>NC_137465.1:138342381-138836709 GCF_964235325.1 Thermobia domestica | reverse complement strand
GGTTGAAAACTGTGCTTTAATTTTCATGTTCGTTGCCTTTATGGAAAGTTGGGTAGCAATTTATGCCAGCAAAAATGGAACACCAGGAGAATTCTCATACAAGCAATTTTTCAGCTTGAAGAAGCAGGTGCTAAAATTGTAGATTTCACATGTGACGGCAGTCAAACAAATAAAAAAGAATGGAAATCTTTGGATATAAGTGGGAAGGAGACCTCCAAGAGTTTAATTTTTAATCCTGCTGATCCTGAGACTGTTCAGTAAAGATTATTCGTAATTGAAAGACTTAAGGTATGCCCTCTATTAACTTCAGAAGAAATAAAACCAACATCTTTCCAACACTTACATTTCGATTTTCAGAAACAGCGTAGATAATGGTCTCAATTTCTATCGGAACATTTCTTCCCCGGAGTTCGAAGGCAGCAAAAGCACTGAAAATTTTACAAGGGACTTAAATCAAGTTTTTGATACATTAAATTCAAGTATTCTGATGCAAGCTCCAAAGGTTCAACGTCTCATACCATACTCATATAATTACTCAGTACACTTAACACAATGAATAGTACTTTCTTATTAGACAGAACCATGGCATCACTGAAGATTTGTGTTCAAAGAATCGTTTTGTTTTCCAGAAAAAATACTTCCGTGCATACAATCGTGTGCACTGAAATAGCTCAAACTTTTCCCCCTTATCGGTTAACACAGATAGAGCTTTAATGAGCAGGCAACAAAATTGGTAATTTCGCAAAAAAATGTATTTTCAGTTATCGCTATCACACGTGTGCGTGGGCATCGTTAGGGAGGAGGTCGGGAAACATGTCCCAGTCACTAATTTTCTGTATCATGTATAACTGTAAAATTGTTTGTAAGATTAAAACTGTAAGAAAATAGTTACTGGAAGCAAATAGTTATTGGAAGGAAAACAAACTTATATAAAATAAGCAAAAAATATAAATATTTCTAAAAGTTCTCTTTAAATATCCTGGACAGACGTTCGACCAATCAGTAATAAGGATCTTTCAGTTTTGGCCCATCTCAAACATTTGTTTACATATTTCAGGTGTGTTTACCACGTATCTTAGTAACTGTCCTTTCACCTTTCTATAAATGTTCCTTATATTTGCATTTGCATTTCACTTACTGTTCTTAAGTGCTGTGAGAAAGATTTGTTATATCGTATAAATTTTACAAGAATAAGTGATCAGTGTGATGGTTGCGCATACAATAAGACAATAATAAATAACACTCCAATACGGAACGAGAATCACAACGAGCCGATCAGGATCGAGAATTAAAAGCAAATTTTAGAGAGGAGGGTAATATAAAGAAAGGAAACACATAAGATGAAGATGGTGTTCGATGGTATTTTCTTAGAGAAAATTGTAACTGACGACATACTTGACAGTTGAACGAAAAACCAAATAAACTTATAAGACAGGAAGTTTCAAAACTGCAAGATCAAGACACACTAGATCATAAAGAAATTAAAAAGATGCCAAGACGTCATTTATAAAAATCACATTTTTAAAAACTGTAGGATTTAAATTCCAATGATATATATGTGTGTGTGTAAATATTAGAATACAACACATGCGTTTATACATTTTATTTCGGTCCAAAATTTCACGCAATTTCCTGGATCCTGTTGTAGGCAACGTCACGGTGAAAATTGGGAAATTTCAACACTTTTTGCTCCTCGTTAGTAAGTCATATAGATTACAGAGATTATCAACGACCTAATCCTTTAAAAAATTGTCGTTGCACTGATGCAGCCCACGTCTATTGTCTTTTTTTGTCTCCTCCTACCAATAGTGGCATACGCAAGGAACTTCGTGATTTAAACGTTCCCCTTGAGCAAGATATTGTAGGAAATTAAATATTCACTGTGATAGTATATATTTGAAAGTAGTAGTTTGCTTTGAAATGAAATGAATATGAGTGATTGAACTCTTCTTGACAAAATTATGTTTACGTTACTACCTGCTAGTGACACACACACCCTTTACAGTGGCGTACATATTAATTGTAAATAAGTACGTAGTTATCAGGTTTAGTATGAAGAACTAGACAATTTTGGAATTCTAGATGATAGCTTAATAATTTTATAATTTTCTACTATTATGATTTTCTTATATCATAACATTTACTATTAAGAAACAATAAATTATTCTTAAGTCTTTTGTGTTAATCTCCCTTAGCTTTTGTAATATAATGAGAAATATTAGAGATTTTTCTTTTACGAAAAACATTTTGAAACAAAAACAAGAGTAAAGAGAGGTAAGCAAAACTACTAAGCAATGTCGTCATCCTATTTCTGTGTATTTTCTTGACGTTGTCACACATTTCGGTTCTTCCGCTTCTATTTTCCATGTGTGGCAACAGAATATTGCATGGGAAAACCGCTTTTGGTAGAAAGCAGAGAAGATAGTTAGACTTGCTAATCTGACTCGTTCCATACTGCAAAGACAGAAAATAATATTTGTTAAACTATGATTTATACATTATTCATGATGCGAAGGCGACGTAGCAAAAAAAAAAAAAATCGAGGTAATACAACAAAGGTCCAGACAGCATGAACAAAACCACGAGGATTAAGGAGAATAAAGCCAGTCTCTTAACGAACTAGAATAACACAAATAGATAACGGAATGAATACAGATAATTAAAAAAAAATACTGTAAACATTTTCGGATTAAAAACAACGTATTCTCTCCAAAGTTTTATCTTATGTTGATAATTGCTTGCATTCGTACCATATGCATTGAAAGATGAACGTGAGGATTTACTTGAAAATGCAACTGTATCATACCGGAGAAGTTACACTAGTATTCGTTTAAAATAAACTCACCAGATAATAATCTTGGGTACAAATATGCCCTTAGTTTTTTCTTTCTTTCTTTCTGTTTTTTAATGGAATTTGTAAAGTCTTGCAATCTAACATTTCACTGAAAGTCAGAAGTTTGGTAACGGGTCTTTCATGGGTTCGGTTAATGTTCGGTTAATCATTATATTACATTTAAAAGTCAGCATAACATTAAACTTGAGATTTTCAGACTTCGTCAACTCCTAAATTTACTACATAAATCAAAATTGTTTCTCTTTTTTATTATTTTGTTTATGAGTCAAAGACTATTTATGTCAAGATCTCAATGATGTAACCAAGGATGTTACCTAAGTATAAAATAGAGGATCTGCCCATATATACCTTCATCCTATTAATTCAATGAAGCTTTAAAAAAAAACAGAGCATCGGCACATTTGATTGGTTACTTCCGTTTCCGCGACGAATGCTGGCTCAAAACCTTGCAATCTTATTGGGAAGTGTGGGCAGAGTGGGAGTGGTGTAACTGTGATGTATGGCTTCAATATTTTATTGTAATGGCAGATATTCTATTTTATAACATCCTTGGATGTAACAAGCCGAATTTTAACTCATCTAATTTTGTAACTATTGAAGTTCTCAAGTTTGATAACATGTAAACGGATAATTTTGTTTATTCTAATTACCAATTCAACCCATTACTAGAAATTTTTCTGAATTGCTATTATGATCTTTAAATACAACGTAGAAAAATAATAGTACAATTTACGATGTGGTGACAAATTTCGAATATCTAAAGTTTTAAGAGGGAATAATATATATTTTAGTTTTCCCTCAATAGTTTAGTTACAGCAGCTCGCACAAACATTGTATAATTGCATTAAGTCATAAAATCTGCTGATACTATATTTAAATGTAGTCACGGTGAGTGTTTTGATACTCAAAGAAACTTAATTAAATAGTGATTGCTCAGTAATGAATTACTTTTTGATATATTGAAATGTATTAAATACTCATTTTGTCCGCAAAAATATTCCTATGAGATAGACTTGCCTTACAATTATGACATGGCATGATATACTGAATGTCCTAGATTCTATGATGATAGTGTGTTTTCAATCCGTCTGTTTCACAACTTTTTATTTTGATAAAACTTGGTATGTACTTTCATTTTACTTGTAGAAATAGCCTATTGTTTGGTGTCAAAATCCATTTACTTAAATGCTAAAATGTACCCCCATGTTGTAAGTTTACACATAATTACACGTAATTTCTTTGAGGTTTAGCAATCATCTCACGTGCAAGGAGTAAAAATAAATAGCAAATAAAATAGTGGATTTACCCTTCTATACTCCCTTTCTTTCTGTTAAAGTCTCAGGATAAATTTTCCTCTAATTTATTTACTTTTGGTACGATATAATGTACATTTTCATTGAATTTTCTCGTAATCCTCAGTGCTTGGGATTAAAATCAGCTAACAATGAGTGGTGAATTGAGCCCCCTCATGTGCGATGGATTACCGCAGAAATATTTTCCACAATCATTTTCGTTACAACTATTCGACTTCGGTGTAATATGTCGTTCGATTTTTAAGACTTCACAATTATTCACCCTGCATAGAGGTAAAATCAGTAAAGAGTAACGTAATAAACAACCCATTCCCCGGATATTTTAAGAGTTCCACCATAACTTATATAAAACTCATTTGGCTTTGATACAATATTATGTACGTTTTCTTTGATTTTTCCGTAATTTCCTGTACTTAGGATTAAAATCAGTGAAGAATGGTCAGTTAATTTAGTTCTCTAACATGGTATGTTTTATTTCACCTCCTCCGATTAAGAAATACGATCTAAGATATCTTTCGTAAAAATATTAGATTTTTATGAAATATAGCGTATCTTTTTTGAAAGTTCACAATCATGTTCACTACCTGGGTTTAAAATCAATCAAGAACGAGATAGGTAACCTCTTTTCTTTGTTTGCTTCAGCAATAAACAGTATCAGTAGTTACTGAAGCAAGATTTAGCGAGGCTCTACCATTCGACTCGAATGTCATTGTGTATCTGATTGTTTGTTCCAAAATAATTGTCTGAAAAATTACTCCATTTTAGCGAAACTTGGCACTTGATTTCCATCAATACGCAGTAATAATATTTTTGTTCCGGGCTAAAATCCACAAAGAATAAGGAGGTCAAAAAAGTTATAATAAACTCAATGTTGCAAGTTTGAACTAGTGCATACAAAACACTGTTGCAGGATAATCTACGCAAAAATTATTCTATTTAAACAAAACATATTTTATAGTTTTTCTTTTTTCAAATTCAAATTAACCTCACCGGTTGGGATGGGAGCCAACCTCCCAAACTAAGAAATATTTTCCACGAAAATTTTATTTAAAAAATTGTTTGATTTTTATGACAAATATTTCCTTTGAGGTTTCCGAATTTCCCCTTTTGGATGGATGTAAGATCACGGAAGAACAAAGGGTGGACTAGTATCCCCACATGACTTTTTTACTTTAAAACATCCACGACAACTTCCATAAAAATTATTCGATTTTTTAGAATATATGAACATTTTCTTTTAGGATTTCTCTGAAACAATGCGAAAAGTTTAAAAAAAATACGGATCACTTTCAGCACAGAATAGAGCCGGAATATGTTACGGACAGTCTTTGGTAAGAATATGTGTTTTCAATAAGGACCAAGAAAAAAGAAATCAATGATCATATAACTCTTCTGTCAAAGTTATTTTATGGTATCAACGGTGTGGAGACGAGGCGGGTTGCTTTCGAATTTACCAATCGAATGAAGCTAAATCATATTTTTTGTGTCGAGAAAGGAATGGCAGGGAAAGATTGGTTTTATGGATTTCTGAAAAGACACCCCAGACACCCCAATCTTCGCTTAAGAAAACCGGAAGCAATAAGTATAAATCAAGCTTTGAGCCTTAACAGAGATGATGTCCAGCTTTTCTATTCCAATCTACAAACACTCATGTCTAGAGTTACATTTCGTCCAACGAAGATTTACAACGTTGGTGAGACCGGTATTACAACAGTACACACTCTGGGAAAAATTATCAGTCCCAAAGGACTCAAATCAGTGAATACACTTACATGCAGAGCTTCATATTGTTGTATTCGAAAGTTTTATGTTAAAGGGCTATGAATTTATTTTGTCACAACTTTGCTGAACATCTTACAAGAGGTCAACTCAAATATACACCCGAAACTAATTAACATTTCCAATTTCTTATTAGTTGTTTTTATTAAGTGTTACATCCAATCCTCTTTCAGAGAAGAGCTTATTACCTTTCATTGCATAATTGAAAATATTAGAGCTCTAAACTATACTTTATCATATGGTTGATAAAGTTTAATTGGATAAATTAGCTAGATATTCTCCTAAAAATCAACATTGTAAGTAAATATATGATGTGAAGAAAGGTATGTTTTAATTAATTTAAAATGAATTCATTTTAAATTTTAGAACAAATTAGAATAAAAGTTTGCTTGTAGTCAATATTAGATTAAAGTACTTTTGACTTTATTTTTGCCTCTCTTTGTCTTCTAAATATGATATCTGGATGAAAAATATGCATTTCAAAATTAATTGAATTTTCATAGTTTTCTACTTTCGTTTGAAACCTTACTATTTGAATATTAATTTCTTGTTAGAAGAAGAACAAAACATGAATAGAAGTTTATCATAACTGCACGTGGGCGGAATCATTTTCAACAATACTTCGTTAGTAAATAGTGTTGGTGTGCAATGTTGAAGCAAACGACCCTTCATCTCACTAATGTAAACCCCAAACTATAGGAATAAGTCTCTGATCTCCGACAAAACACATACAATGTTCTGCAACAGCCTAGCATTGCTTAATAAATATTCAGAGAACAAAATGCTATATAGGGGAGAATTGTAATTGCGGAGAACACGCGCGTGCATTATTAGCTCATTTCAACTACAGCAATTCAAGTTCTCGATTTTTAATCTGAGACGAGAGTAATCCATAACACATTTGGGATTTAAATTCACTGCTCATGCTTGACTTATTTTAATCCCAAGCATAGGGGGACTATGGAAAATATCCAGAATACATAATATACTGTATCAAAAATGAATGAGTTTTAAATAAGATATCATTGAACCCTAAACAAATTTGGTAGGGAATATTACTACTTTACTCTTTACTGATTTCACCTCCATGCGGTGAAACTTTAAAGGGAATGTAATTACACTAAAATTAAATACCTGTAATAGAAATTACATATTGTGCAACTTACTATTTAAATGGGGGTAAGGCGATTTCGCACTTTCATTATTGATAGATTTTAATTCTAAGTCATGGATATAGGGTCAAGTTGGGTAATGGCCCTCACTTAAGGAAATTCCGTCTTATAAATAAACTAAGTTTATTTAGTATCTGAAATGTTTATAAAATGAAATATGACACATGAATTGACAAAATAATAAAGTTTCAAAATACAAGAATCACAGGAAGTTGGCGAAAGATTAGAAAAATCAAAACAGTATGTTGAGCGGTATTACTCTAAGGAGCAGGATAGTAATGCTCATAGAGAATCATATTAGCTTTAGACTAAAGACAAAAAAATGTTTTGACTTTATACCCATACACCGGTAGAAAGGAACCAGAACACTATTTTACTTCTTGGAGTGAGCACAAATATACGTTTCTGAGAAATCTGCATCACTATATAGGGTATGAATTGGCTGAAAACAACGTGTGCACCGAAACCACAATTCATCAATTTGCCCAGATCATTCACAAACTAAGCAAATTTCGTTTTGTAAAATTTCTCCTGGAGGTATCATACCTAAATCTATGGAATCGTCTGTATCATCTAACACTTCCATTTCTTCTGCATCTTCGGAGCTACTATTAAAATTGGTTCTAATTTTTCTTGCTACTTTAGGTTTCTTCAATCCCGTATTAACTGAACGCAGAAAAATGTTACATTTGTTCTTTCGGCGTTTCTCTGATTCTTCTAACTTCTACTTCATTAGCGTAGCTGTTGAAATTGTAGAATTTCTTCAATTTTTCATTTTTTTGCTGGGAAGGACCTGGATGGTAAAAATTTATGTAAGAAGTGAAGATTTCTGTCCTTGTAATTTTTGATTGATGGATTCTTCCTCTGTTGTCCCTCTCTGTGAGGTCTCTGTTACACGATCAGTAACCTTGTTTGGTATTCATGTGTAATCTTTTTGTTACTGCCTTTATCTAGTTCTCTAATCTGGCTTCCCAAGTTTTCGTGGCTGAAGGTTGTCTGAAGCTATGGACTCACAAATGTCTACAGGGTATAGAGGGTATCAACGCTCATTAGCAGTGGTAATTTAAGATTTTCCTCAGGGTAATTCCAATTCGTTGAGAGTAAAAATTGTACTACGAAACTACTTCTTACGGATATCAAATATTGCCCCGGGGAAAATTTCGGAGCTCCGAGGAAACATTTCTTCCCGACCAACTCCCTGAAATCTCACATTCCACTAGGGTGGTTCAAAATCGAATAAGCAAATGAAATGTTTAAAATGATGCTCCACAAGGCTTATTTTTGTCCTCTACACATAACTACTTATCTGCGAAATTTCAGCCTTATTGTTCAATATTTGCAGGTCGTTCCATTTTGAACCTTTTGTTTCATATAGTACATTAGAGTTGTTGAAATTACAATTTAAGTGAATAAAGTAGCTACACTAATAGTCGGATAGACGCAGTTTCGTAGCTTACATTTTGCCCATTAAATAGCGAGATGGAAAGTGCTAGTCTATATCTATTTGTTGTTCCTTTGGTATTCATAAGCAATATAATGCAGGTGTTATGTATATACAGGGGGTTAACAAAAATCTAAAAAACATTTCATACAGGACACGTAAGTTTGGCCCTCCACTGAACAACACGTGTTGCGGTTGTCTATCGTTTTTTGTTTTCAATGTGTCATGTGGACCTTCCTCTTCCGTCAGCAGAAACCAGTTCACCTGTGAGTGTCGTGGTGTGAAAGTGGTGCGGTAAAATGGGTGACCTGACAGACTTCTAAAGAGGTATGATCGTTGCTGCCCGTCTGGTTGGAGCTTCAGTGGCAAATATTGTGGAGGTATCGAAAGGCACTGTGTTCAATGTCACGAGGGCATACACAATTCATGGGAAAACGACATCTACAAAGCACAACTATGGTTGGAAGACAATCCTGTCAGATAGGGACCGGAGGGCATTAAAACGGATTGTAGCAGATAAAGAGAAGACCAATGCAATGAAAATTTCGTCTGAACTCAATTTCGGCCTACTGAACCCTGTTTCATCGAAAACAGTGCGACCAGGAACTTCATAAAATGAAAATTCATGGCAGGGCTGCTATCGCCAAACCTCTAGTCACAGCAGTAAATGCGAAGAGGTGTATCCAGTAGTGCAAGGACTACAAGGCGTGGACTCATGAGCAGTGAAAACACGTAATTTGTTCCGATGAATCGATCTTCACCTTGTTTCCAACAACCGGTCGTGTTTACGTATGGAGAACACCATCGCAGGCCTATGATACAGACTGTCTGCTCCCAACTGTAAAGCATTGGGGTGGTCCTGTTCCAGTATGGTCATTGATATCGTGGTTTTCTGCAGGTCCCATCATAGCCCTCCATGGAATAATGAATGCTAAGGCGTATGAGGCCATTTTGGGGGACCAGGATCTACCCATGGCCCAAATATTGTTCCCTGATAGTGATGCCATCTACCAAGATGATTTGGCACTCTGTCGCGCTGTAAAAACGGTGAAATCATGGTTTGAGGAGCATGACCAGGAGCTATCGCACCTCCCCTGGATCCCACACTCACCTGATCTGAACATCATTGAGCCATTGTGGCCTGAGTTAGAAAGGCATGCTCGGTCTCACTACTCTCCACGAGCATGTTTTGGAGGAACAATGGTACAAAATTATACACACCACGATTCGGGAGCTGTATACGTCTATTCCACGTCGGATCCAAGCTGTTTTGGACTCAAAAGGAGGCCCCGCACCGTACTAGGTATGCTTTTCACACTTTTCCAAACGTTTTAGATTTTTCTGTCCATCCCCTATATATAATAAAATTGAAACTTACTATGTTTGTGACTCTTGATCTCTTGAACCGACCGACCGATCTCGATCAAATTTTCAATGTAGATGAGTTTCGGAACTGGGATGATTTTTGTTATTTCACTTTGACGAAACAACTTGGGGGAGGGGTGGAGGTGAAGATATACAAAAATCAATAAATATAAAAATAAAAGTTACTATGTTCGTGAATTAATTACTTTAAACCACCTGATCGATCTCAATCAAATTTTCAACGTACATGAAGTTCAGACCTCGGTAGTTTTTTATCATTTTATTCTGACAGTAGATCCTAAGGGTTCAGGAGGGGAGGGGGAAATATATGAAAATGAATAAAACTTTATAACTCTTGAAGCACAAGACCGATCTCAATCAAACTTTCAACATAGACCTGGGTTCTGACCTGGGATGCTTACTTCGTTTCACTTTTACAGTGCAACGAAGGGGAGGGGGAGGGGGTAAAAAGTAAAAATAAAAGTGACTGTCTTTGTGACTTCATTACGCTTAAACCACCAGACCGATCTTTATAAAAATTCTACATAGATAACGTTCTGGTCTGAGGTTTTTTTTTTATCATATCACTTTAACGGTACAATTTAGAAGAGGGGAAGGGGAGGGGAGAAATCTATAAAAATTAATGAAACTTAATAACTCTTGAGCCACCAGTCCTATCTTGATCAAACTTTCAACATAGACAAGGTTCGGGCCTGAGATGTTTTCGTTATTTCACTTTTACGGTGGAACCTAGGGGAGGAGAAAGGGAATATATATATATGTATGTATCTATATCTATATCTATATCTATATCTATATCTATATCTATATATATAAAGAATGAAAATACAAGTGACCGTCTTTGTGACTTCATCACGCTTTAACCAAAGTACCGATCTTAATCAAATTTTCAATATGGATGAAGTTGGGACCTGGGGTGGTTTTTATCATATCACTTTGAAGGTACACCCTAGGGGGGAGGGGAGGGGACATATGTATAAACATAAATAAAACTTAATAACTCTTGAACCACGCAACCGATCTCGATCAAATTTTCGACTTAGATGACGTTCGGGTTTGGGATAATTTTGATCATTTAACAATGACGGTGTAACGTAGGGGAAGGGGGAAAGGCGGAGATATATGTAAAAAATGAAAATAAAAGTGACTGTCTGTGTGGCTTCACTCTTGAACCACCTAACCGATCTCGATCAAATTTTCAATCTAGATGAAGTTCGAACATGAGATGACTTTTGTATATATATAATCAAAATTACCAAAATCAGTCTTGGATTCATACTTTTTGGAGTCACTGAGGTGAACAATGATACTTCCGATGCCGTGGACCACAACATGGGGAGGAGATGGAATATATAAAAGTTATCTAAAATGGCTAATATCAAGCAGCGCTTTAGTAATAGTAAAAAGTGACTAACGAAACAGATTACTATTTTTTCTTAATTTAACCCAGTGAAGCGGGTGATTGATTCTAGTATATATGGCATATATGGCATATAAAGGCTCTTTGATTTTTCTGTGTTTATTTTCTTTTGCGGAATCATGTATATCATTATTAGTATTTAACAAAATTTGTATTAATTTCGTATTAAAGAACGAAGATCGAGTTTTCCTTTCCATACAGACGGAAGATGTATTTTCTTGTAATATAGGTTGACATAAATACAACAGCAAAGGATGGTAGAAAGAGACAATGAGTGGTAAAGCAAGTTATAGCGAAAATAAAAGAGAAGGTTGGGAAGCCCAGTGCATAAATGAAGCAGATGCTGGAATTAATTTTTTTCGTCTGCTCAGGAGTCAGAAGAGAATAATGAGTATAAACTTTCTGTTGACGGGAAGTGTCAAGAAAGGTTGTAGGCGTCTACATGTTGTGTAGCTTAAGGTTAGTTAATCTGTGGTTGTCAAGTCGTAACAGCTGCTGTTTCATATTGTAAGGACAAACATTATAACGAAGATATAAGTATATGAGTTGGAAAGATTCAATAGGTGAATGTTGCAAAAAGGATTCAAGATAAGGGTACGATTAAAAGGTAGAATAAAGAGTTGTGGCTACATATAAGAGTGAACACATGGGTTCAATTTATGGTGCTATATGATATTGTAAGTAATATTAAAAACTTACTAATACTTGCTTAAATCTCCCTTGTAGAAAAGCAAATCTTATTTATTTTATTAGAAGTTGACAAATGGTGCAGTCAAATTTTAAAAAAAATTCTATGCTCTCAAGTTGGTGGGAACAGATACAGAATATCGTTGACACAAAAGTTACAAAAGTTGCTCAAGAAAAACTGAATCTCAATACAATCCAGTTTGTATAAAGTCTAATTTACTGTAGTTTCTAATTATTATCGCCCAGTCGTATCAGCCCCGAGCTTGGGATCCTAGCAATCCTAATAGGAGCCGATAGGACGGTATAAAGCGCAACGGAAAAAGTAAAAATATTCAGAACCAAGATCTTGATCCTGATGATGCAGCACAGAAAGAAAAAAACTAGAATGATGTAAATTTTGAAATCACCTCTTCTTTCAAACTTTGTAGCTTTGTTAACACTGATATTCTTCCATTCACATAAACTATAAAAGGATTTTCTTTAAAGCACACATGTATTTTTCAAAGGAACATGGTATACATAGATCACAGAAGTATTACAAGTATTTCGAAACAATTTTTTTAGAAAATCAATTACAATTTTGTTATAAATCCTTGAAATAGGCTATTTCTTTATTTATTGTTATTCCCAAGTTATCTTCCAATTAAATTCTGTTTGTGTAGCCCTCCTTTAATATTCACAGTTCTTCACCTTAAAATTGTACAAGCCCTGAAATTATCACCAAGAGACAGCCGTCCCACTAATTAGTAATAGTATTTCACTTTTGCTGCACAACCCAGTTTTTCTTCATAATTTAGATATTCACGTTTATTCACAACAAACAGCTTAAAATTTTATCACAAAATCTCTTGGTAATCAGTCTCTTTTCAAGATCAAAGTTTTATTCCGCCTGGATGCAACTCGGGATCCGGAAGTGAGACCAGTTCAGGCAATTGGTGTCGCCAAACAAGAAAATAAAAGGGAACGGAGCATACATTAATAATAATAATAATAATAATAATAATAATAATAATAATAATAATAATAATAATAATAATAATAAATGTAGCTCGTCTCTGTCTCAATACTCACTACAATGCAAAAGACGCGGTACCATTCATATTAAGTTGGGAGACATTAGGAATATAGAAATAGTTCATTCCGCTCATACATAAAATCCAGACGTACTTATAGAAATCTTTTTAAATTTAACGTAAACACTTCTCAGACTAACACTAATCTCTAAATAAAACGACCGACTAGTAAGGATTCAACGTCTCTCAACAGTATTACTGGTGAAGAACTAGGAGGTTGTAGTCTTTATAGAGGCATGTTGATTCATACAAATGTAAGGAAGGAATTTAAGTAATTGATTCTAAATACAATAGTTACTAACTGAAACCCACGCGAAGATCGCATATTGCTTCAATCTTCAAAGAACCATATACGATACTATTCAATTGCAGAAATAAATTTTCGAATAACGAATACCAAATAAGATGAATAATTGTAAAACAAAAATCCAATGAAAACACACACATACAGATGGTGATCATAAAAATGGAAACACCTGTAGTTGGCAACACGTCAGATGTATGGGTTGGCAGTGGTGTCGTGGCGCCCGCAGCGCCGGACCACTGGTGGTGGTGTGTTAGTTCGGTCTCCATACTACGTCAGGAGCAGTGGAACAGCAGTGTCCAGTGGCTGCAGCAGACGGAGGTAGCGTAAAATGGGAGACCTCTCAGATTTTCAAAGAGGGCAAATTGTTGGTGCGCGGTTATGTGGAGTGAGTGTGACGGTAGTGGCTACTGTGTTAGGTGTGTCGCGTGGGACAGTGTCGAAGGTGATGACGGCCTACACAACACACGGGAAAACCACATCGGGGAAGCGAAACAGTGGGCGGAAGAAAATCATGAGTGACAGGTCACGCCGGGTATTAAAGCGCATTGTCACGCAGAATCGTCGTGCCACTGCGGAGGAAGTGACGGAGCAACTCAATCAACATCTACCCCACCCTGTTTCGACAATCACAGTCCGCCGCGAATTATATGACATGAACTTACGGGGTCGTGTTGCACGGGCCAAATCGCTCATCAGGGACCATAACGCTTTCGCACGCCGCAAATAGTGCCGCGACCATGCAACTTGGACCGTTGATGACTGGAAACGTGTGATATTGTCGAATGAGTCATCCTTTACCCTATTCCCAACCACGGGCCGTGTTTATGTGTGGAGAAAGCCCAAAGAAACTTATGATCTGCAGTGTCTCCGCCCAACTGTGAAACATGGCGGCGACTCGGTGATGCTGTGGGCCGCCATATCATGGTTTTCATTGGGTCCTGTGGTCACACTTAGCGGACGAATCACTGCCAACGATTATGTCGCAATTTTAGGAGACCACTTGCATCCTATGGTCCGGATGTTGTTCCCAGACAATGACGCCATCTTCCAGGATGATAATGCACCCATTCACACAGCTGGCGTTGTTGCAGCGTGGTTTGAGTAACATCGGGATGAAGTTCAACACCTCCCCTGGCCCGCCCAATCCCCAGATCTCAACATAATTGAACATCTGTGGTCCGTCTTGGAAACACGACTCCGGCGACGATTTCCACCTCCATCGTCTCTCACAGAACTGGCCGATGCCCTGCAAGAGGAATGGTGTAAAATTCCACTTGCTACCATTTACGACCTCCATTCCTCCATCCCACGTCGCATCAAGGCTGTTCTGAAGGCGAAAGGTGGCCCGACACCGTATTAATCTGGTAAGTTGTAATTTCATTCAGGTGTTTCCATTTTTCTGATCACTATCTGTATATACATACCACCATAACAAAAAATTCACAAAAGGTTATATTAATTATCTTACCAATTACTGTGCATATTAACAGAGGAACAGAGAGAAGCGACTCGTATTAGGCGTAATGATGCTGGCACCCAGTGACTATCTAGTTGTCAAGGAAGGGAATTCCTTCCATTGGAATGCTTTTACTCGTCTATACTGTATTTTCTATCCATCTTATCGCAAAACATTTCAGATTACAAATCTTAAGAAAATATTTATCAAAACACAGAAGAAAGAAAGCTCAGTGAATAAAGCAATCAAGTTCCAATTCATTACCCGGTACTATTTTACCCTTGGCGTTGGTTATTACTACTCGTTTATTCCCCGAATATTACAGAGCGATGGGTAAATACATGCGTTCCAACGACGGACTTCCTATGTTAAATTTTCCTATTTAGCCAACATGCCCTGGATAAAATCCACTTCGTGAACTGCTCGCACGGCTATACCTGCTGCTCCTAAAATTACCTGTATTATTGATAATTTGTCAAGCACTATGATAAGCTTCAAAATTCACCACACTTGTCGCAATTAAGAATATAGTTTGATTGGACCATCTTATTCTTTTGTTATTACTCGTAACTCTCTTTAAATATCACTTAATCGGTGATATACCATCCACTTAAACTCCAAACCATTTAATACGCAAATATCGAGCCACTAGTCTAAGGGATGACATAGGATTCAGTCACATTTCTCTAACGTAAACAAAATATATCGTACAATATACTATAGTTTTAAAGTTCAGTTGGGTATAATCCTCTAATAAATTATTCAAAACTTCTCTAAACAACTCTTTCTATCACTTAACAATTCCAACTGCACAGTAAAATATATATACATAATTAGAGCTAGTCGATTATTCATGACAGAGGATTCAGATAAAACTTTACGAAGGAAAATAATCTCCGCGTCTCCATTAATTCACGATTTTCAAGACAGTATGCCGTATCAAACAACTCACCGTACGACGTATAATCGAAGTTGAAACTATCGATATCAAGCACAACTATACATGCTAGGTCGGTGCAGTGTTGCCAATTTGAGGGAAATGTCGGTAAATCTAGGGGATTCGCATTCTAGGATAGCGACAAAAAAAAATAATTTTTCCGATTAGCGACTTTTTTGGTGATTTTGAAATGACGATTTAGCGACTTATTTACAAATCTAGCGACTTTTGTACTGCGAACAACTTATCATAAAATAAGTACTATTAGCTCGAATCAGTTCAGATATATATGTTTATTTTCCTTTTGCTTATTTGAATCAGTGCAGATGTTGACGAGCTGGGAAAGTACATAACATTTATCTCTATATTCCCGCTTTGATTGCTGTTATCTCTAACCTTCTAATGGGGACCAACTCCAGCTTTTAATGTCCTTTAGTTTACAGAGCTTTCGTTTAGAAGCACAAATAATTCATTAACGATAGCAAACAGATTATCTGTAGAAGCGTGAGTAGAAGTGAAGTAAGATTTTTCCTAGACCTTGAATTTTGTTCGTTTTTCTAAACTTATTTTTGATTTCGTGAAGCAAAATTGATCATAAAGTTATATATATATATATATATATATATATATATATATATATATATATATATATATATATATATATATATATAAGTGAAATTATTGTTAGTTATATATGAGCAAGTCGGATCTAGTATTTTAAGAGGGGAAGTGCATCAATAACTACCAATACATTTGAATTCAGTTGGAATATTTTAAATGCCTTTAGGCATCTGTAGTGTGAGTGAGGAAATGTCCTGGAAAAGCTAAGTGTCTGTTCTCGGTAAATATTTTTCTTTCAACTTTCAGAAAATTGACATAAACTATCGATTTTGCAAAACTTCCTTTTGTTTTAAGACCAAACGGAAAAATGACAGCAGGAATTTTCGGAAAGTGTTGCTATTTTTAGTGCTACCTTCTCACTTTAGGTAGTGTATATTTACAATGAAGGGGGGGGGGTATGCACGTGCACCTTTGCATCCTTTTAAATCCGGCCCTGATATCAGTCTTTCATATACGTTCTTTTAGCGTATATAGTACTATGGCTTGGATTGATCACTTATCTTACACACACACACACACACACACAAACACACACACACACACACACACACATATATATATATATATATATATATATATATATATATATATATATATATATATATATATATATATATTGCAGATACATATTAAGAGATTATAAGATTTTATTAGGTGATTGGGATAATTATAATTTAAAAGTCAAATTTAAAGTTGAGAAATTACAACGATGTTAAATTGTGACATGTATGGCATGTGTTATTGTTTGTGATTGTCTGTCTGTTTGTGTAACCAGTTACACATGGTTATGTTTATGTTTTGATTCTCGTGAAATCCTGGCGAGACGTTAACTCACAGGATTATGTAAATAGAAATTAAGAAAATGAATGTAAGCTTGAAATATGTAATAAGGTCTGTAACAAAAGTTTGACCAATAGCTGAGGTAATCAAAGTCGAATCATGAAATGACGAATTCCATCATCTGAGGAAAGAGAACAAAAACCCAGATCTGAATGGAATCAGGATCAGAAGTGGATAAGAAGTTGATCAGAGGTCTATCATCAGATATCAGAGATCGTAAGTCGAATTCTTAGTCTCAAGTTACGAGTACTACGAACAACCATCTGTTGATGGTTGGCTATTAGTCGGCTAACTGTGACAAAGCCGAGTTGCCGATACTAACGTCGACCAGAGAGAAGAACAGCAGTGGATGTTCGTCGTTCCAGCCTGAAGCCTGAACACCAAGGTATGTATACCTCAGTTATAAGTGTTAATTGCGATCGAAGCTCCAGACATTTGAAGTACTGTGATCTGAACGATTAAGTCATATCCACTAATTCCACACACTTACACTATTACATTTCACTGTTGAAATACATGAAATTCTAAATGAAGTAGAGTGTTTTGTAATATACTAAATAATCCTCTCGCTAGAAATCCTACTTGCTCAAACCTACTCATTTCAGACAATGGGTAGCAGCAACTTCTTTACGTCAACAAGCAATCATCCCCAAATTTAATAGGCACGACGTGAGGAGCTTGTTAATATATATATGAAAAAGGCAAAATTGCACGAATTTTTTTTAGCGACTTTTCACCCAGAATTCGAGTCATTTCATCTCCTATTTAGCGACTTTTTGTATCAACTTGTTGGCAACACTGGGTCAGTGGTTCTCAAGCTAATTCCTATCATGGTCTTAATTTTATCACATCCTCTTTGCAGCGAACCCCTTATAATTTTTTGTTTGTAATAAGCTTGTGTGGGAGTTTTAATATACCTGTTGCAGAGATTTCACGATATCCATCTGTTTCTATAATAATAGAATCCATTTCTTGTATATAGTACACATAGTAACTTTCCTAAAAGTTAATTGATTAAAACCAAATTTGATCAGTTCATTCATATTGCAAATATCGAATCCAATCCGTCATACTATTTCAAAATGGAGGCCATTTGAAAATTTTAAAACTTCATACCTCCTTTAATTTTGGATCATATGATAAAAAAAATTTATTTTTAATTTTTGTTTAATAAAACTAGGACAGTTGGTTAACAAGTTATTGAGTATTTTAATTTTTGAGAGGTCGCATTTGAGTTACCTCATATTGTTGTGAACTTGGCAGGCTACATTGTTGTGTATCTGTTCAGTATCACCAAAAATTGTTAAAAGCGACTTCTTTACATTTATATTTTAGGAAACAAATTCGCACGCCAAAATAAACCTTAACTGTGGCCAGCTTACTGGAAAAAAGATTATTCGCTCTCAAACATACGTATGCAATTCCGCAAAGAACAACAAAGGATCCTAAACAAAAGCAACCCCTTTTATTGCCGACAGAATAATTTGTCCATTGTTCATTTATCAACTAAAGCAACACAGCTATTGCGGATTAGTGTTTTCAATTTTAATTGTATTTCATTATGCAGGTTTTGTTGCATTTGTATTTTTCTGGTATTTCAATATGCAGCCTCATTAGTTTCATGTTTGTTGAACAGCTCTGCACAGTGTTTAGTAAATCTCTTTTTTGTTGTTCTTAACAGTATGTATAAAAATTAAAATATGCCTATCAGAACAAAATTGAAAATAATATTTAAAAATATTTTCCTGTATTAGATTCTAATTGTTTAAATTTTATATATTTTGATAAGCTGGATTGTTATATTATTATTTTTTCAATATATATATATTCATAAACATGTCACGTAATTACACTGTACAATACAGATTTTTGACAAGAAAACTACAACTGTAATAATTCTAATTATATTTATCTCTTCCGCTTATCTTCGCGACCCCCATGAAAGACACCATTATGAGAAATCCTGTGATAGGTTATTTACCTTAAGAGAAAGCTATAACCTATACTTCCTAATCTAAAATAAGACGTTAAAATTATTAAGCAGATAGAAAAGAAAACAAAGATAGAAAAATAGCGCAAATACTTAATACGGTCTCATTCCGTTCTCTCTCTTCATCGAGCACTCAGAATGTTCAATCTGTTTATGTTTCACAAGGTAGCTGTAGAATGAGTCAACACGTATACGGGATGACTACTGGTAAATAGCAGAACGTAAAACAACAAAACACATGAGTTTAGATATACGATTCGCAACTAAAGAAAACATAATAATAAATCGATAAAACGACATAAGAAGGCAAGACATGTAAGTTAAAAATAAACATTGGGTAAATGATAAGGCACAAAACAAATAAACAACCATTAAATAAAGCACTTATGAAGACAAATCTGCAACGAAGGAGATATGTTACAAGTTACAGGCAGAAATGTTAAGTGTTGATCACGTCAGCAATTTAGTGGTAATTCCAGAAGTTAAGGCTCATTTGAATCTTCGAATCTTCGTCAGTCATCACTTAAAGTTGCAAGTCGTCAATTGGAAGAAGCCGAGAAGGTGAGCAGAAAGTACGGAAATCTAAGCAGAAGAGCGCAAATCTTGAAGCGGAAATTGCTAGGAGGAAGACTAGATTAAACAAGTCAAGTTCGGGATAATACCTTTAACTGGACCAGTGCAGTGTAGGAGGAGGATATGGAAGGCATAGTCTTCAGGGTTGCCAGTGAATGCGTAGTTTTCAGTATTGCCAGTAGAAGAACTACAAAAAAAAAAAAAAAAAAAAAAAAAAAAACAGAATCAAGGAAAATAACGACGACGTAGTTTGGATGGTTGCCAGTGAAGGCGTAGTTTGGAGGGTTACCAGTGAAGGCATAATTTGGAGGGTTGCCAGTGAAGGTGTAGTTTGGAGCGTTGCCAGTGAAGGCATAGTTTTCAGAGTGGTCAGTGGTAAAACTACGAAGAACGGATTCTTATTAATACCTAGGGTCATTAAGCATTTAGAAAAGTGGCACTTTGAAGATACTGCTAAAAACAAAACATTGGGATCAGATAAGGGTTCCGTAATGAGCTACCGGTAGTTATAGTCTATATTAAAAAATGTAAAGGGGGAAAGTTTTTCAGGAAGTGTCACGGAAGGCTGTACAGGCTGTGTAGCTTAAGGTTAGTTAGTTTGTGGTTGTCAAGTGGCAACAGTTGCTACGATATACAATACCGAATAAATATACAGAATATATATCGTAAGAACAAACATTAGAATGAAAATATAAGTATATGAATTGGAAAAATTTAATAGGGGTATATTGCTAAAAGGATTTAACAAAAAGGATACGATTAAAAGGTAGAATAAACAGTTTTAGTTACATATAGAGTGAATACATGAGTTTGATTTATGGTGCTATATGATTATAAATACTTAACGATAAGTCATATTGAAAGCTAACTAACTCTTGCCTTAATCTGTCTTGTAGAAATGAAACATCTTATTCATTTTAATAAAACTTGACTTTCCACATCTACGTTCTAACTTCTTTATCAAATAGTAAATAGAAAACAACATTTTCCTGTCACACAAATGTAAATGCTTTATACGTGTTAGTCGCACAGATCGCGGTGCTGTGTTTGTGGCAGGAGCCATCGCTAAATCTCTTGGCCATGAGTCTTAGGAAATAACATTATCTTAAAGCTCTGTCAGAAGACCAAGAATGAAATGAAGAAAATAATTATTCATCAGCCTCTACTGTTACACTAGGATGGAAAGCTACTGTCAGAAGTTGCTCTATCGAGAAGCAGTGTTGATCGTATTATTATTATTATAACAGCGAGTGGTAAAGAAAAGATTATGGCAATGTCAAAAATGAAGAAGGCAATAGAACAGCAGCAGGCAGAGGCTTGTGTTGAAGTACTTCAGAAATGAAATATCATTTAACGTATTAGAGTAGTTGTATTTAACGTAACAACCAACAATACAGATCTGCAAAAATAAGAATGCATTAAAATTAAAGAAGATTTAGAAACTAAGTTCTTGTGAATTGCATGCCGTCATCATATTATGGAAGTATCCTCTCTACCATCTTAAAATGTTTGTTTGGTCCAATAAAAGTCCATCGACTATGTTCTTCAAATGATTTTAAAAACAGTGATTATCAATAAGTCAGAATTATTTTGCAGAACCTCTGAGAATCCAGTGATGTGCAAATTGCAATATGAGGTATTAAAATATTTACCACACACTCTTGAAGCCCAGAAGCCGAGAGTTAATTATCAGCAACGTTTTCGTTTATCGCTTATATTTCATGGCGGATACAAAAACAATGAGTTATTCCGAACTTCAAGCCCGGAACATCACTGTAGATGGATCGGAAAAGAAAATTATGCATGGAATTGTTTTTCGTTTTATGTCTTAGTTTAGGATGAGTGTACGAAACCGACATTATACACGTTTTGCTCTCTTTGTCAGCCTTGTTTATTTGTACTTTGTATTTACGAGTATGTTTATGAAGCTTTACTTACCAAACGGGTTCCACTCAATTTGATTACTTTTTTGTCAGTTCTAAAGACTTATTCAGACGAATCTATTTCCAGTAATGCATGTGCAACATTTTCAAGACATTTCTGACTTTTATCTGAACATTTTTTCAGGATTCATGAGGATTTAAGCAGACGAAGGAACTTGAATAATTAAATTTGGAGAATCTAGTAATAAAGATAAAGCTTTGGTATTTGATGTCTTACTGGAAAAGGAAAAGAGAAGCCTTAGTGTTCTTTGAAAGCAATACTGGCAAGATAATATTTTTTCCAAGAATATTTTTCAATTATCGAAACAAATGGCTGTGGTGAATGATGTAGCTCCAAGAGATATAAGTTTCATCCAAAAATTCAATTAAGTTTTGACAAGAGACGAGGAACAGGAGCAGCTCATCCTTCGATCGGTTATAAGCCATCGTAAGAATTTTTCCACTTCATTCACTTTTTGTAAATTGAGAGTAAAAAACCGGCATTTTTTGTAAGTGTGTTAAGGTCTACTAAAAACAACAAAGTGGAGTGACTTCTAAATATGATTTAATTGTACAGAAATGCCATAAATTATTAATAGACATCACAAAGAATAAGACAAACCTTGTGGACTCGATATATGTTACCTTTGCTTTTTCGGACCACCCTAAGGTTTGTTCACTTATATAGTATCTTACGTAATGACTGAATTCCTGAACTCAAGAGGCTTTAATGCTGTACCATATCAATCTTACAGAACCGAACTTACTCTGATATTTCGTTCTGTGTCATGTGGCAAAGAGAGTTCTTCAGCAACGTCAGAATGGTTATGAAATTTAATTGTGAAATTAAGTCTTTAAGGTGAGTTTGAAGCAAGTGTTGAAGGATTATTTCCTAAGTTGGTGACAAAAATAGTGACAGTCTATTTTGAGTATCCTACCTTCTAAGCATAGTTAAAAAAATAAAAAAAATATCAGGTTAAAATTCAAAATTATGTTTTTTTAAAACTTAATTGGTTATGTTAAAAATTAACGTCAGAGATAACAAATTTTAAAATGACAATTTCCACTACTATGAAATAAGAATTGTCTTGATTTCTGAACAGTGTTCGAAGTGGACAACAAGCAAAGACGGTATGTTTTATTACGATTTTTACCGGATATACCACCTATCTAAATATTCAAACACAGTAAGGGTATGTTGCCTAAAAGACTGCATTTCTATTTACGTAATGACTCAAAATTATGGAGGAGATTCTCTCTATTTACGGGTGGGATAGGGGCATGGAGAGGATTTGCTTTCCGCCCCAAACTTTCTGAGAGAAGCAAAAAAATATTTCCTTATGTTGTATATTCACGAAAATGCTCAAAAACTAAGTTTTATATTAACAATGATTAAACAATTTCCGACGGAAAAACTCCCAGACTCCCCACTCGACTGAGGGGTATTCCAGACCTCCGGAACTTCCACCCTTTACAGTAGACAATACCTAAATCCACCCATGATCAAAACACGGCATTTATATGCATTAAGGCAAGAAGACACACGCGCGTACGTCAGATAGAAACAATTGAATTAACACAGCAAAATATAAAACGGAAACTCTGCATAATGGCTTCATTCCTGGAGGTTGAATGATACTTTGAATCTGTTTTATAGTATTGACATCATTTGCACTTCTGTGTCTCGTACCAACTCAGAACTTCACAAAGTTTTCCTGCTTAAACTCTTCCACCGGGAAGCCAACTAGTTTCAAGAAGAGCAGGTTATTTAAAAGTCGATTCCTTACAGCTGATAATAAGCTACATCAGCTTAATCTTAACCGAACACTTATGGAAAACAACAAACTTTTGTTGACTGCATTAACTATATTATATATATATAGGAAAGAAGTCCTAGAGAACTCACAACAATACTTTTAGCTTTAAGTTTAAATGAGCCTCTTCAATGCACTACATTTTGTTTGGATTGGCCCATGGCTAATTCCTTTGTCATATGGTACTTATCTGCAACCAACACGAATTCTTGCGTAGGAGCAAGGGGTAAACTTAGAAAGACATCTCATTTTAAAAACAAAAAGTAGGAATTAAGGAAAAAGATAACAAAATGTCGGCGTTGCAAACTTAGAAATTATTCCAATATAAGAAATATAATCTTTGACGTGCAAAGCTATTCGTCAATTATTGTGTACAAAATGGATTTATTAACGGTATATTATCATTCTCCTTCCAGTGATGGTATGTCTTAATTACTGAAAAACCAGAGGTGGTAGTCTTTATCAGTGAAAAACCAGAGGCGGTATGGAATATCACCATATACAGACTCACTTCGACCACTGGTTGTGAACGTTAATGTAAAAGTTAATGCGTAAAGTGAAAAGTCAAATTTATTGAAAAATTCCAGTTTCATTTTTTTAAAAAAGGCAATAAATGGTAGAATTTAAATATAAATATTGATTTCGTATAGATTCTGAAAAAGAAATTAACAATTATCTTGTTCAATTTTTTTTAAACTTAAGTAAATAATATTTTATCGTTTTGAAAATACAGATTTATGAAAAACATAACACATTCCATTAGTCATTATGCAATTTCAGATAGATAGATTCATTCTTGTTTAATTGTTAACATTTTCTATGGCTTACCAATTACGTTAATTAACTTCTGAAAATGAATTGATTAAATTAAAAATTAAACTAAATTTTGAGTCACTGATTTAATCGTTAACAGTTTAACGGATTAATTACAAACCTGCTTCTAACACTAGTACACCTCAATACAGTTGGTTGACTTATAACTAGCAACTGGAAAATCATTAGAAGTGATTCAACGGTTTCCTTTTGAAGACGAAAGCTTTGACAAGATTTCCGTATATATTCTTAATTATGCTTCTGTCTTTTATGTTTTGTGCATGGTTATCTAGATTCTGCTATGAGTACTTAAGATGCAAAATGTGGATTCAATATAAGGAGGCAGAGGTAAGAACATGCGTCTTCTTCTAACATCACGTGAAGATGGAAACTCCTGTATCTTCTGCTAGAGGAAATCCTTGATCTGCGGTTAGGGTGACTCCTTCATTAGCTTTGTCTAAGGAATTCCTGGAACCGCGACATCGTGATTACAAGATGTTACCAGCAGACGTGTTGGATCAGTGGAGAACGAAATATAGAACCGTTACGATGAAGTCAATTATCTGAAAGTCAATAACCTGAAGAATTTCCTGTAGCGCAGCCCTTGATAGAACTTTGTCATTCAGAAGACTATTCAAAATTCAGCTTGTATGTATCTTCCAATTATACATGCAAATTTATAAGAACTAGAATGTCAGGTATTTTGTCTCCCAACGTGCACAGATTATAATCCTGAATTTTTAGGCTATAGAGTATCAACCTTGCCATATCGTGTACAGTTGTCAGAATAAAGAAAAAAGAGGTTTTATAAAATGATAACCAACAAGAAAGAAACAAGAAGGAAATAAAAGAGCAACAAGAAAATTAAAGTCTTCTTTACTTAAAAAAAAACGCAATATATACCTGTTTATATCTGTATTTATAATATATAACACAGACTTTTATATTCTGCATTGAAATGTCGACCACGGATAAACAAATGTTTTACGGAACAACAAATTAATGAAATATATATACACTCATGTCCAAAATGATTGTCGCATATCTATAACTGTCTTCTTGTAAGAATATAATTTGATAATGATTTTGCAGGGTGCTTTTAATACTGATACTATGTGTATAATCGGGAAAAGTATGTTTGTGGTAAATTTCACTGGAAAAGAAATATAAATACGAAAATTAGAATGAGTAAAACAAAATGTTGCTAAATAGACGAGAAAGTTTTATTTTCGTTTAACTGCTCTTTTGACATAAAATTGGCCACGTACATGTCTTTGCTGATTATACACATACTAACATTATAAGAAGTACCGGGCGAATTCGTTATCAAATTATATTCCTACAACAACACATTTATAAATATGCGACAATAATTTTCGACATGAGTGTACGTATGATTACTACAGATATTAAGCTTAATCAATAGAACGTTTTCTTTTCATTAAATGGAAGTAATAGCTTTTTTAAAAATTTTGTGCCTTTGTCAATGGTAGTCAATAGTTGTTGACTTGTACATATTGCATCATTAGCCATAGAATGTTTAATCACATGTAATTATTTATACTGATAATTATCAAAACAATGGGAACAGCAGCTATTAAATACCTAATATTTATGGGTTTGTAACATTATACATTCTTCATCCATGAACTATCCATATCAATAAATACTTAACACAAAGATATAATAATAATAATAATAATAATAATAATAATAATAATAATAATAATAATAATAATAATAATAATAATAATAATAATAATAATAATAATATCCACTCTGTAACATTACAATATAGAACTTGGTATATGTTCAACAGCATTCGCTACTTTATACATTGCATGACGTCAATTGGAATTAAATCAAAAAGGATATATAGAACTTATATATCCATCGTCCTTTTCGTCCTTATCTTTATAGTAAAACGAGAAGCTTTAGGAATCTATATAATTTCCGATTTTAATTTTGATCCTCTTTTATTGAAAATTTAATAGATCGAGAATATTCTTTTGTATAGATTCAGCGTGTGAAGAACAGGTTCTATCTTCGACCTTACCATTCTATTGCAGCCGTAGATCTACCACTTTTGATTATATTAGAACCCATAGTTTCTAAATCTCCCGTTGTTTCACAATATGCAGGAAAAATGTAACCGAAAGGAAAGGTAAAATGTAACTGAACAATAATGTGTCAGTTAATAGTACTAATAGGACTTTAAAATACAGGGTGGCCCAAAAGTGGGTATACAGTGACACGTAAATTATAATTATAAACACAATTTTCAGTCGTGCAAGTATTGGAAATATCCTCCATTAACACTGTAACATTATTTAAGCTTTTCCAAAAGACTGCGGCACACACTACGACACAAACTTTAAATTTAATTTACGCATTAGGCGTTGTAATTATGTTTTAGATATGGAAAGCTTCTTTTGGTCTATTGACAAATGCCAGTACAACTTTCACTTTAATATTTTCTATTATTGCAGTCAGAATTTGGTGTATTAACCACTCAACCTGCTTTATTAACATTGCACCTGATGCAATAAATTGTAAAACGTGTTGGTGCAGGAGCCTTAAGTTTGTTTCACCATGACGCATGAACATGTCCAGCCTTTTTACTTCTCCAGTAGGTTTTAAGAATCCATTTTCTTCGATCTTGATTCAAGTTAACAACAATCGTTCAAGAAATCAAGATAGCTGAAAAGAAAACGAGAAAAAAGTTATAAACAACAAGTTATGGCAATACTACAAATGTATACCTACTTTTGGGCCACTCTGTGGAGTTTCACTTATGAAAACCCTCTTATACTCAGTGTTAAATTTTATTGAACATAGGACAACCAGAGTTAGAGTTCAATAATCTATAAATTCTTATCTAGTATACATGAGTTTTTTAACAAACTTTTGCAGTGTTAAAGTTTAAATTGGATATGCATCACGGTTATCCTTAACGTAACCTATGTTAACTTTATGAGTACGTCTCGTGATATTAATGGTGACCCTTGTAAAAGTGCCTTAGAAAATGATGGTTCATTTCTAAATATTTTTATTTCCAAGAATGAATTAGAAAGAGTAAATTGTTGCGTTTCTTAAACAGCTTATCTCTTCCTATGGCATCGAACATATATTACGTGGGATCTGGGGCAAATGCTCCCTTTGGTCCACCTACGGAATGACTCTGCCTAATCAATTTGGTTCACGACTTTCTAAAGCATGACGTCTGAATAAATAAAGAGGGATATGAATCATGAAGTTAGAAACTGTAAACTAAAAACAGTGGAGAAGTGTTGTTCAAATAAGTAAAAGCAGCCAGTGAGATTTGATCCAGGTTCAAAAGTTTTGAATTTCAATAGAAAGAAACAACTTAACACCCACGGCTATCGAAACACTGTTGAACTATCTTTCAGTTGTATTGATAGAGATGAAACTCCTGAAAATCTTCGCTTTTTAAATGATTTTCTTCGAAATAAAAAGTGTGTATTTTCTTTCAGTAAACACAGTTTTCTGCATTTGCTAAGGCACTATTTTGCTCTGAAACTACCATTAAATTAAATAATGAAAAAGAACCCGAATATTTCAATCAGCAAACAACAAGGTATGTGGAGAAGGCTTAACTATACTTTTTCCCTTCTATAACTTCGAGCGTGTTGTTGCCCAACTCACAATTTTAAGGGACTAAGAAATCAGACATGCAATTACATTTTGGAGAAGATTACAGATAATGTTTGAAAACTCAGGAAAGGTTTGTAAAGATCACGGTGTTGTGGGTGATTTGAAGAAAGAGAGTAATTCGGTATTTTTTTTTAATCGCAGCTACTATTATAATGGGATGGGTACGTTATACACAAACATTTCGTTCCTAATTCAGTGTTACAGTTACTTTTGAACATTTTGTCACTCTGAAAAGAAAAGGAAAACAGTATTTTGAAACTGAAAGTTAGAGCACTAACTCGTCTAAGCTTTGATATAACGTAACTCATGAACATAATGGAGTAACAAAACTGATTACAGCATCAGTGGTAACGTTTGTATCAAGACAAAGAATGTCTTACGTTACCCTTGTTATTCTCAGGGTAGCGAACTAAGAGTATTTAATAATTCAAATTAAAACTATCTTACTTTTCTATTAAAACATAATCATCATGTACTTTATTTTTTATCTATATTTTATTTTATTGTACAGTCCTATGTGAACTACTTCACATACGCTGCTTTGTGTGTATGTGTGCGTCTGCAGGGAGGGTGATCAGACAATCCCACCAAGAAGACATCCACAATAAGAACTGTGTGGCATACCTGTAAAATGAATATTACTTCATCCTAATTGCTCCAAATAAAATCAAAGGTTATTGAAGAAGAAACCTAATTATTTTTTATTATGCACTTTTATGTGTACAGTGGCATATCTCGTATCAACGTCGCTGAAGATATATACGTTAAATATGTTGTATAAATCTCTATAGAACTAGACTTTGGATAACTATGATTTTACTAAAGAAATATACTAGTCTTGATAATTAGTTTTTTGAAACTTATCACTTATAACATAAAATAATATTATATTTAGCAGTGGAAGAATCAGAATCATAAAATTTTATGGTGAACACCTTTCTTTTCAATGTGCCTTATCGCCTCGCCTTATTTTGTAGAGGATATGAAAAGACCTTGATATATTAAATCATATGATATGGTAATTTACTCTCGGTATTAACTTTCTCATTTGTAAATAACAACAAGTTTTTTTTAAGTAAGAGCAAAGAAAGAAAGCAGGAAGAAAGCATTCTTTCTAACAAAGAAAACTGTTATGAAATGCAGTTTGTTACATCTAAAATATAGTACAAGAAACTTTCTTAATATCTGTTTGAAAGTTTGCACGCTATTTTATTATTAAAAGTTTGTTAGTAATTTTTTGCTTCAAGCGTTGCTTCTTACATCGAATTACAGAAGTTCTGATCACGAATGGCGAAAACATTTTTCAAAATAACATGGCATGGCACTGACAGGCTTTCACTCATCATTCAAATTTAAATATATTACTAGACCCTATTATTAATAAGGATAATGACAAACGAAGTAGCAAACAAAGCAGAAATGTCTTGACGGATACGAAAGTTCTCAAAGGAATTTTTGTTGAAGTATCAACATAACCACAACAACTACTATAAATTTGCTACGAAATACTTGTAATAGTTTTTAAAGAAAGAAGAAATGTTATACTTCTCTACTTCAAGAAACTTTATACTATCATTCCTCAAGAGAGCATTATGCAAATTAGAGGCAACCATTAAAAAAGTTCAGAGACTTAGTACAGTGACTCAGAAATCGAGCGCGCATCTCTAGAGCAAGAGTTTGAATACAATGTTATCTGAGTTTGTGGGAGACAATATCGTGTCCGTGGGTTCTCTCATTTTCTTCTACATTCTCATTCTGCCAGCTCTTCCATAAAAATTCATTTCCATTAATCATCCATTCCCTTTATCCTGAAACATCTTACGAACAGACTACTTCCGTGAAGGATTTACATATATCCGAACGAAAATCATCATGGTACCATTGTATCCTGTCATCAACAGCACTATAGAATTAAATTATGGCTAACACTATTGGTGATTACTTCATCGGGCACTACATTATTTTTCCAACACTGGAGAGGTATATTTAATTTCATGAAGAAGTAACAATATCATTCAGATATGGCATTACCGAAGCATCCGGTCACATGAATAATGTGGTAGAGGTTGCATTGCTTAACTTCCGTGCAGATGCGTTCCGTTATTTGCACCATACATTCGCCGAAAAATAGATTGAACGAGGAGGACCTCTAACATGACCTCTTCCATCTCGGACTTCAATCCTCTGATGTTTTATTTTTGGGGACACATTAAGAGTGCGACGTCATGTTAAGTGAAAACGACACCTGTCATACTATTAACCATGGCGTTCATTTTGCAATTTACAATAAGGACAATGCTAAATAAACCAAATTATTAATTAATATTGGAAACGAATACTTACACTTTCACATGATGAAAGCAGTTTGAAACCATGTACATCAAATATTACATCATTTAGTGTTTGACATATCGACATCTGGCAACCGAATTATTGTTAGTTAATGGATTTTATACCATTGTTTGACATACATTTTTATTTACAGTCATGTTTCTTTCCAAGGGTGGCCCAGGAATCTTTCCTACTTTAAGAGAAAATTTCATTCGCCACCACTATAGAATTAACATATGGCTGACACTATTGGTGATTACTTCATCGGGCACTACATTATTTTTCCAACACTGGAGAGGTATATTTAATTTCATGAATCATGGTTTCATTAGATAAATAGAATAGCTTACGAGTCTGTAATAGCCACACAGTTGTGTAATGTTCAGTTCGCTTTCATTATCCCATAACTTTGGAAGTGTGTAACTCCTAAGTATTACGGGACATGGGTTGATAGGAATTTCTTTCTTCTTTTTACTTCTAGAATCACCTTCAGAAGTTTGTCCATACAGGTTGGAATGACCGTATATATATAAGAGGACATTCATCTTAATACGCCCTTATAACTTTTACACTAATAGAGGAAAAGTATTGAAATTTTATACCATGCAAATTTTGGCAAGACAACATTGTTATCATACTCTGTGATACAAGAAGGTTAACAGTGTTGCCACCTCAACATTAAATTGTATTTTTCAAATAGCACTAAATCAGGTTATTACATATTTCAAATTTAAATACAAAACCAAAACTTACGATACAATACTTGTCAAGCAGGGTTACAGACTTAGGATGCTATAGTTTCAGAATCATCGAAAAATAACCAAATTTGGGAAGTTTCTACAAAAGTAATAAGAAAATGAGAGGAACGGTATTATGTACATAAAAAAGTACCTTAGTTTGAATACTACTCACTGTATGATGTATTGTGAACAATTAGAAAGAAAGTTAAAGTAATTGACAATATGACTTTTTTCTTAGGAGTTTATTTTTATAAAAATATCTGAGTTTATTTAAAAAAATGTATTTAGATAAGTATCACATCCATTTATGTACATGGTTTTCAATAGACGTAAAACCCATAATGCCGTTTACAGCAAATTTGATATCTCAAACTATTCTAGAAATATGAAAAAAATGGTAAATTTTGATATATTGCTTAAAATGGCATATTTATTAAAACTTTTTAAAGCAACTGTTTATATGCTTTGCTTCTATAACATTACAAGATTAATTTTCCAGTAGGTGTAATTCAATCAAGCCCTCAGAATTAAATTATTTTAACCCATATTTGCCCCCCGGGTGGAAAACGACCCACCTACGTCTTTTGTTTATTTTTCTGTAACTGTTACTGGGAAGAAAGGTTCTATTGTTACAGGTGTTTTGTTGTGTTGTACCGCACAACACTGTTGTCGAGTCAAGCAGCTCCGAGCGCCAATATATTTTCAGTGTCGCCGAAACTGTGAATGGGACGTCAAGTTTGATTTTCAACGATGGAAGGACATAGAAATTTGTAAGTGGTATTATTATTTGCAGCAATGTTAATTATGTTTTGTGTTTATTTGTTCAAAGAAACTCAAAAAGGCCTAGAAAACAAATACAATTGTTTTGTATATTATATACACTTTCGTTGTTAATGTTTTGTTTACGAGTGGGTCATTTTCGACCCGCCGGGCATATCCGATAGCAATAGGCATTTATTTTCTTTTTGAGTTGAAACCCTAAACGATAGTTTTTCTTGCAAAATATAAGCATTTTTACATCATGATGATCATTTTTATATTATTATTATTATTATTATTATTATTATTATTATTATTATTATTATTATTATTATTATTATTATTATTAGCCATTTTTGTCTGAGAACACCATTCTTTGGCTTCACTCAGTTTTCTTGTTTCCCGGATTCTAGGGCAAAATTTGCACCCAGAAAATTTATGAGGGAAATTTTGACATGTCACATATGAACTATACTAATTTTAGGGGATTAGAGGTAGTTGATAGGGCTATTGCTATAAGGGTTCTGGCGTGAAGAGCAGTGGGTCGTGTCAAAACTACTGGGATGAATCTAGCGAGGTATCCTCGAATCTAATATTACATACAGAAAAAATAAACCAAAATATGTAAAAAGGATAATTACTTTCAAATTGTACAGCTGTGGACAAAAGAATGGAACATCCTCTCTTATTCTCCCTGGTATCTGGAAAGTTTTGTTTTTACTATTGAATCATTGAGATTTCCTCTAGTTTTAGTCCTATCGCTACTTCAAGGACGTACAATTGTTTTGTTCCGTATCTTTCCTTGTTCTTTGTGGAAATCAAATAAAATTAGGGGTGTCCTATTTGGACAGTAATGTTGGCACGTACCGAATTAGCATCAGAGGAAAGAAATGGTATATACCAATACTATTCTGGATGATCGATGTTGTCACAAACAATGCCTTCCTTTTAGCAAAACATTATGGATATCCGAATGACAGTTTACAGTTTCGAAGAGATCTTGCTCGTGTATTGCTGATGAAGCACGGTACGCGACGATTGCTTCCAGGACCTAATCGCATTCTTCATACCGCAAATTTTTTACCGTACACCGTACACCGTACGCAAGAGTGGTTCAGATCACCTTATTGTAACCGATCAACCAAGAAGAAGGTGTGCTATGTGCACTAACAAAACATTGAAGGCGTGTTTAGGTGCTGTGTAGCTCTCCATGACAAACGTGATTTTCACAAAGCCTAAAAATTTACCTGCCATTTCTCATATACTAACGATTGAAAAATGTTCGTAACGAATGGACAAGAAACATAAGAAAATCGTATATTTTATACATTCGTTAGAAAATCCTACAATAGTAATCATTAAAATAACGTTATTTAATTTTAATAGAGTATGCGGTATGAACCTGAAAGTATATTGACAAATATTGTATCTCAAATATTCAATCAATAAAACGTTTAAAAGCGATAAATTATCTATTTCATATATGGTAATGATACTTACACATTTCCCCCTGGGTCGTTTTCGACCCAACAGTAACAATTGCTAATGCGTATATATTTGCCCCGCGGGTCGTTTTCGACCCAGAGCCGTAATTAGCCAATGGGAGAACAGCAATAAGTAATAACACGGAATTCACAAATAATAAGGCGAAAACTATCTATTGTCAAAAATAAATGAAAATACAAAACAAAAAAGGATACGGGATTATATGGGTTAAGGCATGTTGCACTTTAACATTTTTATCGTATCTCCAGAAAGGTTTGATGTAATTACCTAAACAATATTTCAAAATAAATGCTTTTGAAAAAAGTCAAATCTTTCAATCCCTTGGTAACATTATTCGTATTCATTAGAAATCAGTCCTATCATTATCATACTATTAGACACTAAAGTACTTTGGATAGTATTACCCTGTCTGTCTGACTTGAGTTACTACTCTGTACAGGTCACCAACATTTGCTTGTTTGAGATACTGTAGCTTTTTTAGTTCACAAAACTGAATTTTTAAAAAAATGTACCGAACATGTAGATTTGAAATATGAAATAACTTGACATATTGCGATTAAAAAAAAAATACAATTTTGTGTTGGATAGGCAACAGTATTAATCTAGTGGTCCATCTTCTAGAAGTTCCTGGAATACTGGAAGAATTAATATGAACTACTAGTGAGAATTGGCGAATGTTAGAAAAACACACTAATTATTATTTTGTACTGGTGATTATTTGTTAAATATAAAGTTTTAGTAAAGTGTTATACTAGTGTTTCTATAATCATCATAGAAGTACAGTGGTTACCCTATATTTATATGACGATAGATGAATAAAAGTAAGAAACATGGATACTCCAAGAAAGAGAAACAAAAGTGAAAGAAACTAAAGATGAGAAGTTGCGCAAGAAAACTAATTAAATTAGGTATAGTGTAACGTAGAAGCTCGTAGATTACAATAGCAAAAATATCTGAATTAACTATAAATGAAGCTTTAACATTAAAAATAAACTAAAAAGGAAGAAGAGTATATACATGTGTAAAAAATCTGGAACCTATGGGTAAATCTCGTTCAGACTTTTTAGATATAAAATTGTAAATTATAAATAAAGAATTGAAAATAAAATCTTGTATAATATAAGATTTTCTGGTAGATTATTTAACGTATCATTACCAAACATTTTGTACATAAAAATCAATGAAAATTACAATCAACTGTACAATAAGTAATAATATTAATATTAATATTAAAATCATAATAATTGACTATGTTCTATTTGTTGTGACATGGTAGTATGTTTACAAGCTATGTATTGGATCTTTGCTGAATAATCTTCTAGTATGTACTCCCACAGCAAGTAACACTAGACAGCAAACGCAATTATTCTTTTATCTGAACTGTTAAGAACTGCAGTATATCTTAGTCTCTGAGCACATGTCAACTTTATCGCTAAGAAATGTAATGATGCTGACGCCTGAACAATGAGATTGATGAATAATGAAATGTCTACTTTTATATCTGGCGGAAACCTTACTTCAAAATTACAACACATGAATAAATTAAAGTATTGCGTCCAAAGTCACAAACAGTGCACATCCAGGAAACAGGTTGAGGTGCCTAGATAGTTAGGGGACAATACGTTGTTCAAAAGAGTATTATAAAAGCGTACAATAGAGAGCACACAATTAAGGATGATTTTGCTTCAGGAATTGCGCAAAGCAAGTGTCAGAAATATCAATAGTATATTTGGAACATAAATGGCGAATGACGTAGCTCATGTGTCAGATTTCATTCCGTGACACAACACTTAAAAAGTGAAGCCAGTGAACACTGACTAACATCATGCTTAGATAACACTATGAAAACCGATCCCTAGGTAAAGTGTTCCTGACATTCCAGCGCGTTAAGCATACACCACATCACTGTCATTCGGCAGCTCCATGTAATCGGTATGACAAAAATTTTTAGACTTAAGTTTTTTTTGTTTGTTTTAAGGCCTCCACATTCTCCTCGAATGCCAATTACTTTTGAACTTATTATAGCGGAGTCACGACTTTGCCTCAGCCTTTATTTTATCTCCTTCACTTTTCTTCCAGTTTCTCTCTCTCTTCTGTTCTGCTTTTATTTCTAAGCAGGTTGAGATGAGGCATATTTTTTGTAGCATTGTATCTAATATTTTAAACTATGCCCTTTTATATACATTTTTAATTCATTCTTTATTTATTTTATAATATTTTAATTGCTTTTTTGTTTACAAAAAAGGAAAACCATGTAAAAGAATAATACAATTTATACATAAAATAACATTTCTCTTCTCCATTTGTTATCATTAAAATTTTCATGAGTTGCACTATTTTGGACTGGTTCCTCTACCGCAAACTAAAATGAATATATATTAATATTAAAATAGCAACAAAAACACAGAATGAAACAAATATTGGTTTTGTACTAGTTTCTTTTGACTTTTTTCCTGACTTTATTATTATTATTATTATTATTATTATTATTATTATTATTATTATTATTATTATTATTATTATTATTATTATTATTATTATTATTTTGTTTGCTTCTTGAGATTGCATCAAATATCAGACTTAAGATACAGAAAGAACAAGATGACACTAGCACTGAGAGTAAACACGATACAAAAGTAACCTCTTTGTATTCCATGTTATTTCCAGGATTTTTTAAAAAATATTATTTGAGAACAGAATTCTGTACGTTAATGTTTTTTATGTAGTTTGTATTCTGTTCTCTCATTTTCTTTTCAATTCTCTTGTTACACATATTTCTCACTATACGTTCTGTCATTTCTTGGAACTTCTGTAGTTTTACTTTATCTTGTCTGATGTTTTCCCGTTTATCATTTTTGAGTTCATCTCTGATATTTATTATATCTTCCATTGTTATGAAGTGCACACAAGTTCATGTTAAATGGTCGGGTATCTGGGTCAATCTGCAGACATATGTCTGATCTATTGTGATCTTATATAAATGTGAGTTGAAAGGACCATGGACAGAAAGTGTTTCCATGGTCTCCTTATTTAGGCTTAGTATCTCTTTTTTGTATCGTCGATATATATTCTTTACTTTATGGCTTTTACTTTAATTTTCAATTCCTTCTGCCATTTTCTGTCAATAATTTGGAATTTGTCCTAGTATTTCTAAATTTTTTGTAATTTCGTCATTTTTCGTCCACATTATAAGGGTACTAGAAATGTTGAAACCGACCAACAAGAATCACCGCCTAGAGGTTTGCAGTTCTCTCAGTGTAAGTAATAACCGGGAAAGTTTCCTGTATCGTAAGGTCACATCTGATAAATATTTGTCTACTACAATCGTAAACAGCCAAACAGTGGTTTAATCTTGATTGAAGTCCAGTATGGTTTCCAAAAATCCTAGAAGATGTTGTTATTCATCTTCTACGTTGATCGTTCATGATTATCTTCGCAGAGATAAAACCATCACTGCCGATCGCTATAGTGATTAACTCTATAAAATACAATGCAACTTGGCCCATAAATATCCAAAAATGTTTAGAGAATCATGTTTCCATGTTGCATGACAATCCATGTCATACCAAAGGATGTTACAGGCTCTGCATGAGTTATAGTATGAAATCCTTCTTTACCCACCGTATTTTCCTAACATCTCTTTCTTCGACTACCATCGCTTCTGGCATCTTGATCACCTCGTTAAAAAAAGACTTTTCTTAATGATCATCCGGTCCAACCTGGTATCGAAAACTTCCTCACATCATACATAAACTTCAGACTTGTTCGGCATTGAATCCAATATTTTGCTAAACAATGACAAAAATGTATGGTTGAGGACGGTGGCTATTTTGATTAATCGAACATTTAATTGTATTTTTGACCTTTAGATATAACAATTAGCATCAATCTAGTAATAGAAATTACATTATCTGTTAGTCTCTTTGAATATGTTCTACTTTATTGCTAAGAAACTTCACAAACACACAATGTAATAGGGTATACGCAATGAAATGAATTTGGTGGTTGTATTATATATGTGTACCGTAGAAATTCATTTGTGTACGATGATACAAGTTATAATAAAGATAAAAGCAGGAAGTAATTTAACATTATTACGGCACAATATGACTTCAAAGAGATACGCCTCAGGGGGGTTTATTTTTCTACGTACTATTATTGTTGAGGAGAAACCTAGATCAACATAATAATAATGAATGTCAAACAGTAACTTCTCTTTGCGAAATTTAAATCTACCCGTACCCTTCATATTTTAGCTTTTTAAGGGAAATAAATTCAACTTTGCTTATATTGCAAGAAAGGATGTGTGTTTTATATCCTGTTTGACGGAGCATTGAAAATTCCGATTGCACGCATAAACCGTAAGCATATTTGATTCTGCTTTGGCGCAGTGAAGTAACATATGAGGAGAGGGAATACATATATGAAATATCCTTTTACTATATTCTCTTTCAAGAACAGTATATCACAAAAAAATAGTAATATGTTTAAAAAATTTGTGATGTGTGTTTTATATATAATTTATGTTACACAATTTTGCAAAGGTGTATTCTTTGAAAGTACCACGTGGTTAAAATAAATAAGTACATGAAGAATAAGGGTCACCCCACTAAACTTTCTCGGCCTACTTATGAAACTGAATATCATGTTGTAATTATTACGGAATCGTTTATTTACGAAATATGCACGAAATTAAAATAGGTGCTCTCGGAAAACTGTATTGAAAAAGAAAACATATCCACGAGTACCTCTTATGGATTTTTCCATGTGAAATTTTTCATATCATATTTTAGGGTTGCTACAGAGATTTTATTCTTAAAATATGCACAACATTACCCAAATTGTTCTTGAGAAAGTTGTTCGTAAAGAACTTCCCAAAGAGTAAATTGACACGCGTTAATTTTTTCATGTAAAATGATTTATTTCTATTAAAGAATTGTAAATTATGAATTTATTAGTGAAAGAAGACCAAATCAACAACATTTTTTGATCAAATTATTCGATAAAGACACTTCCAATACTAAACTACCTCTTCCAAATATTTTAATGTAAAAATTATTTATACTATATTGTAGAATTCTTAATTGAACAATCTTATGAATATGAAATTAATTGCCTGAGTAATTTGTGAAAAAAAAATGTTCGGGAAAAGCATATCCAAGAGTAAGCTACCGGTTGTGAATTTGTCAATGAAGAATAATTTATACCATATTGTATGTTTTTTAATGGAACACTTAGTACGAGGTATGAACAAAATTTATTGAATCGTGGGGAAAACTCACCTCACCCAACAGGTAAACTACACCTTCTGAACTTTTTAAAGTGAAACGACTTATATCATAATATAGTTTTGTTAATGAAGTATTAATTCATGACAAATGAAAAAAATCGTTACAGCCATTTTCAAGAAAATTACATATTTTATGGTCACCCTTCAGCAATCTACATTTTGTTTTTAGGGATATGAAGAAATTTAAAATCCCTACCTTTAGAGAATTGTATGAAAACTTAAATTTAAAATTCGGTCCCGATAGTTGAAGGATTCAGCCTCTAGGCGAGCGTACGTCAGGGTGAACAGACGTCGAGAAATCACCTGTTTGATATGTAGGGGCCATGAAACGAAATCTCGAATTTAATTTTTTCCCGTTTACCATACTTTCTTCTCTCCTATCGTTTCCCATAAGTAAAATAAAAAAGTGTTAAAAAGCAGGAAATATTTTACGTGCATTAATATAGCTATGTATTAATAATAGTAGAAACCTGGTAATGAATTGTGATTTAGCGAGTTCGTGTGAAGTAATTGTAACGTTAATTATTTTTGCTTACGTTACTTTCCCTCATTCTAATGTATATTTATACGATTACGAAATTATTCTGGATTGCACGACACAGTTATTCACTTTGGAGCATATATACATATATTCACTTTCAAAATATATCGTATTGTTACATTACAATATCATACAATCAATCTACACAATATGGCACTTCGTTTCTTCTGTCTTTCTACATTGCCATAGCAACGACAGCAAACAGATACACAAGTCGTCATAGCAACCAAATTAACAAAATATTTTTAAAATAAGATACCAACATTTAAATTATTTCTTTATATCTTTCTTCTTCTTTTTAAGTGCTTGTGCCTTCAAAATAGCACTTTTGCCCGTAACTATAAACAATAGTTAGAAAGTATTTGCAAAGATAGACAATATCTTTGTATAATGGCTCCCGAACTATGGGATTCCTTTAAATTGATCACAATTAAAGGAAGAATCCTGTACCGTTAGACATTTCATATACAACAGTTGCTTTACTTTTTGAATGACCATCGTATATACAAAATTACAATTCATAAAATAATATATATTATTTTCATTTTATCTTAATGTCATTCTTACATTTATTCAATAATCAATTTTATTTTAATTCAATAAAATTACCGACGAGAAGACATATTCAAAATGTGGTAAACTTGTTGGTTATTTTTAGGTCCTAATTAGATTCTTTAACTCAATGACATTTATACATATTAACAATAAAGTTGATATAAGCTGAAATATAACATAACCTATTTCATTTATTCAGCCATATTTAGCATAAATTTCATAGACAATATTTGTATGATGCATAGATGTAATTGCATAAAATTCAGAAGAAGTACGAATTACAAAGAAATTATATTTATATTCCTAATATATATTCTAATATATTCATATATAGATTGGAAATTATGCTTAATTCTCATGCAATCCTCGTAATCAGTTTCGCAAACCGAGGTATGGATTTTCTAAACCAAATACATCCAATTCTAACAAATTAATATAACTATATAGAATTCAAATGAAGTACGAATTACAAATGAAATCATAACAATATTCAAAGTGAAACAAAACAGGAACTAATTGGATATGTTTTGTCGGACGCCGTAACTTTAGCTCAAGTTACATTACCAAAAGATTCGATTAGGTTGCATTGAATTGCACAATCTTGAGTACAGTCCTGTATGATATTTACTTCACCCATTCTTTGGTTCCTATTTCGAAAATTTCTGCCACCCGTTCTATTTATATTTCCCAATTGCTACGAAATCTGGGAGTTCGTGAGAAATTAGCTCGATTATTTACATTATTCCTAAAACCAGTAGCTATAATTATTATTTCTATTTCTTCTGAAATTAGGTGCGGTTGTATTGCCATTACGAGAAAATCTAACATTACCTCTCGTATTATGATTACAATCATTTCTAACATTAATATTTCGAACAGGAATATAGTTAGCTTGATTTCTGTTATTATTACCTTACAATCTAGTCTGACTTTCATAATTTTGAACTATTATTATTAAGTGATTAAAATTAATGCACTGTGCAGAGATCAGTATTTGCTGCAACCTAAAAGGTAACAATATTCCTATCGATGCAATAATGCGTGATTCCTGCTGATATGGATTGATCAATTTCAACTCATTATAGACTGAAATCACAAAATCAGTAACACTTTTATCTACTTTAGGATCATAACGCCTGCTCTGAATCTGAGCGTCACGGTTTGCCAACATAAAATCATTTTCAAAATTTGAAATCAGAGCGTTTCTGAAATCTAAATAGTTACGTAAACTACCCCTGATCGCTTTCAACCATACCGAGTAAGCCGGTAGTAAAATGTGTGGCAAAATTTTAAGAAACTTAAGACTTATCTTCGCCAATTAGGTCGCATTCTTCTTCAAATTTTTCTAAGAACATACTTGCCGGTATGTCATCCTATCTACCACTAAATTTAGATAAAGGTCTTATTTGGCTAAACTTCAAATGGTTATTATTGTTAGAATATCTTAGATGTTTAGATTTTATGTACGTATTTTTCCTCCGATGCGGTCGATGCGGTCTTCTCCCTTTCTTCTCAGTACTAGAAACGCTATCATCCCTTTCAGAATAGGTTTCGGGTAGATCACTATCCTCTATACATGGTCTGGGTTCATCTACCTTCGGTTCCACATAGTCTATGTTGACGACCGGATCAAGATTACCATTTACCTTGATAGAATATATTTCTTCTTGTAATTCCCTAATCTGGTTTGTATGGTCATTGACTTGCGTTTCTAGTACTTCAACAAAACTTTGTATAATTGTAAATATGTGAAGAATTTGCTCCACACTACTGTTGGTTCGTTTCAGTTTGGTATTTATCTGCTGCGTTATTTGCTCCAATTTGGTATCCATTTTGGCATCCATCTGCTGTGTAATTTGCTCAAATTTGGTATCCATCTGCTGCGTTATATGTTCAAATTTGGTATCCATCTGCTGTGTCATGGAAATTATCTGTTGTCCTAGCTGACGTAAAAGATTAATTACGTCTGTTGAAGTCTCAATTGCTGGAATATCGCCATCTTTAACTCTTGCATTGGTATCCATTTTAGTTTTTCTATAAATCTTTCTTTTATTTCGCAGTAGAATGTAATCCGTGATGAGATAGTTTACTAAACTTCTGACTAATCTCAAAGTTCCACGGTTTCGGCACCATAAAAATATGTAACATTAATTATTTTTGCTTACGTTATTTTCCCTGATTCTAATGTATATTTATATGGGTTAAGAAATTATTCTGGATTGCACCACACAGTTATTCACTTTAGAACATATATATATGTTCACTTTCAAAATATATCGTATTGTTACATTACAATATCATTCAATAAATCTACACAATATGGCACTTCGTTCTTTTCTGTCTTTTTATATTGCTATAGCAACGACATCAAAAAGATAAACAAGTCGTCATAGCAACCAAATTAACAAAATATTTTTTAATAAGGTACCAACATTTAAATTATTTCTTTATATCTTTCTTCTTCTTCTTAAGTGCTTATGCCTTCAAAATAGCACTTTTGCCCGTAACTATAAACAATACTCAGAAAGTATTTATAAAGATAGACAATATCGTTGTATAATAGAGTTCTTATTAGTGACACTTCCTCTTACTTTCATAGCTAGGTATGCTCTAATGTTACTTATGTGTTTGTTATTTACTATTACTTTTATTTAATTATTTCAGTTGAATTAACCCTACTTCTTGATTCCAGAGTATTAGAATTCTCCTACAGCTAAAGTTTTCAGTTGTTTTGCGTACTTTCAATAGATAACAAGTTATAATATACAGGTCTTGACAGACTTTCTCCTTCAAATTCATTCTTAATTAATATTGTAGAGCTATTGGCCGCCATCCTGATATCGAACTCAAGGTCAGACATCTCGATTTACTAGACGTACAGCTAGGATGCAACAAACTATTTTCATGTTTTCTTAATTCATCGCGCAGTCTACGAATCTGGTAAACTAGTTCCAATGTAATAAGGGGAAAATGCAATGAAGTAGCAGAAATGTCTCTATTACAATGTGCCAACCAAAATACTTTATTTTTTTGCCATACTTAATAAGCTACTTTTATTTATTTCTCAACCTATCAGCCTTTTTCTACTATTCTTTATTTCCTAATGTTTTATTAGCCGACTGACAAACAACCACCAATAAGAAGTTCCGGAAGAGATAGGTGTCACACATTAGTGACAGCACCAGAAATCGTAACTCGTGAGGTCGCGAATATCAGAGTAGAGGACAATTGGAGGGTAGGCCGCAGAAAACGTTCATCAATACTGTTGTCTCGTTTTCGCGGGAACATGCCATCGTATGGCCGAGCAGAGCCTTTGCTACGAGCGGCAAGATTTTGGAAGTTCGAGTGAGCTTGTGCTCGATTACCAGCCGATCAACTTCATGTCTCTGACCAGAGTGCCGAAGTTCTAGTGACGATTTCAAATTAAGACAGGATTTGCAATCAAGTGGAACAGCATAATGTCAAGTATCACGCATAAGATCTAACATATACCCTTCTGCTACTTTCTTTTCTCTTTTCCACTTTCTGGGCTTTTAACAAATTGATTTAGTTTGTGTTACATTTCAAAATTACTTTTAATCTCTGCTAGATATAACTCAATTATTTTACGAACTTTCTGTTAGTTCAGAAATATTTTACATAATGTTAAACTACTGTTTACAAAAATAAAATTTATCATTTCTCTATAATTATTAAAAATAAAATGGAAACGAAGAAATGATAAATATATTATTTTATCATGTTAGAATTTACTGGCCCAAACTCATTGTTAAATAATTTAGTTAACTGTACTTTCAGAAATCTAAATCCAAAATCCTTAGTTCTAAGTTAAAGCGGAACGTTTAAGCAAACGAACTAATGTGTATAGTTCATCCGAGTAGCATCTTTGCACTTTTGTATTCTTTTTACTTATTACGATTTATTAATTTAGCGCGTTAACTTGTTAAATAGCTAATTGGGTTATACTAATCTTGATACACAATCGAAACTGACAGTGCACTTACGTAACTCGCAAATATGATTTTTTTTAGATATCTTCGACATTAATACTTTTCTTCGTTCAACTGGGCCAATTTATGAGAAGGAAACTCTTCACGTACTCTTTCTCTAGCAGACTTAGGATGTTATTAAAAAATAATTTGATTGTGTTGTTCTTTTTCTGTCATCGGTAATCCATATATATGAAATATTTGCCTATATGGTTCGGAGACTTTGAACATTACCAGCGGCGCAAATCTCTCTTCAACATTGGGGTAGACAAGTAAGACTGTTCCTTATTCTGTTTTGTTAAACGATGCTCAAAATATTTGTGAAGTTGTAAAACAATCCTGTGGAGGATCAGGGAGCAGAGTTGTCTTCAACTTTGGGAGGCAGGCAGATTTCCGTTTATTCTGGGGGAACATCAATTTCATCTCACTTTTCTTTGTGGCAATCGGACACAAATCATGCTGTAGTATGTTTCTCACCTATTTCTGACAGAGTTTTACCAGAGGTCATTTCGTACTCAAACATAGACTGATCATTATTAAAGATACATTCGCTGTTGTACGGTTTCTCATGTATTATTTTATTAATTTTAATCACAAAACTTCGGGCATTATCAAGTAATTCACCTTCGTTTTCAACATCTTTCTTCGTTACAAATTGAGTAATCGTTCGTGAGCGAATCCTGTGCTTTTTTTCAAATTTGTTAATGATACCACGAGAAGCACGGAATGGATAGTTCAATTTCCTCGCTGTCAGTAACATCCACCCTTTTACCGTACCGTAATCATGTACCGGTATCAGTAATCATGTACCGTAAGTCCTTTAATGCGATTAACTTTCAACGTCTTTAGTACTTCGTATTTTAGTAGTGACATGACATGAGAGCGAGGAGGATTGTTATGGAATTTCAAAGCCTTATACACAAACGTCGTATTGCATTTCAGTTTCTTCGCTTCAGCTGCAACAGTGTTACGTTTTCCATTCTTTTTCAATAATTCAACTTGCTCCTGAATTTGTTTGTATTTGTTAGCGACAGCTTCTGTTAAACGTACATATTTAGCCCGGCTTGGAGATGACATCTCAAACTCGCTCGTAGAAGGCTCACTGTCACTAATTGATGGACTAGTTATCTTATCTGTCCCAAATCCATTTCGTTTGTCGAATCTTCATGCTCACTCTCTCTGTCAGTGTCTACATCTAATGTGTCACTAACTGTTAGAGAAACGTTACCATCATATTTGCTTGTTATCATTACAAGCAATGTACGTGCAAATGTCTTATCTTCTACCTCATTCTCACTGACGACACTATATTTTACCACCACTGCTTGATTTAAAATGTTGACTACGTTTATCGGATTAATTGTTCACATTTTATGCACGGAACGAATGTTTCACTGGTTCAACAAATGCGTTCGTACCGAACGTCACACGCCTGCCCGCACCAAAATGGCTGTACTACTACGGTTTGTCATTCGAAGGGAAACACCATACACCTCACTGCATACCCATGTTGCAATTGCCTGTAGGAAACACTAAATTCTGCGCGCTATGTCTTAAAACCCTAAACAATAGTCTAAAGTCACGAGAACTAATAAGTCTATTACTTTGTTAGCTTTTAATAATACGGAGCACAATATTGGGGGAATTCACCACATTCCCATAGAGTATTTCAAACACAAAAAAGAGACATATATATCATTGTGAGTGTTAAAGCACATGAAAGCAAGTCCCAAAATGAATTTCTTGAGTTGTCAAATACGGGATTTAAATAATAAATAAATCCTCGAAACACCTGCTATAATTAGTTATTTATCACAGTTTTGATATGAAAACTAGTCTTGCCATTATTATAAGAGAGTGTTTTATCGTTGAAGGTGGGAAGATGAAGATATTTAATTATTTAATATTGAAAGAAAAAGCAAGAAAGAGGCTTGTTTTATGGATTGCAACTTGATATTGAATCTTGTAATAATCTTTATTGTCATCTATTCTTAGCAGGTGTGTATGCATTCCCTTATCACTAATAGCAGAACAGACACAAGAGAGAGTGAATTCTAAGTTTCCAGGCGTATATTCTAAGAATAGGCTGTGAACCGATAATTTAAATCCACTTCATTGTTCAATGCGTCAGCGATAAATCGATTGTATTTAGGCAAACCGACAATAAATACATTAAAGTATTTTAACTTCGTAATATGCACCGTAAATTATAGGTTGTCAAGTATGAGTATTGGAAAAGAACGCAATATTCTGCAACAACGAGGGTCTTTGTGTAAGGTTTCAAGATTGGAGAAGAAAACTTAACACAATATAATGGACCATGTAAAATTGCCTAAAATAGATTTTTGGTTTGATTCAGTTCAACATCCCACACTTATGCCTCCTACGCTAAAGAAGACGTGGACCTACTGATTATAATGGATTTTCTAATATATATCTGAACAATCCCTTTGGTATTCTCTGCTCGTCAGTACTATTAAACATGTGTTTCATCGACCACCAGTCTATTCCATCGTAGTTTGAAATAGGTATAATTTGTTACAGTGCTGCTATTCCATTTTTACTACAGGCATTTTAATTTAAATAACGATTTCTCTCACTAGGCTGAAGACCTGATTGGTATAGTGGCTATTGTAGATCAAGTAACTATTACTGCATTAGTTAAAGCCCTGCATTTCCTCGTACGACCGTCTTTCATAACACAAATTTAAGTTGCAAAGTTTTTATATGTCGCTGTGGGTGAGAGAGCTCTTAACTCTGAAGTAAAAAAACAGATATGTAAACTCTGGTTACACAAATGGATTCAGGAGTAAATTTCAGTACTATTTGATACCCCACATGACCCACTTGCCATTTATCATATTTGACCGCGATTCAATATGGCGCCTTTCAAGATGGCGATCATGCACTGGAAGTACCCACATATAGATGCCCTATCCCGGTTTACAATATTGAAGTCAGATCTACCAAAAGCTTTTTGATTTTTGTGCCAAAAGGGTATTTTTGGACATTGCCTATTGGATTTCAAGGTGGCGTCGGTCTATGAGCTCAACGAAGCATTTGCGCATTGAGTGAATATTAGTACGTTACTTAGCATCTCGAACTGAATCTTGTCACCAATTTTCATCAAAATTCAACTCTCACGGTTTATGGACCTTCCTCGGTAGAGCTTTATTTAAAAATAACTAAAAATAATAGTAAAATAATAAAATAATAAAAAAAACTGACGTTCGTGTATTATCAAAATTCAATAATTTTCAACTTTTAACTTATTCATTGCTTTCATGTAACATATGCACGGTTAGTCATAATTTCCAGATTGCAAAACGTGTCACAAGAAGAAATTATTGTATCATCTAAAATTAAGCTCGTAATAACGCTTCGTCAGTGTAACTTAGTATTGATCTGGAACCTATAATGATGATTTTTGTTTTGCTTAGATTTATTTTTAAATTATTTTCTTTGCCCTATCCAAAAATGTTACTGAAATCATCATATAATATGTCAATTGATTCGTACAACTTCGCTGGCAAAGATATAAGATAATCGGTAAATTGCAACTTTTATTTCATTTGTGACGTCTTTAATATAAAGTGAAAAAAGAAGGAATCCCAAACTCTACCTTGTGGTACACTACTTGTTATTCATAAGCAACTAGATCGATCGCCTGGAATGACAATACACTGTCTCTTTTTCCGGTAACTTCATCCACCGAATTGATAAGTCTGAAAAATAATACTAGGATTTTAATTTTTGTAATATCATGATCAATTGTTTGAAATGCTTTGTTGAAGTCTAACAACGCCAAAGTGGTGAGTTTTTGCTTATCCGTCACATCTCTTACTGTTACTCTCTCACATCTTTTACTTTTACTAATAGTGTCATTGTACTATAATTTGAAAGGAATTCAAATTAAAATGTCGTGAGAAAGTTTGATATTTTTTCTTGGACATTGACTTCCAGCGTTTTCGACAAAGTAGAGTGTATATTAATTGAGCGAAGCTCACATTGTGTTGAAGACGAACATTTGGGTTATGCATGTATAAAGGCTTCTTTCCACCATTGAACGAAACAGCCTGAATAAAGTGAGATTTATATATTATGTATACTCGATGTCGGATGTTATGTCTACACCACATCCAGGTTTCGTATGACGTCGCGTTGACGTGAAAGGGTGGAGTCAGTTACATATGAAGTCAGGAAATTTAATTTCATTGTATGGAAGCTACGGTCGAATATGACCAGGATAAGAACATGTATAAAAACGTTGAAAGAAAATTACACGAAAACTGACACGACAAACGATATTTGTCGTTATGATGTACAGTGACTCGAAAAAGTATTCGTACAATCTGAGGTTTCGCCTAATTTCAATGGTACTATCCATATCAAGGACGTAAAGTGGGTGATAAAATTGCATGCATTAGTGAATACGTCTACGAATATATTAACGAAATGGCTTTCAAATAAAATTTATTTTTTCTGCAACAAACAATAAAAAAAATAGTGCTAAAATTGTAAGTCGAAAAATTATTCGTACAGCTGACATATTTAAGAAAGTAATAACAATAACAACACCACTTTTAAATTGACTAATACTTTGTGGGTCTCTTTTAGCATCTATAATTGCCTGAAGTCTTCTGTAAATGGAAATGACTAAGTTCGTTGTATTTTTAAATAAAATATAGCCACATTATTCCAACAAAGCAATTTTGAGAATTGCTTTGTTAGAAATAATCTTGTATCTTATTCTTTGGTCAAAAACTTCCCATAAATGCTCTATGAGATTAATGTTTGGTCACTATGCGTATGTGGGAACTTGTTTGGGTAAATTATTAGTACCCATATCCCAGTATGATGTGTGGTATGTTTTGACGCTTCTTGCTATTAATGTTAATCGCCCAAGTTTTTTTTTTTAAGATATCGTAATTATGGGTTGCTGTTTTCAATGTATTCCTCACTGTAGCCAATGGTACCTTTACTTGTCGTCTCTGCAGTTCATTTGCAATCAGAGGGGTAACTGTCTGGATTAATTTTGATATTATGCCTTATTATATTCTTGTAGCTATTTGATGGTTCTTCTGGCGACCCCGCCTAGGTTCGTTTTAAATTGATTTCATAACGCTGTATCTATCTAATATCAACTGCATCATTTAGAGAGGTTGTTCCATAATTTTTGATATTTCAGACACTGATTTAGTCTAATTGTGAACCCTGATAATAATTTTTCTTTCATCCTCCGTTGTTTTATTTCATTTTTGCCCCATCTTAGCTTTTTCTAAATGTTTGTGGTGAATGACAGAATTTGTAGAATGAGAATATGTGAGGCAACAGGAGAATCACGGTAACACACAGGGACACGATACTGTCCACCATAAGCTCATATGGAATGGGATCGAACCACGAACGTTTCCCACCAGAAATGAGTAATCATGTCCCCCTTTATATATATATATATATATAAATGTCCTCATATGTATGTTTGTTAGAGAAAAAATATTACGAGATAAAGGTGGATGAAAGCAGTGTTGCTGGAAATATATAGGTGTGAGTGTGTGTGATGAAGATCATCCTAGAGGTTTGTTTGTGAGTTGACTGAATCTGTGATGACAAGTCTATTATCAGATATGTCGCTGGCTTTTCTTCCCGAGAAGTGATAAATTGAAGACAGGACAGTCCAAGAGTCTATAGGAGAATTCTCATTTCCTGTGCTTTGTGATTCAACAATATACCAGATCAAACAGGAATACAATGCCAAACAAGCAGCCTCTTGTAATGTCAAAGAAAAGAAAAAAGGTGTATATGTGTACGGGCACGTATTACTATTGTTATTTCATCTTCCAAGATGATGCATTTCTAGAGGGTTACATAGTAGTAAATATTGTATTTGTGTTATTATTATATTACAGTTTCTGATTTTTAGTTCGTCATATCCACCGTAATTTCCGTAGTAGCTAACCAATTTGAATGATATTTGACATGTAGTTTTTTACAACCTTAGGAAATAAGCATACTCTTTGGTTGTTGAAATCAATTAAAGATATAAAAGGCGAGCAAAAGAAATCCAGGTTGCGATTTGCGCTCATAAACAATATGTTAACAAAACAATTTAAGTGTTGAAGTTTGTTAAAAGTTATTTGGTTGTTACACAATTGGGCGTAGGCCCTATATTTCCTTTAAAGTTTTTCAAACATTGCCATAGCTTGTGGTTGTAATTGGCCAATGTCGAGAGAATCAAAGAAGTTAAATATCCACCCAACCTTAAAGTTTCCTTACGTAAAACTCTGTATACAAAATAAGTCCTGAATGAGTGAGTGAATAACTTACTGACTTATCAACGCTCAGGCCAAACAGCTTAAGCTAGAAACTTGGAATTTAGACCGTTCAAGTGTTTGTGATGTAAGGTACAACAAAGGATAGATTTTTGGAAAATCGACAAATAAACGAAGAAATAGGAGAGGCAATTATCATAGTAAAGTGTCCATATTTCTGAATCTTTAATAGGTAGAAACATGAAATCTGATATATAGATTTCCCATCTAATATATAGGTTTCCAATAGTTAGATACATTTTTGGATATCCTTATCTCGAAATCCCTTAGGGTTAGACAAGACCATTGGTATTTAGGTTTCTAATTTAAATCAATTAAAGAAGTATTTCAGTGGTTTTTGAAGGCACGAAAGGGCACGAAGAAAGAAGGAAAGACGTTAAAATCGTTATAACACAATTGTCATATCTCGAAATTCCTTAAAATTAGAGATATGTGAGAGTGTAAAGCTTCGTATATAAATTCCTTAATCAAGGCAAATGGGCTTATGCAAAGCGTTTCTCTAAATTCCGCTTTTAATGAGATAAGGAAGCAATTTGTGTTTTTCAAAATCAAAATATAAAAATGACTTCGAGGTTAAAAGTCTCATCACCACTGGAGAAACAGAACCATTTGCAATAAATACTTGAACACAGTTAAGACTTGGATCGCCATTGGAATTTGTCATTTAATTTTAATCGAAATATGTATTCTAAGAGGAAAAGAGTTTAAGTTTTTTTTTTTTCAAATAATAACAAAAGGGACGAATTCTTGTCATTCGAAGAATAGAAGCAAAGCTGATATATGAAGTTCAACGGAGGGGCTCTGAGGACGAAGTACTCAGCTAGCTGAAGGCTAGTATTTGGTCTAGGAATTAATTCGTGCGGCTGGTACGCACACATTGAAGCTGTAGTACAAACACAAAATACATAAATACCTTAAGAAAAATATTGTCCATCGCTAGCCATCACTTTCGCCCATCTGTCAGGCAATGTACGGATTCCGTGGCGAAAGAAGTCCTCATCCTTGGAAGCGATCCAGTCAGAGACCCATGTTTCGATATCTTCTGAAGAAGTAAACCGCTGTCCAATCAAATCGTTGTTCATGCAATCGAACAAGTAGTAGTCCGAAGGAGCAACGTCTGGTGAATACGGCGGGTGGGGTAAAACTTCCCATCCGACATTTTCTAAATAGGTTTTGACCGGTTTTGCGACATGTGGGCGAGCGTTATCATGTTGAACAATAAGTTTATCATGTCTGTTCTCCCATTCTGGTCGTGTTCTGGCCAGAGCTTGCTTCAAACGCATTAATTGTCGTCGATAACGTTCTCCATTCATAGTTTCACCCGGTTGCAGCAGCTCATAGTACACCACACCTTTCATATCCCACCATATGCACAGCATAACCTTTGCACAGTGAATATCTCGTTTTGGTTGTGATGGACCTGGTTCACCTGGTTTCACCCAGGCCTTTTTTCGTTTAGGGTTCTCGTAATGGATCCACTTCTCATCACCCGTAATAATTCGATGCAGAAACCCCTTTCTGCTCTGTCGTTGAAGCAGCAATTCGCAAATGGTTTTTCGTCTTTCAACGTCTCTGTCTTTCAATTCATGTGGAACCCAATGTGACATCTTTTGAATCATTCCCATGGCTTTCAAGCGTTTGGAGACTGTTGTTTGATCAACGCCTAATGCTGCTGCAAGTTGTTCCTGCGTTTGACACGAATCCTGCTCGAGCAATGCTGTCAATTCTTCGTCTTGAAATTTTTTTGGCTGTCCAGCTCGCTCTTGGTCTGCCAAGCCGAAATCACCACTTCTAAACCGTGCAAACCACTTCTGACACGTTCGCTCAGCTAGAGCATGGTCACCATACACTTCCACCAAAATACGATGACTTTCATTCGCACTTTTCTGCATGTTAAAGTAATGCAGCAGGACACCCCGCAAAAACACTTTATCAGGCACAAATTGCGCCATGTTCACTTAACTACAAACTGGTGTTGTTGACGTTTTAATCCACTGCCCTATACTACGAACGATACGCGATGACAGGGGTTTGCAACACATGTGTGGATACACGGAACTCACGAAACTGTGGGACGCTCCGTTCGTTGCGCCATCTCTTGTCCACCCGCACGAATTAATTCCTAGACCAAATAACATCATAAGAAAATCGTTTTCTGTGACAACGGTTGTAAAACGCAAATCGTTTGATACAATAAAATACAGTTCGATACAATATGAAGTATAGTCTTTGAGGTTTCTTATGCATTCACACTGCCTGTGCTAAGATCAATAGGAAAAAAATAACTTAGTGAATTTATCACAATTTTAAAAATTATATTCCACGATAAACCTTGTGAAAATTTTCCTATATTTGAGAAATATATGCATATATTTTGTTTGAGTATAAAGACTTACAAACCTCGTACAGGGTTGTCCGGAAGTCGGCGTACCGCTAATTGGTGAATTGATGTTTGTTGACTGTTTTAGGTTTTATCCACATTTATTTAGTAACATTGCTTGGCATTGTTTGGCAACATTGTTATTTATGTTCATTTGTTTTCTACTGTTTTCTGCTTGGTAACAGTTATTACCTGATTCACAAGTTTCCTGGCCGCTGGATTGGAAGATGTTGTGCATCTTCACCAACTCCCTTTGCCTGGCCTCCAAGAAGTCAAGATCTGACAACACTAGACAATACTCTCTGGGGTTTCATAAAGGAACAAGTAAGAAACACTCAATATCACACAACATAGTAATTACGAGCAGCTGTAGAACATGGATTTACCCTCGTGACTCCGGAGTATCTCCGAAAAGCATCTGCGAAAACTTGGCGCAGAATTCAGCTGTGTTACGATTAGTGCTCTCAACGGGTCGGGTCGGGTCGGGTTGAAGACCGACCTGACCCGATCCGTGACCCGAATTGACTGACCCGACACGATCACCCTACCCGACTGACCCGAACCGTGATTCGCCTGATTGACCTGACTCAACAACCCGACCTGAGCTGACCTGATTGACCCGACCCGACAACCCGACCCGAGTAGCCTGACCCGACAATCCGACCCGAGTTGACCGACCCGACCCGAGCTGACCCGATTCGAGTCGGGTCGGGTCGGGTCAACCCGATCCGTTTGAGAGCACTATGGTCACGACACTGGGTGAACGCCAAAATGAAATCCCATTGGGAATTAAACCCGGACCACGTGTACCGAAGTCTTACACGTTAACCACTAGCTAGATCAAGTGGGGGACTTGTATATGCATATTAATGAATATTTTGCACTTTTGAGGTTTGGTTACTTCTTTTTATAACTGATACTAATGTCCGACGTGGGAGAATTTTTTTCTCGCTTAGTTCTATGTGACGAAATTTTTATTCAAGGTCAGTGTTCTCACCAGCTTGGACGGCAGGGGGTCTTCTCGGAAGGCAGTAGCAAGAGTCTCTTGGCGGACACAAAAGGAACTCGCTTAACTACAATGATAAGGGTTGAGGAAACAGGAGAACACATGTGATTTTTTCCAACCCTTCAACTTTCATTCCAAAATAGGTTCTTATGATTCCGGGAACCTCGCCACTTTGATTTTTCTTTCTCGGTAATTAAAACGTATTTTACAGTGTAGATAGTTGCACGTAAGAAGATACATAATATGAATTTTGTAATTTAAAATATAAAAATACAGTATGATATTTAATTATAAAGTACTAATTTTATTTCATCACTTTCAGCCCAACAAATGAAATTCAAACAATTCGCTCCCTGTGTCTTGGTCATCAATACTGCGTCTTATTCTTTGTCTTGCAGTCAAGTCTTGGTCTTGTATTTCGTAGTTTTGGTGGTCTTTCATGCTAAACAAGAGCTAAGAATGCTCGCCTCATCGGTACAAATGAAGACCAAGTGTGATTTTGATTATGGTCTTTCATACTATACGGAAAGCAAGAAAATATGCTCATCGCTACGTGGTGATCACCAAAACAAGGTCAAGAGCAGGATTACTATGCAATTCGTCTTGCATATTCAATCTTTATCTTGTTCTTGTATCGATGTCCTTGGGCTTGGTGAAATAAAATGAAATATTCAGTTTAAGGTCCCTCGATTCTTCACCGAGGCTAAGGGATACGGTGACCATGAGAAATGAATGAAATGGTGGAATGAAGAAAGTGGGAGGAAACAGGAGAACCCCGAGAAAACCCACTACACGGCGTTTCTCCACCACCAAGCCTACTTAGCACAAGCTGGGATCGAAACATGGACACCACGCACCAGAGATGAATTATCTACCACTGAGCCACCGCCTTGCTTAAACAACTTCTAGTTTTGTTCTATATCCAGACTCCATATTGGCGTAGATATTAATATTACAGACGATTGGTAAAATCAATCTTCCACATTTTCAAATTAAAGTACACAAAAGTACAAAAATAAGCATTTACCATAAAAACACTAGCTGCAAGTGTTCAAAATAGATTCATTGCTTCTATAAAATCAATTGAAAATTGCTATTTTTAATTAGGCAGCTAGTGAAAAACAGCAGCTTTCGACTCCAGCCGAGTTTAAGCTCAATCTAAACTCAAATGACCAAAGTGAATTGACCCGAACTGACCCGACCCGATTAATCCGACCCGACAACCCGACCCGAGCTGACCCGACGCGACTCGGGTCGGGTCGGGTCGGGTCAACCCGACCCGTTTTAGAGCACTAGTTACGATATGGATAATGATCATACCGATGTTTATGACTCTTAAGACTTCAAGGTAACTGTGTACAGACAATCTACCGCAACTAACACTATACTGTTGAAACTAAAGGAGGGGGTATGCCCACTTCCGGACCACCCTGTAGGTATTGCTGAAGATAAAGTTTAAAACAATTATTTGCACCTACGCGAATGATGAGCCTAAACAAAGTATTTAGCATGAAAAAGTAAGTGTGAATATCATAGCGGCAGAACAATAGGTGGAGCGCCATTCAATGTCATACAAAATCTCGGTTTCTATATACATTGAGTGCACACTCATCAGTGATCCCTACATCAAGGAGTTTCTAAAGGCAGACGTCATATCTCTCTTTCAGACAACATCTGATGCTGTGCCGCAGAGATCCCTAAACGTGTTTCCCTGTCGTGTCTATTCTTAAACCTTGCATACCTCACGCACCCCTTCTTCTTCCCCCTCGTTGGTCATGTGAGCTTTCGCACCATTGATTGGTTTTTACGCCTCCCAGATTCTGAACCACTGTCACATATTCCAGGTTAAAGTCATGTTTATCTCTAATTAATCAATTAAAAATAACTAAACCAACAAACAGTTGAGCAATATGAGGGGGGGCTCCGTGACACAGTAGTAGAGCGCTCATCTCTGATTTGAGTGGTCCTTGGTTCGATCTCAGGAGATGTGAGTTTGTGGTGGACAACATGTCCGTAGGTTTCCTCGGTGTTCTTCCGTTTCCTTTCATGTCTGCATTTTATTTTACCAGTACATTCAGTTTCGCTAATCATGCGTCTTCTTCAGCCTACAGGGCATAGCATGGGACGTACAACAAAGATATCTTCAAGATAAACTATGTTCATATACCTGCACTATAATGTGAAATTCAATCACCCATTCAACCATCAGAAGGTGTTTGACGAAATACTTAGCTTTTTTATTTTGTGAGAATAATAGCCGTCGTTTCCTTTATTTACATGGAAGTGTTAGTATCACTCTCAGAAAAAAAATGTAGGTGGTGTACTTTAAAAGGTAGGTTACACCCGTAATTTGTGTAGTTTTTGGACTTAACGTACAGGAAACGTATAACTGAAAACACTTTTTTTTATAATACTTTCTGTATAAGTGTACCATCTGTACGTACTTCCCATATGAAACAATATAGGCGGCCAGGATCTCACATACAAATGGACGTACATAACATATAGCTGACGAAGGTAACATACATATATGTATGTAATATACGGAAGACTGTTAGATATCAGACATCCTGCAACGGCATGACGTAACATCTAAGGGTAGTGCCTATGTAGCATATGGATAACGTGTGCTCCGTACTAATCTCTGTAATAAGCAAGAGGATTCCGTATATTAGTACAATATAGCGCCTTCCAGAGAACGGATTTTTCTCAGTGGAGTATTTTAGGAAAAGTTTTCTATACAAAAAGCAAAATTCTCGGGAAACACAAGAGCTCTACGTCTCGGTACTTGGTGTAATATTTATCTTAAAACATTAAATCGGAAGAATCTGAAACGGTTTAAATTGTATTATTTCATGAATTACGTGTGAAATATATAACTTAGACAAATTCTATTAGATAAAGCTGGTAACCTTGTTTATCAAAATCAAGTTCTCTTAGTCATGAACTCCTTTTACTGTCATTATTAACTGGTTTTCATTAGTAGAATTATAAATTCGCCAATATATCCTACATTGCACTGAACGTATAGCAACATTCTGCTTAATTTAGTTTATATAAATTTATATCTAAGATATTTTATCTCACATACAATATTTATATCATAATTTGTAAGGGTAATTAACCTAGTACGTAATTAATGTTTATGGAATTGATTTCTTCATTGTAAAACAAAACATTTCCCAAAATATATCAAAACATTACATTCCACTTATAAGTAAACAGAAGTTTTTAATGATATTTACCTACAATTGTCTTTACAGTTATTGAATCAAAATATACATAATGTAACAAAACATGTGATGTGATTACTTATTATTTATGTTAATACATACGTTATTTTAATGGTTTCTGTTTCTCTTTGGCTGTTACACAAACGTTTGTAAAAATTCAATGCCAAAAGAATACACGGGTGAATAGAATGCAATTTATAACACAGATCTGTTACATGAATAAACATAAATTATTACGATTTCGCAACTGCACAACATTTCTAACCTTCAGAAATCGGTATAGTATGAAAACTCCGCGTGCTAAAATAGATGAGAAAGAGCTTCCTCGTGGCTGACTGGTTAGCGTACGTGCCTTCGGCGTGGGAGAACAGGGTTTGATTCTCGGCTGAATCTCATGTGATTCGGAACTTACGTTAAGCTGTAGGTAAACGTCTCATATAGAAACCCTTCTGAAATTCAGGCTAAACTCGAAACCAAATCAAATGAATCTATTATGAGTGAGTATTTTCGCCTATTTCGAGTTAATTAATAACAGTTGCGCTGTGACTCTTGGCATCATTTGTCTGAATAGACTAGATTGTGCAGTTCTAATGTTTCTAGCTGCTAGCATACGATATATAAATTACACAGTGTTCTTAGTTCACTGTACACGCTGTCTACGACAAGGGACTCTTTGTTACTTTTTTAGACACGCAGGTTACGAATGTACTTTTCTCCTAGGTTTTCGGGTCGAAATCTTTATACTGCTATCAAAATGACACCACGTCGTACACTTAGAACATTGAATCCAACTTTCCGTAGAGGGATCAAGGTACTTTTTCTTGCAGAATATGCAGAAGACACTGCTCAGTTTTCAGCAATTAATTCACATACTACAAAAATTGCATTAATATTTTAAGTTATTCCTTCGTACATTTACTATCTGTTTATATTTTCTGAAACGTATGTAGCAAGTACTGCACATTTTACTAATTTTTCAATTCATTCCTGAAATACAGAAGTCAATGTCGATATTTTGTAGTGGAAAAAATCCGAAAAGGCCACATGTCTCTTTCGGCATTACCCCATTCAGTGCTTCTATGAAATTTTTCACTACACGGCTGAACAAAGAAAACCAACTTCGAGATAATGTTATAATTATCAGCTTAATACTTAGCAATTATGTTAAAATATTGCACGTATCGAAATGATATTAGCTACAACCAATCATTCACGTTTATAACAAACAGATATGGAATTAATTACTTTAAATTTTGAACACAGTTTCTTAATGTTTTCATATTTCAATGTCTCTTGTGCAAGTGCTTTACACGAAGAAATATATAAGCATTGCAGTTGAGTTTGGTAGCGTTGTCACTTTTTGGAATTTTTGTGTTCAAAATTAGCTGTCATTCGGTATTACCTGTCGTTCCCTTGTGGCAAAACACCATAAACACAAGAGTATCTGATAGAACAAATCGAGAGGGCCTGTGATGCCATTCTATTAGTAATAATACAATCGGTATGTCGCTTTATTCTATGTTGTTATCGGTAATGTATTTCTGCAGAAAATGGCTTTCCTTATCATCTACGTCTTTGAGATTTACATCACCACAATTGTATACCTGTTATATAATTGGTGAGAATTTCTATTCTTACGAATGTAATATTAGTTTGAGATTCCTGTATAGTAATGGTTCCCAACTCAAGAAGGGGAGGATAAAAGTAGTAAAGGACGAGCAAGGGAGACAAGATACTGACATAAATAAACTACATTCGTAATTATAAATACTAAGAATGTTGTCACTAAAATGAATTAAATTAAATACCATACAAACGCAAGATAACTACTGAGTAAGAACGGTGCACTGAGAAAAATCCCTTATGCGAACAGCGGTATATTGTATAAATATACAGAATCCTTATGTTTACTACAGAAATCAGTGCGGAGCATACGTTACCCATATGCTAAATACGCACTGCCCTTAGATGTTACATCATACCGTTGCAAGACGTCTGACATCAGACAATCTTCTGCATATTACCTACTTATACGCATGTTACATACGTCAGCTATGTGTTACATATGTATATCTGTATGTGAGATCCTGACTACCTATATACAGTTCTTTCGTTCGTACGGAAAGTACGTTTATTCGGAATACTTATACGGAAAGCACGTATAAAATATACGCTTTCAGTTACACGTTTGCTGTACGATAATTCCAAAAACTACAGGATTTACACATGTAACCTACATTTTTTACGTACTCCACATACTTTTTATTCCTCAGTGTGGTGTCACTAATAATAAGACTGGTGAAAAATAGTACTGTGCTACAATGATATCCAAAAATCTATTCTTGATCCAGAAATCCAATTATCATCGCATGTATTCTTTAAGATTCGAGATGTATTCTTAACTTTCAATTCATTTCGTAAAAATATGGCAAATATTTCTTTCCAGTGACTGACTTGACTTATATAATAGAAAGAAGAAAAGGAATGGATCTCTTAACTTTATTTATACAGATTAGTGGGCATTACAGATATCTATGGCCTTAAACCAGTCAAGTATGAGAGGTGACGTCCCTCGGCGAACTTACTATCCCGTGAAGAGGGAAGGAAGAAACAAATGGAAAAGGAAGGAATTGACCTTTGATGTGTACGTGTTACTTACTATACCAGCATTTGCCTTGTGTGAAAGAGGAAAGCCCGGAAAAATCTTGTTCAGGATGGCTGGTCTGAAAAAGTATTACACTTTTCCGACCTGCGTGTCCCTACCAGAATCGAACCCGGGACAGCTCGTACTGAAGGCGGGAACGTTAGCGATTTTGCTACATGGGCCACATTTAAGGAATAGAAAAAAATTCGATTATAGTGATACTAAACATATTTAAGAGAACTGACAAATAGATTACAGTAATTATGATGACCATGCGTTACTGTCAAATTGCCACAAGATTTCTGCCGAGTCACTTAGTTACGCTGATCAAGTACTTTGAAATCATCAATGAAGCCTCATACACAATACGTCAATCGAAGAATGGATAGATCAGATTAGATATTTAGACAAATACAAAAAAAAGGGAATTTAGATACACCTCTAATCAATTATGCATTTAGTTTATGGGACACTTATACTCGGCTAATTTTTTTTTTAAAAAAAGAAAGAAAAACTATGTGACGTCTTTACATCGAGCTCAAATAACCATCTCCTATTATTCTATGTACAGAATTATCTGAGCTAATTTTTTACTCGTTTAGCTCATAAGACTTAAGTCACGTTAAGATTATTTCGATATTCCAATAACATCAATGTAGAAAAGAAGCGTTAAAGAACAACCAAGAATTTGGTACCAGAAACATGTAGCCTTTGAGTTTCCTTTGTGATAGGTTGTACAGTAATTTTGTGACATTGTTTATACTGGCCGTTATTCTTGGCACGTAATATCTACTTCTCGGTTTGTTATTATTCATAAAATGGCGTGACGGCTCTTATGGTTTCGTGTAGTGTGTTTTTTCTATCAGAGTAAAGTAGTAACTCCACTTCAGAAAATAAGAGAGAGAGAAAAAAGAAAAAGATTCCAAGGTCAAACGTAGATGAAATAATGAGAAGGTATTTCTGTTGTTTCAGAGCGGATGATTAATATCAGCTAGTAAACGTTCAAATTGTAGATATGGGTTAGACCCATATAACCAATGGTTGAGTGCGGCTATAAATTTTCTCCCTTTGGTTGTTTAGTGCTAATGTTTTAGGTTCAAACTCTGACTAATGCGTCTGCTTTATATCTTTTCCATGTCTCCAACTGAGGTGAAGAGTATTTGAAGGTTTCTGAGGTTTTCATAAATGGTTTGGTTTTATTTCCTCGTCTAGATCTTTACTCATGTTCATAGCAGACTATTTGCTTCTGACTGTAGATTTGTTTCACTGTTTGCTTTTCATGTGGTAATTTTAGACTTAGGAGAATAATGGACTCATTCAATATATGACCTGCTTATGCTTAGTTTTCTCAGCTGCAGCCTTAAGGCGTAGTTTCTGTACTTTCTTAGCACAATGTTTATAAGAAAAATGGATGAAAATGTAATTTTCTTTTACTAAAAATGAGGCTATGTGAATTCTAGGAAAATTATATAGATTGGCCTAGATATTTTGTCCAAGATCCACAGATAGAGAACAGTCGTAATTCAAGACCATTTGCAGATTGCAATATGGAATTCACTGGAACTAGTAGTACCAAAAGTCACCGAAGATCGCATATAACTCCGTAAATTAACGCCTACGTCACTCGTTTCAGTATCATGTGGTCCAAGGTTTAAATCCTGCCGACTCCTTAATTACAAATCCGAATAGTGGTTCACATTCTACTTCATAGTAGCATCGTTCTTCAATATCTATTTTTAAAAATCAGAACGTAAGGGATATCACAATAGAATTCTTTTTGATATACTTTTTATTGGGGGATGGCCATATCTGACCCTTTTATATTGTGAACAATGTAAGTCAGGCATGTGCAAGTTGGAATATAGAGTGAGCCAACTACAGATAACTTACTGACATCAAAGACCTACGAGACAATGTACAACATTTTCACAAGAATTGAATAGCCATATTCAATTTAGAAAATCGTTAGTTGTACACTAATATCACATGAAAATAAAAACTGTTATAAGGTAATCAAGATATTTACTAAATAAAGAAAAATCGTGATCATGATCTTTTAAAATTTCGTTTCTCAAAGACTTCAAAATGCATTTTTCTTCCTTCTAAAGGCCTCTTCGTACAAGTCGAAAATGTTTCTTCCAGGAAAACTTCCGTATCTATGAATTTGTTACACCTAGGCGTGAAACCATTTAATAATAACTGTGTTAACATTAAGTTAAATTGTACGCAACATGTCATAGTCTGGTCCTCCAAAAGGAATACAGTTGAAAACCACTTATCTAAAACGTTATCAGTAATGCTGTAGCAAATTAAATTTTGCTAATTTGGTATGTATTTTTTAAGATTTTAAAACAGCACTAAGTCAAGGTATGTACGCATATAGGATAACTGGATAATGGTGACCAAAAATACATTTTCAAAATGGGCCAGTCTTGCAAACTAAATTGCAAAATGCACGGAAAATGAAAGTGTTTTCTCACGAAACTGGTTTCAAAGAGGATTATCTTAGCTTCAAGTACAATAACATGTACACTGAGTCAACAGTGTTGTCAGATTATAAAATCATCTTAATTTTATAAACAATCTTCCAAATGGTATATTATTCAAACTAATACTTTGTACTTGTTTTTTACATCAAAATATTTCACGCATTTTAACCAAAGTACATCACAATGAATCAAACAAAAATAATCATAAAATCATTTGACCAAGAGGAAAGAATGACATGAAAATTCCTCACATGTATCCCATGTACTAGTCCTCGGGATACGAAATAGAAGACCAAACACACAAATTATCCCAGTTTGCACTAATTAAGAAAAAAACAATAAAAAGTGTCTAACCTTCTTCAATTCTTTTTTTTTTAATTTCTTGTTTTGTATTCGAGGGAAGCAATGGAGAACGGTGTAAAAAGTCATATACATGTGAGATATAATCAAATACTAAAATCAAACAAATATTGTCAGAGTAGACTTTCTTGCCTTGTTTTATAAGTAACGGTTTTGCTGGAGACTAAGTGATACAGCATTTGATCGTATATTAGAAAAGTTAGTGGATTTTAATTGAAGAAGATTATCCTTACTTGAATAATAATAATAATAAAATATATGTATACTAATAAAACAGTATTGTCAGGATGTAAAATTATAGCTCAGACATTTTATAAAGAATATTCTGATCGAGAATCGAGGTTGGAGCAAAGTGTCTCTTCAAATTAATCTCAAAAGTTGCAACATTCATATGTATTAGGCATATATTCTTGTACGATCTGACATAGTCATTCTTCTTGTGTGTCTTAAAAATACAACTAAATTGTTCGAACCTATAGTAAAACAGGAAGTTAAGTAATTAAAGCCTCAATTTTAGAACATTAAAATTACTCTATCACATAACCAATGTATTGATTGGCATTTGAATTGTGGAATATTTGTCCCACCCCAGTTCCAAGTGGAACGATGCAAGTGTCTCCTTTTGAACTCATGAACTGAACGATGGAATAAATAGGTTTGGGAGTAAAACCTACCAAAATAAATTGATATACAAAAACTGAAACTCCCTATGGGCTTTACTGAGTTCCGTGGTTTTTGGCTAACGTGCTGGTTATCTGTTAGTGAATTTCGTAACTCTAGCCCGAAATGCTGCTTTTGCCCGAAAAGAACTGGCATTGACTAAATTCAGTCATAAGAATTGAATTACTTAACGAAATCAATCACAGGAGAATAAGATAGATACATTTTCTAATCATCACATTAAGCTTTACTGCATTTAAATCTTGCACTATTAATAGAGACCCAGATTTGAAATTAAGTTACTACAATAACATATGTAAAAGAAATATATCTACATTCTGAATAGAATACCCAGGCATCAAAAACTAATAACCTGTTCTATTTTCTCCCTCCTACTTTTATATTTGACACCGACTCCTTCGTTCCAATCACCATGGCTTTTGTCTTTCTATTCATTGCAAGAACGAAACACTAACATAATAGTAAAAATGAAGTGATACATCCATTCATTCTTCACACATACTATAATTCCTATAACATGCAGATCTTCCCTTTAATATAAGATATTTGGAAACAGATAACCAACTAGAAGTCACATTTGAAAAATATTTTTCAAGGAAATGAAAAAAAAAAAGTAAAGCTTCCATACAATACAACTAACAAGAAATCAAGAGTTGTAAACGGTATTTTCCTTTCATCTCAAATATTATGTCTAGAATATCTATATCTATCTATCTATCTATCTATCTATCTATCTATCTATCTATATATATATATATATATATATATATATATATATATATATATATATATATATATATATAATACGTTCTACTGTTCTTGAGCGTCAAAACCAAAAGTAAAAGAAAAAAATTGGAGAGGATACGATTTGAATTCTAACCTGTCGCAATAAATTCAATACATTAACAATTTATAAAAAAATCGCCACAGCCGTTACACTGGTCCCCTTGATCATCTTTACTCAACTTTACATAATCCAACACGATATAGATACGAACACAGAAAGATCGAAGAAAATTAACAATCCTACCATGCTCTTCAAAGGTGCAAACTTCCAATGGATTGCACCTCGTGATCTAAAACCAAAATCTTGAGGTTACAGCTATTGCCAACAAATTTTTACTTCATTCTATCTCCCTGGTTTCACTTTCTGATAATTATTTCGTTTAATTCAATGTGATATTTCTGATTTGATTTGAAATATTTTGATATGAAAATATGTTAAATTGCTTTGGAAACTATTTCGCTCCGAGTATCCTTTATAACATTACACAGATATAATTTTATAACCTGACTACGGTGTTGAGTGTGTGCATATTTTTATACTTGAGGTAAGGATAGTCATCTTTGAAACTACTTTAATCAGAAAATGATATTTGTTCTAGAGTATTTTGCAATCTTTGGATCAAGAATGTAACAATCAATCTTCTCAGATTAATCTCAAAATTTGAAACACTGCTACGTATTCTTTTTACCATTATTCCGTCATCATATATCCATAATAATTCAAGTAGGCCACTTGGAAATAAAAAAAAAAACTAACACTGAGTTGGCGACACTACATTACTTACAGCAGTATTGATGACGTTTTATTGCCTCCTTGGCATGCATACTGTTACCAAACTTTCTTAAAGCTTGCTTGATATCTGAGTTAAATTATTAAAATTTTACCATTGTCTGGTTCTCGAGTGTTAAATCTTCATTGTGCTATAACCTCATTATATATAATCTCTAGAAGCTACCAGTTTGAAATGTATTACATCTTCTGATGGGATACATAAATCTGTTTTTAAAATATACAAAACCTATTTCATAGTTGGGAAGGAGTCATGGTAAGAGTGTGAAACCATAAATTTACAATTGAAGGTAATATTTATCACGAAGTTTTTGTGCATCGTGTACGTATTTATCAAAGATTAGCTTTAGTTTATTAGTCATTGTGAACTGTGAGAATCTACTGCAAAGTAGATATTCAGTTAGAAAGAATCTGCAGCCTAAATCATAGTTGACTTGTAGACAATGCTTTGACGGTCTTGTGTTGATTTTCATTAACGTGATCAGAATGACAAAATCTTGTGTGTCCCTTCCGAAATCAATGTATTTTAGTGTGCAACTATACATTCATGCAAATCAGTAACCATCATAACACGGAATACAAAAGTAGTGCTCTCTGGCGTAAGCTAGGCTTTCTTATATTTCCGGATTTTTACTTTATTTATTTTTTTAGGTCAAAAGGCAAGTCGAAGAGTAGAAAATCAAGGAAACAATGACTTTTTCCAGATGCAAAGAATGTATTCATAACATGGAGTAGGAAAATACTTGGTGTGAATTCATAAATATCCTGCTGCACTTTTGACCTGTAAAGCTGTTGACCTGTACACTTATTTTGCATTTCATATAGTTGGTGATAACACTAGTCCTAGGTGTACCAAGCTATTCATCTGTGATAATTTGCTTACCTTCAATCATTGTAATTAAAGCAGCACCCTTTATCGCTTAATTTTCTTGCATTAATTTGCCCAGTTCCTTTCATACTGCATTACTCAAATTTCTAAAAGTATTAATTAAGGAATGCAAACTTTACTCAGTGTAGATTTTAACGAACTAACACATTATACAGACTAATTAATTAATTAACTATGTCCTAGAAGAATCTGGAAAAATGTTTCATTTTAAGCATTTCGTTTTCACATATTATCATACTGGTAGATTAAGAGAGTGTGTAGTTATATTACTGGATTATCTCCCGTTTGAAGAAAAGTACATTTGACAACAGGTACAAAGTACATAAAAATGTTCAAAAACTTTCATTTTCCTCTTTAACATGTAATATTCTCGCAGCCATAGATAATTTTAATATTTTCATATGAACTATAAAAGTAACCAAGAAAGTTCTGTCGCTTTTTCTCCAACCACTTCGAACATCGATATGTCACAGACGTACCTGGACGACCAAAAATAGTCCCCATCAGCATCGACGACCTTCTGCCAACCATCGACGACCATCTTCTGGAAGGCCATGGATTTTATCGCGGTAGAACTTGGTGGATTATGAAGCGAAGAAGGTATCAAGTGCATTTTGCACCTCTACTAGAGATTTGAATTGGCGTTCTCTATAGTGGTTGTTCAAGGAAAGGAACAGGTGGTAATCGGACGGAGCAATGTCCGGGAAGTATAGCGGATGCAATAGTATTTCCCATCCAAGAATGGTGTACCGGGTCGTCCTAGCCACATGGGGCTTAGCGCTGTCCTGTAACAGGAGGATACCTTTGCGATTCAGAAGTGCTGGCTCAAAAGTTTTAGGCCTGCAACCAGAGGGGGCTAGGGGGGCTATTACCCCTCACTAAATTTTTCGAGGCTCTTCCAGACCTCAATATAAAATGTTGTTGTTAGTATAAAAAAACACAATTTAGATATTTGTAAGATATTTTTTAATGACTTGACCCCCTAACAAATTCATGCCCCCCCCCAAACGTCTGTGATTGGTTTCGGGCCTGCAGAGTTTTGAGTTTCTCTTGAACACTGCAGTACACAGTTGTAATGATGCTCTGACCAGCTGGTAGCAGTTCCCATGCATGATGCTGCGAGCTGTCCACTAAATTCACAGGAGGACTTTCTTCTGGTGCTGTGCTGGTTTCGGCTATCTTGGAACCGGTTCATGGAATGCTAACCAATGGTGATGGCGTACGGGGCCCATTTCTCATCACATGTCAGCACCATGTCTAGAAATATCTCCTTCCTCAGACGAGACAGCAGAAAATCACAAATGTCTGCTCGTGTTGCCTTCTGGCCCGGAGTCAAATCATACGGGACTCATCGTCCAATTTGTAGTGCTTCCCAAGTTGATGGAGGCGCTGCCGAATAGTTTCTCCACTCGCACTGAATTGTAGTCCCAGTTCCTCACATATCTGGCCACTGATTTTCTCAATTGCTGCCTGAATATCATTTTGTACGTGTGTTGGTTTTCCTGCATGTGGTGCGTATTCGAGTGTTTCGTCACCGTCCTTAAACTTGTTAGAACACTGCACTGCACTATACGACACCCTCACCAAAGGCCTGGCCTATCTTCCTCCCCGTTGCAGCGTCGTTTGAACCCAGTTTGAACTCGTACAGCATATACTTCCTTATGACGCTCTGTGGAGGTCCCATGTTTACTCTGTCCTTACGCAAGTTCACGGTGTAATTGAACTGCCACAACCAGGTAGTATATTGGATAATCCCACACCAACAACTGACCTTCGCCTTATCTCCATTCGCATTCAACTCATGGTGTGATGGCTAAGTGAACACAGACCTCCACAAAAAGCAACAGAACTTTCTTGTTTTCCTTTATAAATACCTTGTAAAAGAAGATCCATATTCACATATTTTATTCAATTTTATCTATAAATAAGAAGGCAGAACTTTTAAAAGAGAGTATATGGATTACCATGATCTTTCTGGACACGAGTTTGCATGTATAAATAGTAAGTAATATCATAATTAAGTTCTAACTTGTGACTAATAAATAAACTTCCGTTCGATTTAGCTGAGAATAAGAAGACAGTCACTCATACTCTATTCCCCGAAAATCATGTTCCATCACAAGAGAATCTGTTAATGATTAGGGAATATACCTGTCGTTTTCCTACTGTTTAGCAACCTTTAAAAACTTCCCATGAGAAAAAGTGACATTTTCAGGACCAAGTAGAAATATATCTTTCTTTGTTTACAGAAATTTGTTTCTTATATTACATTTTCTGGTCACAAGTATTTATATATTTTTTGAAGCAACTGTTCTTTGATGATTACGCAAATATAATAATTTTTAGTCCCACCCGCTAGTTTAATGGCCAGTGTCTGCGACTTAGTCACAAGGTCAGAGGTTCCATTCCCGGTGGGAAAGCTTTCAAATTTTAACGCATTACGGTGGATCGAATTCGATCTTTAACATTAAATCCATATCTCACACAGCCTTGTTGCTGAAAAGATACGCTAAAAACTAACCAAATAAACTACAGTCATTTGTAAATAACTTATTATAATATAGTTCAAGAAAATCGGTAGAATAACTATTTGTTGAACGTGATAGCACCGTTAGATTCCTCACTATTTTAACGACATTTTTTCCTTTTTGTAAATATCATTAGGGTGAATTGAAAAACGTTTAGGAAAACTAGGGCTGATAACGATTATTTGAATTTTGTAAGGGGACTTACTGATTGAAACCAGCAGTTAATTGATATATGTAATCGATTTGTGCTTGGATTTTGGTAGACAGTAGACAACAGACGTCTTTTTTGTGAGTAATAAGTAGACATGAGTCACTATGAATAGCTTGAAAATATATACGATACTTCCTGTAAATTATATACGATAAGTAATACCTACCATTTATTCGAGACTTGAACAAACCTTCTGCGATAGGGTATGGTTATTGGAGAATGCATTTTCGATGCGTTACCCCCCGCCCTTCCCGCAGCGAACGCGACCTACGTGGAAAATGAATTTAAATCTTTGAGTTTTACGTCCCATAGTTATGCCGATTAGGCTAAAGGAGACGGTGATGATGAGAGATGATTGAAGTGGTGGAATGAAGAAAGTGGGAGGAAACGGGAGAACCCCGAGAAAACTCACAAGCACGGTGTTTTTCCACCACAAAGTTCACTTGGCGGGGGTTGGGATCGAACCCGGGACCCCAAGCATCAGAGGTGAACGCTATACCACTGAGCCACCGCGCCCCCACGCGACCTAAGTGGCTACTCGGTAATTTTACTCCCGGCAGAGTTGTAAGTCATATTGTAAGTCAGTCAGGGTTTCCACGTCGTTTTTGTTAGGTCAGTTCTATAATAGTAAAGTTCCAATACTCTGCATAAACCGTCTTCCAAGCAGCTGTTTCTTGCTAAAATCCCATTTCCTGGCAACACGTCTTTCCTTTTTTTCTTTCTTTAGCAATCTTTAAAACAGCAGGCGATCTATTGTTCCGAAACGCACCAAATACGGACGAGCCGATGTTTTCTCTGCGCTTTTATTGCTTTAGCGTTTGCAGCGCATTGCGACATTTAAATACATGGTCAGCCTATTCCAAGCGTATGCATGAATTATAAAAACGCGTTGTGAATTTTTCGAATAGCCGCCAACATAGAGTTATTCAAGATGGGTTTTGACATTATTAGTTGCAGTGACGTTCGTCATTGATAGGTTGTATCGTAGAACAGACAGTGTTGATTTCAGGGAGAAATTCCCTCCCGGGGCCCATATCTGTAATCGTGCTCACGAAGGTTATTAATATTTTAGCTATAGTTACTACTTTAACCTCTCGTTCATTGAAAGCCGCCGAACAAACGCGTCCCCGATGGAAATGAACTTAAATATGTTAAAAGGATGCCGTTTGCCATAATGAATATTGTGTTGGGGTTTCTCATAAAGATGAGTTCATTTGTGGAAAGTGTTCAAAATGAGCATACATATGTAGTTATGCTTTATCGTTGTCATTGCAAGAAGTTCCTACCAGGGCCTAAAATTGAGTGGAGTACTCCACACTTTGTGGAACTGTAGGAAAGGAGTGTGGATCTATAATTCTTAAAGTGTGGAGTGGTATTAATATGAGTACCTTACTTTTCTCGGATTATGCATTTAAACGCGTTTAGTGTGTCAAACTACGTCTTACTGATTCAAATACATTCATTATGCAATGGGTTACTCGAATCTGTACGACACATGTACGGCAGTCGGGAGTATGCCTAGCACTGATACACAACAGTTCAACCTTAACTAGACCGCCATATCAGTCTAAATTTAAAATTATTAGTTATCTTAGTTCAGAATAAAGGTGCAAAGATTATTCATTTTGCTATATGTGAAGAAGAACATAAAGATTCATAATAGCAGTCATTCCAGGTCCAAAACTCCTCTGGAAATAAATTCTTTAAATTCTGTTTATTTCATTGAGTTCGTCCCAAAAATAAGAGCGATAATTTTGCGACGTTAATACTCGATAAAGCTGGGGTTACATGTACTTTAAGCAGACGAAAATAACTTTTTATGTAACATATAAACATAAAGTAACTGCTAACAGTTAATTTGCAATCGTGAGTATATTTTCTGTATGTGTGTGTGTCGAGGTGGGGAGGGAATGTGATTTTGGTGGTGATCCGAGACTTCTGGTTACGATATTTTTTCTTTTTGCAGCAAGAAAACAGATAAGCAGAATAAAACGTACTTTCAGAGATACATAACAAATGAAGTTTGCTATTAGTTCTCATTGTTAGAAGTAAGTAAAATTAAATATGTAATTAATTTTTTATTTAATTCTAACAGTACCAGCCTATATAGTAAAATGGATTTGGTATACATGGATGAAGATAGATTTTATTCTATCCCCCTGTTTCCTTGGAAAAAATTACGTAACTTTGGCAAGAGCCTCGTAACATCACAAAAACACGTTGTTTTGCAAATAATTCATGATTGCATATAATCTGTTAGCACTTGCAGAAAAACGCTTATTTTCTTAAAATTGAACGTAAACTCAGTTTCTTCGCTAGCCCCAGCATTATTGAGTATTCATGTCGCAAAATTGCGGCTCTATAATTTTTGGCACGACTTTACGCAGTGCAAATCGGGATTAGTATTTAGGGTACATTTCTGTTTATAATTTAGGACACTGGTTCTGTCCTGGCTCACAAAAGATGACAGACCCAAAGAAGAAAACAGAAGCGCCTCTGTTTCAAATGCCATTGATGATGTTTCAACTGAACTTGAAGGTGCTGAACCAGGTCTACCAGCTACTGTTTCTAACCTTTCCGTTGTAGATGATGAAAGAGTGAAAAATGACGGCTCTGTTGCTACTGCAGCAATCTTTCTATCAGTGCATAGTTCCCAGCTACCAAACTCTCAAGAAACATAAAAAGTGAAAGTACCAGAATGTTTACAGAAATTCGGTGAAGGAAAAAAGCGAATTAGGTGTATAGTCTGTATGGAGCATTTGCATAGTGTCAAGTGCTTTAGAACTAGCAAACAGATACCACCTATTTGTACAGAAACTGAAGCAGAATGCAGACAGGCAATCATCGACAATCATATGATGATCGACAGGCAATCCTCAGCATCACGAAGGAGCTCTTAAGGCTAAAACATTTTCATGGATGACATTCGAAGAGGAAGGTAAAGAATCCCAACTACTGAAGAAGTTTTCAGCTCAAAATGTAGAAAAAGCGAAGAAGATTGGTGCATACATGAACACAGTGTTTAATGACGCTAAACGTGGAACATTAAGTGCATGGTCATGGCCTTCCAGACAGATGTCTTTCCTGAAAGGTCAGATGTACGCAGATTTTTGTAGCAGTGATGTTAATATGCAACACACAGTGTTTCCTCCGTGACTAAGGGGTTAGCGTACGCGCCTTTGGCGTGGGAGGCCCGGGTTTGATTCCCGGCGGGAGCTCATGTGGTTCGGATTCCACGTTAATCAGTAGGTCCACTTCTCATATAGCCTCGCTGCTGAACGGGACGTTAAACTCAAAATCAACTCAACTCAACACACAGTGTTTGAACCCAAGTCCTCAGACGACTTGTATCTTAATCCACCATCTCACGCCAAACTGTTAAATTGCATTGTTAAGGCAGATATAAAAAATGTACGAAAAGCACTAAAAAACGCAATAGCTATTTCACTGAGAAGCGATGGTAGTGTCGACAGAATGGAATTGCACAATCATCACGTTATGGACAATATTGTTGACGAAAAGGGTAAGAACAAGTTATTGTTCCTGGGCTTTGAAGAACCAGAAGGAAGAGGCTCCGAAGCGCATTTTACAGCGTTACGAAAATCAGTAGAAAGAGTAATACCATGGAAAGAACTGTTTCCCAGAGTGACTTCGATAGTTACTGATGGTGAAAACATGAATACAGGAGAAAACAAAGGAATGTGGAAAGTGTTAACTGATGAAAGAGTTGGTTCAGGTGAAACGTTGCCTCTGTTGAAAATTTGGTGTGCTGCCCATCGCATTAATTTAGCAAGGAAAGATGTCATCAAGAATGTCCAAGAAGTTTCATCTCTCATACAAGCAGCATCTGGACTGTGTGTTTTCTATCACTCTTCAGGGCAGGGAACGAAAGGTTTAACGATGGTAGCTTCAGAAAATTACTTAGAAGCTTTGCACTACCCATAATATTTTGACATCAGGTGGACAGAATTTTCCTTCAGTATGCTCACTACTCTCCTAAAATATTGGTATCCAAGCTGCCTTTACTTGCAAACGGAAAGCCATGGATGTAATGAAGCCAATGGTCATTTGCGTAAATGAATAGTAGATCGCCTTCATCTTCTGTGTCTTGTGACAGACGCTCTATATGTTTTCAAGAACTGCCAGAAGAAGTTTGAGTGATGAAATGTTTCTTTTGGACATAATAACAAATAAAAATAGAACTATAGCACAATTGGAGAGTATGAAAGAGAAACCTCTGTTAGGCGGGTGGAAAGAAACGTTTTTAAACGAACGTGTGCAAGAGAACATCAACGGAGAAATACAGTACTCATTACATGGTATTCAACTTCATCGTAACACACGTCGCAATAAATCCCATAACAAATATGTCAGTGACAAAAGGAGATTTTACTGTAGTACGCTACGAAGTCCTGGATTCCATAATTAACTTTGTTAGTCAGCGTTTGCTGTATGAAGACAGTATTCTTGCTTTGGAGTCTTTGCGTGTTTAACAAGAGGATGTAACTGATGATGCCTTAAGAGAATGCCATAAAATTATTTGTCCTGATACAGATCTTTTGCAGTTCGCGATGCAATATAGGCATCATCGTGCGTATGTTGTATTGTCTGGACGCTAAAAGCTTTCTCATGAAAATCTGTGGAAATCAGTCATTTCATGCTCTGTCAACAAGTCTAGTCCGAGTTGTTGCTTCGAAATCATCTTCTTCCAATGTTGAAAGACTTATAAGTGACTACAACATACTGAGAACAGATAACAGACTCTCTTTGGCTCCCACTAATGTGAAAAATTTACTTAACGTTAATATAAATATGGGTCCGTTGGAAGATTTTAGCCCAACTCCTGCTGTTATGAAATGGCTGGCCAGAAAGGAAAGGCGTTTTGAAGTTGGTAGGAAGTCAAAGGAACAGCCCTGGTATAACGGTGTATTTGCCTCGGCAGAAAACAGACAGACAGCGTGATGATCATGGAAAAATGACACTGAAATTCTTATGTAAGGAAAAGTGATTTTTTTCTTCCAGTGTGACTATTTTTTCTTACCGGTTTGTTTCCTGTATTTTATGGTTTAATACAATCCAATTAAATATGTATCCTAATGTGCCTTTAATTTTGTTTGCTGTGGATGCCAAAATTTTCCTACAACAACAACAATAATAATAATAATAATAATAATAATAATAATAATAATAATAATAATAATAATAATAATAATAATAATAATAATAATAATAATAAGGGCCCGGATCTTGTTGACCTAAAATTTTCTAAAAAGTGACCTATAAAATTACACTAAAATTCTTCTAAAATGACCCTAAAATTCACAAAAGTTGACCCTAAAATTTGTTTTTTAAACGTTTATTTCGTTAAACATTGTCATTTTTGAATATCTATTAGATTTTAATTAACGTTTCTTACTCATATTCACAAAGTTTTGTTTCAGTTAGTTGCAGTCTATTGATCAGTCCATTGTACGGCATTATACGTACTGAAAGCGTCAATTCACTCCCGATTTGAAACCAGGAAACACACTTAAACAATAGAAGTTCGCAAGTGTAGACTGTATACATGAGAATAATAGATAAAAACACCGTTTAAAATCTTTGTACGTCTTCTAATCCATTGTTAGTTATTCATGTGATCACATCCTTTGTGGTCAATGGTCTAAAACCATCTGTTTGGTCACCGACCAACCCCTACCCCTAGTCAACCAGCTACAACTTAGTGTTCATTAGCTTCTTAGGAATGCAGTTTCCACCCCAATAATCAGGAACCAGGAAAAGAGATAACTTCTTATTTTTCAAATCCGTGAACAGTGCAAATTTTAAGATTTCCTTATGTAGAAGAAAAAGACTAAAAAGACCATAAGTGACCTGAAAGTTACCTTAAAATATTAAAAAATGACCTGAAACTTCAAAACGGCAAAAAGTGACCAAAAGTTGACCCTAAAACAATATACTTTTAGAACCTTGAGTTGACGGATAACGTTTTTATTTGAAGTTGCCTTGTCCTATGCGTAACAGAAAAAAGTTGACTTGTCAACAAGATCCGGGCCCTGATAATAATAATAATAATAATAATAATAATAATAATAATAATAATAATAATAATAATAATAATAATAATAATAATAATAATAATAATAATAATTTTGGTCCCAGGCAAACATGATGTACTGGACAGAACACTGATTATATGTCAAAACAAATGCTGGCTAAACTAGTTTTTCTATACTATATAAAATTTTTACCAGTGTGGAGCTGTGATTTCGTTGAATTTTAGGCCCTGGTTCCTACTATAATTGAAGAAAAATAATGCATCATTTTCCTACTTTATCTGCACAAGCGTTAAGCTTGTCTTCCGGTGAAATAGCAACTTTTAAAAAACGAACTCTTCATTTTATTCCGAAAATGTGTTGTATAGTTCACAGTGCATCTAGGACACAGTAGGTGTACGTGTATCAGTAGTACATAATCTGCTATTTTAGTGTTGTTATAGCACACCTACATCGCCTATTAGGCTTGCCCGTTTTATTCTCACTATTGAGGTGAAGTGGGTCACTTGCACATCTCTTTTAAACCATACACTACATGTTAATTGATGTACGTATTCGCACGTAATTCGTGTACGTATTTAATTAATTAGAATAATTAATAACAGAATGGACATAGTATCTGCAATATATATATATATATATATATATATATATATATATATATATATATATATATATATATATATATATATATATATATATATATATATATAGAGAGAGAGAGAGAGAGAGAGAGAGATCACTACATGCCAAGATAACAAGGCCTATAGTTGCGTGTCGTGTCTTTTCGTCCCGAATAGCGTTTCGTCCCAATCCCACTACGTGTCGTATCATTTCGTCCCAAGCAGCATTTCGTCTCAGTACCGTTTAAGCACGAAGCTCATAGGTTTCAGCTCGCCACCTGATCGAGTAGAGTTTCGTCCACTACTTACACACACACACACAAACCCATTGATTATGTTTACAGTGCGATAAAGTCCATTGTTAGCACCAGACAAGACTCCGTACCCTCTTTTATTATGTACCCTCTTTTGTGATAGTGTGGATATGTAGCTATCCTCCCTCCACTTCTGCTGGCTTCAAAAAGGATAAGGGAGCACAAATCTTGATATATTCCCGTAATTCATTATATGCTATATACATATTTGTCAGGCTGAGGTTTTTCACCTTATTATTACTAGCAGTGGCGGATCTAGCCCGGAGCAGGTGGACCTAGCCAACCCCCCAGTTTTTTTAGTGACAAAAATAATTTAAGCTATTATTTATATTTTTAAAGTTTGTATTAACTCATGATATCCAATCCATTCCATTTATACTAATATGGAATAGATTATGCGTTTCTTTAAAGATAAGGTGCATTTCATATTAATTAGTTTTCATATACAGTAATCTTGTTTTCTTGATTTTACTTGAAATAAGTGTTTTTGGTTAATTCGAATTTTGGATAATTCGAATTTTTTTCGTGTCCCCGTGAACTTCAAATTAAAGAAACTCCACTGTATGCACATTTGTCACACAATGAAGAAGCGTAGTAGTCCATAAGATTGAGGAAGAAAGGAAATAAATAGCTAATGAACACGGCAACAATACTGAATCACTCGATAACTCAACATGATCAACTGTAAAGAAATGTCACGCAACGGAATTCTCATCTGATTTTTCATAGGAACAAAATACGGAAATAAATGCTTCCAGGTTCTTGCCAAGGACAGCATACTCTCATCCCATGGAGACTTCAATCCATTTATACTAATTTAATTTACACCCATTCATTGTAGCACTGTAAGGCCAAGATACAAACTTTACTGTATTTCAATATTATGATCTAAATTCGTATAGCTTATAGTAAACAACAATAATAATAACACTGGGTTCAAAGTGGGATTATTTTAATAGTCGTAGATTGTCTTGATATCATTTAACATATGTTTACATAGGACGTCATATGTCCACACAAAACAAAATCTTAACATAGTTTTCCAATGTTTTCTCAAACCTTCATTGGAATTTTTTTTTAAAGTACACCTTTCGTATATACATTTTAAGTAGCGTTCGAATTAAATATAAAACACAGTTTCACAATCTGCAGTTAATTAATTGGTATTTAAATTATATGATCTATATTTAAATAAGAAGATTACATATACATGCAACTAACACATATCCATGTAAATTATAAACATTTAATCTAAGACAAATAGTAATTGGTGCCTATGAGGAATTTTATCTACAACTACATATAAGAAATAGCTAATTTTTTTCACTTTTTGTTATTGTAAATAGCTCGTGGACTCCCTAGGGTCCCTCCGTGAGCTACGGATATAGCTATACTGGAATACACCTGTTTCCAATATGCTTACTCTTGTATAATTTCATGTATAAACAATCTATAATATTATTTAACTTACGACAGGTGCATTAATTCCCAGTTTAACCAGCCAGTATCAGTTCCTGAAGGGATCACATATCAGGCTACACTTACATTCAAATCGAACAAACGTTATGATGATGTACATGACGATGAAATACATTAATGGACATGAGAACATACGAAATTACTAATAAAACACAAGAAACCAGTAACTCCCTACCTGCACCAATCATCAACATGCACCCATTCCTCAATCAGATATACATGCACAATCGTTTACAGAAATTTAAACTAACCTACTAAATTTTGGCATGCCAACGTGCTAAAAGAATAATTCGGAAACTGTGCTGAAACTAAATCCATCTTCAGTATTTAATATTTACTTGTTTACTCAATGCTTATTTTAAATCTTCATATTGTGATTTTGAATTAACAGCCGAACTTGTGAAAGGAGACATGAAATTCTAAAATTACTGAAATTTAGAAGCTACATTGTTCTTAATAATACTGGACTTAATTGCACATGATATTCGGGAGTAAATCTACGTAATGCCCGAACTAATGGCTAAGCTGCCCATGGCAGAGTAATCTAAGTTTAGCTACGAGCCATATTTTGTTTCTGATTTCAATATCAAAATTATACGAACACTGGACTAGTCAGTACGTATCACGGTTTACTTATACTTAATAGTCTAGTTATTACCTTCTATTTCCTGTAAATGCAAGGAAAGCTTAATTTTTCATAAATTTCTAATTGGACTATGAATCAAAGACACGTCTCCTTCTGTCAAAACTTCATCACAGTTGCACTTAAACACAGACTGGTGCAAGTATAGAATAAGCGCTCCACTTAAATGCATTTGAAACCGTAATTTGAAATTACTGTTTCACATTAATCGAAGGACTTGTAGCAAAAACAGCCCTTGTCAACACATTTTTTTAAGGAAAATGAGTAGAAAGTTGCATATTTGTGCATGTTTTAGAAGTTTTAGAGACACGTATAATGAAATGATTTGTACAGTTACTTATAGTGTGTACTAGAGGAAGGTCGACTTTCATTCTTCAGGGAAATTTTGTGTTTTAAGAAGGGTTATTTTCCGAAAAGCTCCTCAATTGATATTAAAAATGGATATCCTAAAGTAGATTATAGACAGACTTAATCATCAGGATTATATACTTGCAGGCAGAGAAGATTACATACATATTAATCATCATCAGCTGCTAATATCTACCAGTTTGTGGGAGGGTGACTCTTGGGCCGCGCCATGATCAGTTTCGTAAACAACAGAATAAAGTCGCTTATAGCTCAGGTACTATTAGTCCTTTACTAATATAAGAATATATATTTTTGAAAAAGCATAGGATTTCGAAAAACGTTTCGAGGAAACATTTTTTCGAATTCGATCTTGTAAAGAATCTGTGGTTAAAAAACTGACGTCACGCGCAACAAATACCGAGTAAAAATGAAAATAACAAGAAAACCATTATATTTAGCTCAAAATTTCATTAAAATTAAATTGTAGAATTAGACAAATAAAATAATACAAAAAATTGTATGCTCTAGCTCCAATGGTTACTGAGGTATAGCAAATAATAGAAACGGCTAAAATTTCGGCTTTCCTCCCCTCCCTTTCCTCTCCAGTGAGGTATTTTTTCTGGCACCCGGCATTTTTGTGATCAGTGATGGTTATATATTCAAAAAATGTCAATGCCAAATTGTTACGTGATTTGCCCCTAAACACAAAAAAGAAAGCACTTTTGTCAAGTTGATGCTTAGACTACATCGTATTACAAATTTACATGTATTAGTATTTGGCATTTTGAAAGTAATATTCAACTCGTTATTAAATGCATATTGACGTGTATGTAATTTTAGTACACATGTACGAATTTCCGTTGGTTCGTATTCTCCCACATACAAATCATACATTTATTGCACAAAGTGCACTGAAATTAAATACACACCTTTTTTTATATTTGAACTCTACTCTAGCGAAAAAGTTCTTTTGTACGTTCCATGCATGTGCAACTAGTGAAAAAGGTATCTTAGAACGGCCTAATCTGATTCCGCATAATATCTAGAGTTTCTTCCGAAATAGCATCGAGAGGATTGTGATGTTTACCTCGACAATCCATTTTGGGACGTTATTTTTGGCAAGCAAATCATTCGTCTATGCTCTCAAATCACCACGGGCATACGCAGTCTATGCTCAGTGATGCCATGAACATTCCAGAATACTTGTTGCATATTTTAACTTTCATTGTTAATAAGACGAAAAATATAAAGCAAAACAATGACGCACCGGGAGATATTCACATTTTTTCTATCATTGATATTCACACTACGCATTCTAAACTTTTGATTAATTAAAAACAGACGAGGATTTTGATTGTTGAAATCTATAAAATGAAATCAAGAGATTATCTTGTTTCAGAATTGATGTTCTCCATGTTCTGTACCTGCTTGTGTGTGTGTTCAACGTATCTTTTTCTTGACTTCTTATGCTTACATTCATTATGTTTCCATTTTTCGTCGTTTTTTTCTCGCTTTCGTGGATTCATCTTCATATTACCCAGACTAGAACAACTATTACCTTTCTGTACTGCGACCATGTTCACTTTGAAAAGCAACAGGTATCAACGGTCACGGTTGGTCGATATATAGGCTTCCAAGAAATGATTTATAGTGTCAAATATCACCACAAAAACACAATAAGGCTAGACTTCCGGATATGTAATTTCGATGCTAGTAGTGCAGCGCAAGGTCGTGTTCCACTACTTGGAAATGTGTTTTAAAGTTATCTTAGTTATATCATCCATATGTTTATTTTTAATCTAATAATTTTATTTGAATTCGAATTATTGGAAAGGACGTAACTTTACACTGAGAAAAAAATGTAGGTGGCGTACTTAAAACGATAGATTACACGCGTAATTCCTGTAGTTTTTGTACTTTACGTACAACACACGTTTAACTGAAAACGCATGTTTTATATTACTTTCTGTATAAGTGTTCCATCTATACGTACTTTCCGTATGAAACAATGTAGGCGGACAGGATCTTACATACAAATGGACGTATATAACATATACAGTAGCTGAGGAATGTAGTATAAGTATATGCATGTGATATACGGAAAACTGTTAGATGTCAGACATCCTGCAACGGCATGATGTAACATCTAAGGGCAGTGCCTATGTAGCATACGGATAACGTATGCTCCGTACTGATTTCTATAATAAGCAAGAGGATACCGTATATTTGTACAATAACCGCTGTCCGGAGAACGGATTTTTCTCTGTGTACGCTGGCTAAGTTTGGATAATATTTCAAAAGCAAGGTAAAGAGAAAATGCCTACTAACAAAATAAACACGTTAATATACCAAAGTAAGGTATCCAGCCTCATTAAAATTCTTATTTAAACTTATTTTTGAAAGGTAGACATCATGTCTAAATATACGTACAAATTACTCACACACTGATCACCAAATCATTTCAAATCATTGATCTTATGTGTCCTTTTGCTCCAAGCAATAAGGTTGTGTCATTCGTTTGTACGAATTCAATACAAATTACTCAATGGGAATAGCGCAAGTAAAGGTGGTTCAAAATATTAACTCCCGTAGTGGTATGAGATCATTGCAAGATTTTTGCAAGATTTTCAAAAAGGAGTTTGGTGTGCCAAAACTCTTTGATATTTTTACCCTGTCTGTTCCTGTGTGCGTCAGACCAGAAAGAAAATTCATTCATGAAGTACTTGAGGGCTAATAATCATCAATTTTTGCCAAGATGTGTAGAGTCAAAAGTTAGGATCAGTTTGTTGATGAAGCATTTAAGGTTAAGATGTTTATCACTGTAGAACATAAACGGTAATAGATAACGAGAAATGGTTTATTGCGCTCTACTAACCGTCCCAGAAATACATTTTATTGCCATTCTTAATTCTTTATTAAACCCAGAAGCGATACAAAACCTAATATTACTTCCAGTTTCAATATTGATTTATGTAGGACAAATACGACAACATATTGCGAGAAGCGATTTTCTGGTAATCAATTTAGCGTTCTAGAATAGGTACCATCACCTCTCTTAACCAGAAGAGCAGAAATCAACCACTTCCGGTTTTAACGTTGATCACTATATGGTGAAAACGTAGCAAGAAGCGGTTTTTGAAGTCAATTAAGTCTTTCAAGAATATATTCCATCTCTACTCTAGTCTTTATACTAAAACCGAAAGTAGTACCAATCTATTAACACTTTTGGTTTCAGTATTAATTGAGATAATATTATGCCATGGAAAATAACTAAACCCCTTCACTTGTTGCACACGGCATTTCTTATTGTTTGGAAATCACTTGTCAACTTTATTTGTCAACCTTAAATTCAGAGTCTAATAGTATGAAATGAAATGAAATCTTTAAGGTTTATGTTCCACAGTTATACCGGTTAGGCTAAAGGAGACGGTGATCATGAGAAATGAATGAAATGGTGGAATGAAGGAAGTGAGTGGAAACGGGAGAATCCCGAGAAAACCCACAAACATGGTGTTTGTCCACCACAAGATTAACTTGGCGCCAGGTGGGATCGAACCAAGGACCCCATTCACCAGAAGAGAACGCTCTACTATTGGAGCCACCGCGGCCCCAGTATAGAAAGAAATACTAGATATAATACATTCCAAGTTCATACAATAGGGTACATTCTTTCTCTTTTTATATTATCCTTGCTTTAATCTACAGCGCATGTTTTAAATGTTAACTATGTAACCGTTACGCATCAAAGATAATAATAACCAAAGTCTGCAAATACTACTGCTACATTGGTGTGCAAAACTTAAGGACGAGACAAATAAAAGAACACAAAATACTGCGTAGTCACTGGAAATAAATGAAAGCCATACACTTTGCTGCGAGAGGTCGCCCACTCGTAAACACGCAGCAAAACGTTGCATGTTGGGACATCAGTGTGACCGCAGCGCCGAATGAGACTGCTTCGCAACACGAAGCAATTGAATGAAAGGGTCGAGACAGTATGTATTAGCGAGAAAGCCGTTAAGGTACATTGTTCTAGTATTACAAGATGATCCGGAGGCAACATTTGGATGACTTAACACAGAGAAGAATCATCGGCAAACTGGAAGAAGGATGAAGTGAGACAAGTATCACGCAGGAGTTTGGTAATGCCCACAACCAGTGGCGTATTTACGATTTTGTTTCGGGTGGGGCTTTGGTAACTTTCGGGGGGGGCTTTGCCTGGAAATGTGAAAATTCTGCAAGATACTTCATTTACTTTACTATACTAAGTAAGATTTCAGGGGGGCTTAAGCCCGGAAGCCACCCCCCTAAATACGCCACTGCCCACAACATTCTTTTACTTGCATGGGGAGCACTCCGAACTACAGGCTATCCTGTGCAAAGATCAACCACAGCAGCGGACGACCGCTACATTGCACAACAGGCAAGAAGGGACCAACGTCAATCAGTGGGTGCAATTGCAAACACTTTTAACAAGACTGCAAAGAGCGTAATCTCACGCTTGATAGTTGTACGCCCATCAGGGGATACCCATTGCGTTGTCATGTTCACATCATAATCGGCGGTACCTTTTGTAGTGGTGCCAAGAACATCAGAACTGGACCGAGCATGAGTAAGATTGCATCCTGTTTCCGATGAGAGCAAATTCATCCGAAATGGTACGTGCATTCGTTTGACGACAGGTGGAAATATGCAATAAGCCAGGAACATTGTCAAACAGTCGGCCATGACCTGTCTCAGAAGTGCACTCGGCTCCAAATTTTTCTTTATGGATGATAATGCGTGACGGTATCCAAGAGCGAGAGAACCGGATTGAGAGAATATTTGGCGAATGCACTAGCCTACCCATTCCTCCAACTTCCATTGTATCGATCACGTTTGGGATTCTATAGGGAAACGTCTTACGATACATCTAGGTGTACCAAGTGCCATCTAGTAGTTGTCAATAGTGCTGGAGGAGTAGTGGTACTCCATACTAGTACAACTCATTATCAACCTTACGAACAGCATGAGAGCATGTTGCATATTTGTCTGTGATTATCACACACTTTTGTAAGGATTATTTAATTCCTTCTATAATGTCAGGGGTCTATCATGAGTCGAAGTGATTTCAGTGTAAGTTGTTTATGTGTAAAACTGTCATTTTTTAAAATTTTAATCACGTGTCTCTTCCTGTTATCTCGTGGATCACACTGTAGTAGAACTTTTTAAGTATGGTTCAAGTTTCGTCGATGATACAGCATGCGAAACTTACTTTCGTCCTAAAGTTTTGCACACCAGAGTAGTATTGTGCTATTATTATGATTATTCGTGACTCTTAGGATTATGCGTGTGTCATTGTTAGGAAGTATGTCTCTCACTGTTAGTAATAATTATACAACATTAGATGCAACATGTTACTTAGGATTAGGATTACGAATTAAATTTCTGGGCTTTCTGCATCAATGGCCATGTAAGCCCGTCAGATATGAGGAATGGCGATCAGACTATCCGAGGAAAGGGAAGAAAGACAGGATTAAGAAAGGAAGCAAGCAGCTTGGGACCTGTATGTTAGGTACCATCCGGCATTTTCCTGGTGAGAATGACGAAAATCCAGGAAAACCTCACTCAAGAAAGCTGTCCTAAAAAGTCTTTTACACTTTTTCGACCGAGTATCCACACCGGGAATTGAACCCGGGACAGCTGGTATCAAAGGCAAGGGCGTTAGTGACTACTTAACAGTGTATGCTTTTCATATCTAGCATATAAGTGTGCATATAAATAATCTAATGGATCTGAATATAATCTATCAAGTGCTTCACATGATCTACGTGTTGATCATAACACAATTTTAACAACATGAAAACAAATCTTCCAGAATTTTTTCGAAAGGTACACATCAGAATTCACTGTAATCATGTTATTTTCTTCAGATTCATGTTCCGTTCTATTGATTGATGTATATTATATATCTTATTCTATGGTTAGACAAAAATTATAGTTTAATAGTTGATCATAATTATGGAATACAATTCATTAACCATATACGTTTAACTGTCATATTGCTATTGTCGCAATGAAAAGCTTAATTAGCGTATGCTTACGTATGTGTTATCTTAGTAGGTGACGTAATTATCGTACAGCATTATTTGTTTTAAGTTTAGGAAAAATCATTTTGTATGTGTTCTGCAACACCATGCATGAGGGTTTACATTCAGTATTTCCTTCTTCAGTCCAACGAGTTCTAGCAATTTGTGTATGTCTTATCTCTTAAACGCATATAAGTGGTTGCTCTGCTCCGCTAATATATATAGTATATAGATAATAGCTAGATGGTAGCTGTTACCATGGTCAGTTTGTTATTGAAATTCCTTCATGGTTGTTGAGTGAATCTCCTTTCAAAGAAGGAATATATGGTTTGTACATGATGTAGGCTTGTTAGTGTTGAATCGAAGAGAGCTTTCGTTATAATTTCTTAAGTTGTTGCTAGCGACGATAGCCTCAATGATTTCTTCCTTATCTTGTTGTCCTGTTCTCTTTGATCTTCTAAGTTTGTTATGGGTTTGTTATGCAGGTGACACTTTTAGAGTTTTCTTTGCTTGATCTTCTCTTTTTCCTGTTTGCTCTTATGATTTACTTGAAGTATTTCCGCTTCTGTTGATGGATGTAAAGAAGGATGTTCTTCAGTTGATGAAATTTCGCCGTTGGAAATTCTTTCTATTACTTCACATGAGTTTGTAGTGACGAACAGACGTCTTCGGTTCATTTTGTATTCCATTAAATTTTCCTACGTAATGGACGCTGATGGTAAGAACTTCCTTCTGTAATGTGTCTAAAGAGAGATTTTTTAAAAAAAATATTATTGTGCATTTTAAGTTGGTAGCTTCTAAGATAACACGCATGACGTTATTTACTGAGGAACTTTGGTGAAAAGTATCTTTAGAAACGGAATGAAACATTTCAAGTTGTTTACAGTGATTAACGTTAACAAGTGAGATTTTGGATTGGATTTGAGTTTAGCGTCCCGTTCAGCAGCGAAGTTCTTAAGACGTGGACTTACAACTTAACATGGAATCAGAACCATATGAACTCCCGTCCAGGCTCGGACTAGCCAGAGCAGGAGGACAGGGATCCCTGCTGGGACCCTATATATATATAATGGGACCCTATAATAAGATAAAACATATCTGCTGTGTTGGAGCATAGTTACTCATTGTAGTTTGTTTCGATCCCAGAGTTCGGTGGCCACCAGCATTGAATATAGTTTTGGGGTCCCATTATTGGAATGAAACTAATAATATTATAAAGTACTGTTTGAGGCCTAGTAAGAATATATTCAACAATATGAAGAATGAATCCCAGCATCATATTTTCAAAATGCTCATTGAGTTCCCATGAATGCCGAAATGAGATTGAATTTTATAAAGCCCTACTGGGGCTGTCTGTTAGTAGTTTTACAAGTTATTGCAACGCCATAAAAAAAACAGAACAGGTCCGCGGCACCATTACCACGCGTATATGAAGTTGACAGCTTTATGAAGACCCTCTCCATCGCATCAAATTAAGATCAAACTGAGTAGGGTGAGGTTACTACACGCTACAAAGGAAGGGAAGATGGGACCCCTCCAAGTGAGGCTTCTTCCGGGCCCTATACCCCCATTCCGAGACTACTCCCGCCTGAAATAGAATCCGAGTCTCCTACGCCAAAGGCGCGTATACTATCCACATAGCCACAATGGAACTGAAAAAGAGATTAAAATGGTGCGGAGTACCTATGAGATGTTCATTTTCAGCCTCTTTATTTATATGGTGAACTATTGTATGTGTCCGTTTTCTTTGAAATGAATTGGATAGAATTTTAATGGTATAATTTTGCAAAAGAATGTGGTTTGATTTCTCAAAATTTAATATTTTATGCATATATAAATTTAGCATCACTTAATTAAAATTTCATAATTAAATATTAAAATTGTTTTGTATAAGGAACAGTTAATTAAATTGTAGAAATAAATCTGTAACATAAAACCATTAAAAATCAATTTTATTTTAAATGAAACGGGAAACTAATGCTTTGTATAAATCAAAGGGCTTAAGATACAAAGATGGCTCCGCTGTTGAACACCGTTAAGTTCTTTCGAACTTAGTTCTGGTTATCGTTATACCACTTTTTAAGTATTACAACGTATCTTCGAAATTTTCTTTAAGCTTATAGTCTGTGGTCTGTGTATGGTGTTTTATTCTTCAATAAGGAAAAGGTAAATCTTGCTATACTTTCTGCGTATTTCTATTATGTTATTGAACAAGAATTTAAAAGTAGTTTTCATACAGAATAAAGTCTCACTAACTTCGAAATTATAGAGCGTAAAAGTGTCCAGGCACTGAGACGGCAAAGTTTCTTTAATCTGAATTGGGTTTTGTTTGTAACTTCAGGAAAGTAAAGAATGATCTAGACAAATCATATATAAAGTTAGAATATATATGTACATTTCGTGGAACGTTAGAAAGAAAAGCGCTTCTGTTTTATAGAAAGAACTTCAAAGAAAAGACGCTCGAATGTAGGAGTTTCTTTGCTTCATGAACAAAAGAGTTTTCCTTTAAATTGTAAGGTTATCACTTTCCTGAATGAATAAGCAGTTACCATAGGAATTTAGGTAGATAAAGAAGTTAACGCACAAACTGAAAAACAGAAAGGAAATGTGATTTCTTAGAAGTATTATTTTGTAATATTTGTACATTAGTATATTTAAAAAGCGTCAAAATATCACCCACGCGGTTCATTTAACTGGAACAGTAGATGCATAAAATGATATACGCAGTTGTGTACTTTTCTAATATATTTTTATTTTGCATTCCTTTCAGCACATTTATTTTAAGAGGTCACTATCTATTCGCCATTAATATTATTACAATACTTTACATTTTAAAAAACAATGGGAGAAGGAAATGACAGGATCAATATATCAATATTTTGGGTTCATAACGTTCGTAGTAGTTTCAAGATACTGTAGAATAAAGCTGTTACAGTTAGAATATAGCTTATTAGTGCAGAATGTCACCAGTTAATTACAACGGCAGATTATTTCTCAATAAGAATAATTTAAGAACAAAATCATTTACCTTGTAGTACTATACAAGTAAAACACTACTAAGGAACCAAAACTTTAGATGTTCTTGAATTTTATTCGTATATTGTTATTATTTATTGCAAATTGGATTCATAGTATTATATAGGAAATTGAATGTAAAAGAAAAAAGCAAAATACTTAAAGATCGTCATCTATCAAAAAATTATGTGCTCCTAAAGAGGATTAGATTTGTCTTTAAAAATCAGGTGATGTCTACTAAAACTTTAGAACATTTGGATCGACTGTAATATGATCTGTCCCTTCTGATTTGACCTTTTACTTTGCGGCTTTCAAGTGTTTTACTCTGTACAGAAGGTGTTGAAAAGTCTGAAGTTTCACTCAGATGAGATTTAAATACCGCATCCGTCAATAGTTGAACCAAAATTCTACATTTAACATGGGCGACATTCGTAGATTGGTCACTCAATCTGACAAATGTGTGAACGATTATGGTAACTTCTTCTGAAGCACAAATGCTTTTCAATTTCAGTTTTAAATCCCACTATTACACTGAAGAAACTCTGTTATCCGGACAGCGGTATATTGTACAAATATATGGAATCCTTATGTTTACTACGGAAATCAGTACGGAGCATACGCTACCCATATGGTACATACTTTTCCAGATTAGATGTAACATCATGCCGTTGCAGGATACATGGCATCTAATAGTCTTCTGTATATTACATATATTTACGTATGCTACATACGTCAGCTATATGTTACAAACGTCCATCTGTATGTGAGATCCTGACCGCCTATATATGGGCATATACAGTTCTATCGTTCGTACGGAAAGTACGTTTACTCGGAACACTTATACGGAAAGTACGTATAAAATATACATTTTCAGTTATACGTATGCTGTATGTTAAGTCCAAAAACTACAGGATTTACACATGTAACCTACGTTTTTACTTACGCCACCTACGTTTTTTTCTCAGTGTATGCCGGCTAGGCTAAAGGACACAGTCATGATGAGAAATGAATGCAGGGGTGGAATGATTAAAGTGGGAGGAAACGGGAGAACACCGAGAACAATCACGAACATGGTGTTTATCTACAACAAAGTCTACTTGCTTCGAGCTGGGAACGAACTATCCTCCACATGCACCAGAGGTGAAGGCTCTACCACTGAGACACCGTGCTCCCAGCACAAATACTGTAACACACTTATTATGGATGTTTTTATATTGTGTATAAAGGGTAGTAAAATCCTATGAGCGCTTTCTCAAGTTTTGTCTTAAAAGAGGTTTCAATTGATCATAACATATAATTAGCGGGCAGGTATTCTTGCTGCGCAGGAAAAAGTAAATCACTGAAGGTTACCGAACTCAAACTTGTCCACAGCCCTTCCTGCTGGTCCAGTGTGTGACTTTGATGCACGGAGTCTCAGGTTTGATTTCCGGTAGAAGAGCATTGAAAGCATTACGGTGGTTTTGGTTGTATATAGGCCCTACCTTAAGATGCCCTGCTGATATTGCCACGTGCTGAAGGAGAACGCACAACTTCAATACATGAATGATATTCTAACAAGTCCACCCTTTTCTCCGTTATTAAGATTTTTATTTTGTACTAACATGTAATCTAATCCTTTTAGCTTCCTGCAGTTCTGTTACACACACACTACTTTTGAAGATGACTATATACTATCACTTGCGCGATTAGATAACTTGTATCATATCCGTATATATTTATAAGAGCTGTAAGTGTTTTCCAACTATGCCCATTATTTTTTAAGTTTACCCTAGGTATACACCTAAGGTCAAAGAACAAAGGAAATTAAATTTCTAGTTAAACGTCTCACAATTATGCTCTTTTAGGTTAAAGGAATTGAATGATTAATGAAGGTGAATGATTATAAAACAATTAATGGGATGATAATGTAGGAGGAAACGGAGGAACACCTAGGAAACCTACATATAGGAGGTTGTCCGTCACAAACTAACATGGGATGGAATTAAATCAGCAAATAAGATGTTACTTTTTAATAATTTTAAATTTCCGATGCTACCTTTCTAAATTTCCAAATATAGCATTTATATAGGATTTAAACGACTTTTGTCACCGCCAATTTGGTGAACTATATCAAGCTAAGTGCACTTCTTGTTTCGGAGATAAATGTTCTTTTTTTCCTAATTACTTATTCGCGATTTAAATAGTGCCAATTGATGAATACATCGTTTCTAGAATCAGGAAAGAAATTTACATCTTCTATGCCACTGGTCATGAGCTTTGCAAGTATCATGATGATTGCAATTCTCATTGTTTGAAAATTGAACTATCCTTACTCTGACTGTCTTCCAAATTAGATGTTACTTTACTGTCGTATGAGATCCCGTGGGACGAGGTGGTAAGACTGTGGAAAATGATGCTGTCTTGTCAGAAATACCTGGTTGTGCTTCTGGTTTTCTTGAACTATTTCTTTTTTTCTCTCCCCTTTTTCTCTGTTTATGAAGAATGCCTTATCTCTCACAAGTAGACGGGTGATCAACTTTGCAGTTAACGAAAACGATGGCTGGTCTGCAGTCTTTATCAGACAATTTCCGGTCATTTGAGTAACCATGGAAATATATTGCACGTTGATTGCAAGTGTTCCAGGTGTTTACCCCAAAACATTATATAAATGCATTTGCTCATGGGAAATACATAGCCATAACTTGCAGAAAAAGTAAGCAGAGTATATATTTTGAAACAATTGTGTCTGAAATCATTTTATTGGTGCAAGTGGGATCACTTGACACCTCAGAATATAAAGAAGCAGCAGTAATTAACTAAACCCTAATACAAACAGGAGCGGAAGATATTTACTGCTAAGAAATAAATAACGTTATTTTCAGTAGAGCTATTTTGTGCTTACTTGCATTCCTCTACGAAAAGTTTAAATAAAATGAAAGAGGAGAGAAAACTCCTATACGTAGCTCTTAAGATGTTTAAGGTTGGACGGTGGTAAATAAAGGGTTTGGTGTCATAATATTCTGTTTAACTTCAAACTAACACCAGGTGTTCTGAGCAACAGGTTTTCCCTTCTAATTATAAACGTCGGTTTACCCTAGAAGCCACCAGATTCTAAAGAAAGCATTCGACAGGAAAATAAATAGTCGAATGCTTTGTGAGGTGCAGTACGCTATACATTCTTCGAAGGAGTCCCGTCTGACCTTGGCTGAATCACTTGGAGAAAGTGAAATATGCGACGACACTAACTGATAAACTTTCTTCCAATTCATCTTCAGCTTTTACTTAATTTTTTCCCCTATTTCTTTATGAATATGTCAATTAAGTGGAAAAAAATTCTTGGCAATAAAGATGTGTGAGCGACCAGTGACGTAGGGAAAAGAACCAGTCTGTCTTATTTATTCCTATTTTTATTGAATTTTGACTAGAAAGGAGAAATAATTCTAGAGACAAACATACCATGATTATGTATATAATTATATTCTTAAACATTATTATACTTTTTACTGTAATTGCTTGAGATTTGTATGAGGCCATAAAAAGGGATGAGATCAATTTATATTATACAGACGGTGATCAGAAAAATGGAAACACCTGAACGAAATTGCAACTTACCAGATTAATATGGTGTCGGGCCACCTTTCGCCTTCAGAACAGCCTTGATGCGACGTGAGATGGAGGCATAGAGGTCGTGAATGGTAGCAAGTGGAATTTTACACCATTCCTCGTGCAGGGCATGGGCCAGTTCTGTGAGAGAGGATGGAGGTGGAAATCGTCGCCGGAGTTGTGTTTCCAAGACGGACCACAGATGTTCAATTACGTCGAGATCTGGAGATTGGGCGGGCCAGGGGAGGTGTTGAACTTCATCCCGATGTTCCTCAAACAACGCTGCAACAACGCCAGCTGTCTGAATGGGTGCATTATCATCCTGGAAGATGGCGTCATTGTCCGGGAACAACATCCGGACCATAGGATGCAAGTGGTCTCCTAAAAGTGCGACATAATCGTTGGCAGTGATTCGTCCGCTAAGTGTGACCACAGGACCCAATGAAAACCATGATATGGCGGCCCACAGCATCACCGAGCCGCCGCCATGTTTCACAGTTGGGCGGAGACACTGCAGATCATAACCTTCTTTGGGCGTTCTGCACACATAAACACGGCCCGTGGTTGGGAATAGGGTGAAGGATGACTCATCCGACCATATCACACGTTCCAATCCTCAACGGTCCAAGTTGCATGGTCGCGGCACCATTTGCGGCGTGCGAAAGCGTTATGGTCCCTGATGAGCGGTTTGGCCCGTGCAACACGACACCGTAAGTTCATGTCATGTAATTCGAGGCGGACTGTGATTGTCGAAACAGGGTGGGGGAGGTGTTGATTGAGTTCCTCCGTCACTTGTTCCGCAGTGGCACGACGGTTCTGCGTGACAATGATCTTTAATACCCGGCGTGACCTGTCACTCATGATTTTTTTCCGCCACTGTTCCGCTTTCCCGATGTGGTTTTCCCGTGTGTTGTGTAGGCCGTCATCACCTTCGACACTGTCCCACGCGACACACCTAACACAGTAGCCACTGCTGTCACACTCACTCCACATAACCGCACATCAACAATTTGCCCTCTTTGAAAATCTGAGAGGTCTCCCATTTTACACTACCTCCGTCTGCTGCAGCCACTGGACACTGCTGTTCCACTGCGTCTGACGTAGTATGGAGACCGACCTAACACACCACCACGAGCGGTCCGGCGCTGCGGGCGCCACGACACCACTGCCAACATATACATCTGACGTGTTGCCAATTACAGGTGTTTCCATTTTTTGATCACCATCTGTATATTGATTGTTAAATATCAGTATTACGAATAACCACATAGTGCGGCTAGATTGAAATTACTTCATATGCACACACTGGTGTTTGTGAAAGTTGTAACAATTGTAAAAAAGCATAATGTGAATTGGTTCAAACTGAAGGATCTCTATGACTGACAAGGAGACTTACGGGAGTGTCACTCACCGATTTGAATGAAACTTTGCATACTTGTAGAACATCGAAAAATAATCGACACGTATTTTTATGTTTCGGCAATGGTGAAGATTTAAGGGTGGAAACCACCCTTTGAACGTTACGGGTGGTCTCCAAGCATAGTCAGAAAACAATCATTTAATATAGAAGGAATATACTGCCAGTGGAGTTTTAGAACAGCTCTCTCCCTATTCGGGGTGCTTATGTTTAGTGAGTCCCCTCGCCTCTCACTATGTCAGAACTTCACATATCCTCAATTGTTATAATTATGAATTTACCACGGCCTAAAGACGAACACATCGAGAGGTTGAATCCTACAATTGTTAGTGCCGAATGGTTTCTATTTTGGGGTATTCTTTTGTGAGTAAAATAGGTTGAAAAGTTAATTAATTATGACCACTCCACGAATCTAATAACAAAATGAACTTTGCATTAAGCGCTGGGAGAAAAACCTCTTTAAACCATTATCTCACAAGACCTGATGTTAACTTTCCCGAATTTGATGCCTTCACAAGAACATTTTCAGATTAAAAGAGGTTGGTTTGGACGATAGGGCCAAATGTTCCATTCTTTTTCTGCAAAATAATTAACAACGCTGAAAACAGAACACCATTTTCAGAAGTTAAAGGATGTATGGTGTAGCTGTGAGTCAGATTTATTGTTTCATTTTCACAGTCACTTTCTACTGTTTGTATCTCTGTAAACGCTATAATGAGAGGTGCAGAGAAACACTTTAATCAAGTATCCCATTAAAATAAGTACAGAAAGGGATTTCAAATTGGTCTCCAACTTCCTTGAAGTAATCTCTGCCAACTATAATCAAGGGCGTCCATGTTGTGGTTTCAAATTTTGCTGTAACTAATGTAAAAATTCTATTGGATTTTCGATATTCTGAAGTACAATTTTCTCTAAAGAGGGGAGCGTTCCACCATGCTTCCCTGATGGGCGTCCTTGACTATAATTGTTCTTGGCTAACTGCAGAGAATTTCAAACCAGAAGATATTTTGTAATTGTAATCACTATGTTGGATGTGCCATTTTTAATTTTGTAAATTTGACTTCAGATTCTGAATCAGCTGTCCTAAAACCCCACTGGCAGTATTTTTTCTTCTAAATTAAATGATTATTTTCGTTCTATGCTTAGAGATCACCCCTAACGTTCAAAAGGTGGTTTCCACCCTTAAATCTTTACCATTGCCGAAACAACAACAAAAACAAAAATACGTGTCGACTATTTTTCAGTGTTCTACAAGTGTGCAAAGTTTCATTCAAATCGGTGAGTGACACTTCCGTAAGTCTCCTTGTGAGTAGGACATATGAGCAATTACAATTTCAGTGGAATAGCGGATGTTTGGGTTTAGCAGCGCCCTCGGAATAAAATCAGAGTGGATGGTTTACGCAGCACTTGAACAGGGTAGAATGAACAAACGGTTAAAAAACGAACGAACTGGGAGTTCGGGACTGATCCACTTTCAAAGATAACAGTTACATTTCTTAGAAGCAAGTTCGAGTTTCATAAAACAGCGTGTGAGATGCAAGAAGGCTGATAATCGTGGACACAAGTGCTGACTCTCCAGCTGCGGTGCTGGAACTGTTTCAATGCTCACCACAAATATCTTGAAGTCAAGGGTCACGTGAGAGCGATATAGGTGCTAGTAGTGTGTTATACTAAAGAAAGGTAACTTGCGTGTATATACATTATAAGGTTGGTGCAACAGATAATTGGCAACAACCCAGATCACAGGATACAATTTTGTGAATTGATTCACGAAATGGTTACAGGTACATTGGAATTTATGGGTAGCATTATTTGGTCGGATGAAGCAGAATTCAAACTTAATGAAACTGGTAATAGGTATAATTGTATGTACTGGGATCAAGATACTTCCCCACATTACTGACAAAAAGGCTGAAAAGTTGCCTGATGTAAGTGTGCAGCGTGGTTTGTTTCTTAGGAACTCATTGGGCCTTTCCATTTTGACGGCACTATAACTAGAGGAAAGTAAATAATAATGTTTCTTGATTCCATTTTCCTTGCCATTCTTGCAATGTAACGTTATGACAGGTTTTATTACCAACAAGATGGTGCCTCACCACCTGTAATAGGGATGTGAAAGGATATATAGATGAAAATGTACCAGACCTGTGGATAGGACGCAGGGACCTAATCGAGTTTCCTGGACGCTCTTCAGACATTACGCTTTTAATTTTTTTCTTAGGGAGTACTGTGAAAGATGAGGTACATCATCATAAACCACGTAAAGTGGACAAATTTTGAGATCAGATTAAAATGATGTGCACAGAAATCCCACTGGACATTGGTGCGAAGTTTAGAAGCACTCATGACTCTTACTCAGAACAGTATTGATGGAGGAAGAACACCATTTTGAACATTTATTTTAACCACAATTTAGAGCATTCATTTTAACCAGAAAGTATACATATTTTTCAAATTGCTTGTAGCCTTAGCCAACTTTCTTCAGAAACTTAACCTTGTAGATGTTCTATGACAACTCATAGTGTGTTTACAATTTTTACACATGGTATTTATACGTTCTTGGGTTACAGTTCCGAGTATATTGTATAACGATGAATAATGTTCGACAGTCTGATCTAATGTTTTATGTAAATGATGCAAATCAATACTCAGTACATTTTTTTCTATCTGAATATAAGGTTAAAATAAATAACTGTTTGTAGTTCTTCAAATACAACCTCCCATTTGCGTGTTTGACATCACTAATGAGTTCAGTGGCTTGCTTATGCAGCATTTTGCCGAGACTACAAGTAATAACAGCAAAAATAAAAAAAGGAAAGTTTCTCTCTGATCTAAATCAGCATAAAATTACACAAATATGCATGCAAAGAGAATAGTGAAAAAATTCATATTTCCATGGTTTGAAGTATGGCAAATGGTGTGTTCGGAAGTATTCTAACTCATCAACTATGCTATTTGATTCATTAATATACTGAATATTGTTTGATTCAATAACGCAGTAGTAAAAAGAAAGGCTTGCTATACATTATGAGATGAATCCTACAAAATATCAGGATGTTCGGAAAAATGTTACGGCATGTCTCGTAAGATATCCTACTCTTTTGTACCATACATGTGCAAACTTTCCCTGTCTGACCTGTTTACGTGCTTGAGAAGTTCAACATGCATTTATCACGAAATATTAAATTCACAGCTGCAGTGCCCATATATTTGGATTTCTTGTGAAATGTTGTTTCAAAATTATATTACATATTACGAAACGTAACTTTCACAAATTTGCGAGATCTAAAATAGAATAGCACCGGTATAACTACACTCAATTTTCAATATTATGAGATAGTTCTATTTAATACAAGCACAAAAGTTATGCATTTCTATGCTAACTATACTGCATATCGTACTGACACTGATACCAGGGACTATATCGTTAAATTGCACATCTCTAAATAAAGCATACTTTCACCTGATGTCGCTTAAATCGAAATCTTGCGAATTTTCTTTCCGAAATAGTGCGTGCTCTAAACAAGAGAAATCTCACAGGATTGTTCAAAATGTAGGAAATGACATGCGATCTGATGGTATACATGTCGAGATTTGGACCCTAGGTAAGATCGTAAGAGATTTCCTAGGATCTATCCTATAGTGTATAGCAGGACTAAAGTAGCCAAGTGTGTGAGTATATTATTACTTAAGGTGTTTGTAATCACATTCATCATGTGACTTGCTTCATAGAACTTTACCTTAATAAAAACTAAAAACAAAAGCTTCTTGAATAATATTCTTGGTTATCATTGTATCTCCTCCTATTTATTTGATTTTACTTTTTATCTTTACTTTGTGACTAACGTCCGCGATTATTACCGATGCCAAGGGTGCAGCTGATTAAAACAAAATATTGCAACGAACAAGGTTATACGTTTTACAAGTTTTTCCAGAAATAATAATTTATTATGGAGAATTTTGTTTGTAATAGTTACTCGAAGACGATTATACCTATTTTTCAGCTGTATTTCATAGAGCAGAAACTCATTAATATTGCAATATCTACTACTAATTTGTATTATTGTGTTAAGTAAGTAATAAAGTACAATTTACTAGTGAGGAATGTTTAATGACATATATTGGATCAAAAGACACAATATATTTCAATCAAAGATACTCTTGTACTCTTTATATCTGGAGAGCTACATATAGTGTAGCAGTGCTTATTCCGCACAAAATACGAAAACTCAATTTAGAGGCCGTTCAAAAATTTTGTGGGCTCTGATCTAAACACTAATTATTGGCTAAGATCCCAATCTTTTGATTCATGTTTTTGATTTTCCTAAAATTCTGTACGTCATGCTTTGTTATCTTCCTGCTTTCAATTTGTGTGAATTAATTTGGAAATTGAATTTTTTTTCTAGAGCAGAATCTTGTTTGCTTGGTGCCACCCCTTTACGCCCCCCACTTCTTCATCCGACATCAAAATATCAAACATGTAGCATCTGTGGAGTTTGCTAAAACTAAATTGAAAATTATCATAGTAAGTGATGCTTTATTCATAATTTTAGAGGTTATTTCGTCAGTTAACTAGCCTTCCTTGCTTACTCGTCGCACTTTCCCTGAGCGGCGCATCCCATACGTTCAAAACCACTGCTCTAAAGTATATATAACGACCTTGTTCATATTCATGAATAAATTTGCCATATCTCATGCTTTGTTATTTTTTGAAACTCTTCTGTTTCAAACAAAATTTACGAGAAAATATCTACATATACTGAACACGATATTATTTATAGAGGAGGCAGAAGGAGAATGTCTCTGACAGCCCGCAGTGACATTGCCACTACTCACTTAGGCTTTTTTCGGTGCGTCTATAATGGCAATTTAATTAATGGCTTAAGACAGACTGACCGTGGTTGGTAACACTAGTACCGAAGCAGGGGCTACATTTTCCCTGCGCATGTGGTACAAGTGGCCATCTCTTGTTGGCCCTGCTATAACACCTCGTTTTGGCACACATTTTATTGAGCTGAGCTCCTGATGATTCATTTCTTGATTCACTAAATTCTTATGTTCTTTGAGCAACTTCAGGTTTTGTACGATATTTGACATCACTGATCAATCGTTTGGTTCAGAAACTATGGATACAAGACAGATGCTAAACATGGTTTTATATTAGTTAAACTGAGAAAACAAATACCGTACGTTATTTGTGAAACGTTATTATTTAATTTATTTCAAAATACATAATGGAAAACATGAAAGTATTATTTATTTCATTATATATGTTTCCGTGAAAGCTAAGACAAACAAATATGAGATGAATTTTTTGATGTAAATTAAATTATAATTTTTGTAATAGGATTTTTCCTATAAGGCAAATATTTTGTAATGTGTATAAGTATAAATTTTGGTAAATTATCATAGAAAATCTAGTACAGTAATATAATAATTCAAATTCGGTTCTTGACTGCATTAAAAGAAGTACGTGTAAAGGTTAATGTTAAAAAGAGAAAGTATTACTTAAAATCTTACTTGTGTAAGCAACAGAAACATTGGAATCAGGAATAGATAATATGAAAGAAAGATATTTAAATTTTAATAGCTAGAGTTGTGTAATAAATTTTAGAAAATTAACGAAAATATCGACAGCATATTTAAAAAAATGTATTACTCTGTATAAGATCCGTTACTTTTTATATTTTCTCTGCTAATATCGAAATTTTAAAGAACAAAATATAAGAGTATAATTGAACGTGTTGCATTTCATAGAAAAATGACTTCACAACTATTTCTGGGATAGTTTTCTTTAAAAAAATAAAGTTCATAATGAAGTACCGGTAAATAAATGTTTCAGGTTGAAGAACATGTACAACAGGTAGGAGGAATCACAAAACGTTACACTGATGGTAAAATATATAAGTTGGATAACTTTGGGAAAACTTCTTTTGGTAGGCCAAGATTGGATTAGATTACGAAGCAGGATCTTAGGGACATGAGAGATAATAATTTTAATTAGATTGATTTCGCTCAAGATACATTTATTAACTTTTCCTAATGAAGCGATAAATCTTTATGTTCCTAAACTAAAGAGTTAGTTGGCAATTGAGCGATCTCATTTTAAAAATATACCTCGGTCTTGGTGCTCCATCTATTTATTCTGTATGTAGTAAAAAAAATATTTTACTTCTGCGTAATCGATGTAACTCCAAACCTTACGTCCCATGTTTGGCAGCAAAGTAGAATTGTCTACATTTTGCATCAAAGCTGCAAAACATACTTTTCTGTACTAGAAGTATATACAATAAAAAATAAGCATCAATATGATCTAATTGTTTATAGCAGCATGGTCATTAATTATAAACGAGATAAGCTAACGAAAATAATTCTTAGAATCATTGCTTCAACAGTACAATACTTGGAATCAAAAGCTTATTCCAGACAATCACTAGAATCAAGTTGGTTCATTAAACTGAAACACGGTTCACGTAATCCAAACTACACTCACGATCAATGTTTCACATCTCATTGCACGTAATGGCTTTTCACGTGATTTAGTATTGATAAAATGTCACAACAAGATTTTCCAGCAACTTACGAAGAGTAGTTGAAAGAACTCTGAACAGCCATAATTATCACTTTAGATTAAATCTCATAGAGATGCTTCTAAGTAGCGTTGCCAGGTTGTATTAAATCTCTGCCTCCGTGTATAACAAGAAAAGAGATGAGAAAGAAATTTTATAAAAAAGAATTCAATTCAACGCCCGTCATCAACTAAAACATCGAAGCTTGGAAACTTGTTAAAACAATTGTGCTTTATATCTATCATAAATCTACTGGAAAATTAGAACAAATGTGTTATAAATTTCTACACATATGCACGTCATGATGTCATAAAGTTGTACATGCCATCATGTTCCGTTAATAGAAAACGGATAAGAAATCAAAGATGACAGGAGATATCTTGCATGAAAAAAGAGGAAATAAAAATGAAAAATAGCGTTAATAATAGTAGAAAACAAATAGCACTGATCCACAGTGGATTATTATTATTATTATTATTATTATTATTATTATTATTTTTTTTTACAGAAATCAAAGTAGCCTGTCTTTATAGAATTTGTTGCGATGAACACGAATATCACGGCGGTTAAAATTATCTTTTAGCTCAGGGTTATAAGCAGGACCGGATTAACCCGTCTGGAGGCCCGGGGCTAGAAAAAATATGTGACTCATGCTGACTTCGCCTAATACTTTTCTTGAGAAAGTATAGTAGTAAAGTTAAGGGAATATGTTTCATATTTTGGTCATATTTTATTTTATGATGACGATTGTATTCTTATGACTTTCTTAAGCCAGTTGCGATTTTGATCAGATTGATGAGTTGATTTTTGAGTTTAACGTCCCGTTCAGCAGCGAGGCTATATGAGACGTAGACCTACTGATTAACGTGGAATCCGAACCACATAAGCTCCCGCAGGGAATCGAACCCGGGTCTCCCACGCCAAAGGCGCGTACGCTAACCGCTTAGCCACAAAGGAGCTCCGATATTGATCAGAGTAGAGGCCCTTGTCCAGCTGGAGGCCCGGGGCTACAGCCCCCTTAAGCCCCTCCCTTAATCCGGCCCTGGTTACAAGTAAATTGAAACTTTACGTTTCACAGATATTACTACCGTAATCAATAGGATATATACATTCATTAAAGGTACCTAAAGCCTGTGACAAACATCTTGGCATTTCAGCTGAACGAATAAAACGCGAGCTCTGACGCGACGTTGCTAAGTGGAAAAGGGGTGTGGCTATGGCTATGCAGACAAACTACACCGCGATCAGGTGGCATATAATAGACGTGGATGTGTTCAAAATAAACGTGGCAATACCGCTGGCCTCTCATTTGCTAGCAGCATTTAAAGGGAACTTGGAGCGCCGCCTTCAAATGCCAAGATGTTTGTCACGCCGTTTAGTTTATACGTGCCGTTTCTTTGCCTTCCTCTTGTGGCTGGTATCTGGAGCATTTCTCTCTAGCATCCAGCATAAATAAGCAAACCTAGCAATAGTTTACTGTCCAGTGTACCGCTGTTCCACGAGAGAAATGTCCTGGTGGAACCGCTCGCAGTGTTCATCACCACAGTTATCTGAAATAGATCGAGATTGGAGTAAAGGAAGTACATCTTCAGTGTCATGCTGTAGCTAATAACTTTATAAGCATGAATGAGTTCGTCCGCAAAGTCCCTGTAATTTTCGGCTTCTCTTTTTCCCAAGAACAATGTTGTCAAATACGAAAACAACGTTACACATGCAGCTGATCAGGGGCCAGAGTGGATTTAAAGCAGGTTCCACTTGTAACCAATTATGATTTTCCTGTTCACCTTTTGATCTTAATCCATTCATGTTTCATTTGAAAGGATTCAGATCATACTAGGTTCTTCTAGACATTTGAACTTGTTTAATGATAGCTTTTACAAAGAATACGTGGTTCTTGAGTGAACAGTGACGCGAACTGCCCTTTTCTTATTGTGTACGACTTGAAGCGACTGACCTTAGGCATCCTGGTGATAACTGAACCGTCCGATATATTCAGATCTCTGACAATGCTCCTCTTTCTTAGACTTTCCAATACATGCATCAATAACCTGCTACACTTGCTGTATGAAAGGTGGAATCCTCATAATGCCAGAATGCTACGCTTGCCTTTACTACAGGTGACGCCCATATTGAAAGTTTCCAATTTCTTCCGAATCTTGTGCATGAATGACCTGGCGAATTAAAAAGTAAATACAATCCCAATATCGCTGTATTGTGTACATATTATGTACCGGTACAATGGTCTTAATGTGTTTTTTCATATCTTCTCTTAACAGAATGTCTGTCATTGCTCCTCTGAAAAATAAAACAACAAGAATTAATATGCATATAGCTGCAGACTCAGAACCCAAAATCCTCCAATAACTTACGCACCCTTTATGTGAATTCTAATTTGATTTTGTTGTGCGACATTAGCAGAGAGCTGTATTCTCTCTATTGTGTAAAAGTAGTGCAGATAGTTGTTCTTAATAGAGTCGTTGATTCTTGGTTACGTGTTCTTCATCTTAGTTTTCGTTATGATTTTTTCGTTTCTTCTTTAACTTTTCTCCTGTTCTAGAATGATCGTTAAGATAGTATGTATAAGTTCTGTATCTCCTCATAAACTGGTCAAATGTGAGCATTATTATATATTTATAGTTCTGGTTTGGTGAATTTAATATCATGCAATATAATTCTAAGCCAGATTCTCTAAATTGTTGCTACGTTAGTACCGTTTTTTTCTGAGGAGTTGGTATCCATATAATAAGGTTCATCTTATTATTACTTTGTGTAAGTAAAATGTGATTATTTTTCAGTTCACTTGTTTTAAGTAGAGATAAGAAACGACATTTTTAGATGGAGGTTTCATTCCCATAAAAGACGGGTTTTAAAAATTCACTCCTTTTGACTTATATGATTTTTTTATTCAACTGTAACCTTTGTTTTCTTGTACTGTAGAGGTTTCTACAATTAAAATAGTACATTCACAACATTCACTACTCATGAATACTACGTTCCGTTCGGGGTTGGTTCTCTATATTGGTTTTAGAACTGACATTTCATTGGTGGCCAGCAAGTGTAAGTTATGCAACCCAGCGTATCACAAGGTTCGTATTTTTCCTAACTATATTATCAAGTTCCTGAAAGTTATACATCTTATTATGCTTATGCTGGTTGCCTCAATTGAAACTAGCAGACAAGAAGAAAGTATCATAAATCAAGAAACAGATACAAATTCATACTTGTTTTAGTATAGAACTTTGCTTACATCTCAATCTCCGTTGAGGAAATACTTAATTGTGAGATTCAGATGTTATATTAGAACTTAATATAAGCTCAGTTTACAAAGTGGAAGTCACTAACAACCATTTGGGGTATGATGTTAATGTAAAAGTTCCATTATTTACATAATTTATACTTTCTTCCTTTATATAACGTCAATATATTTGAAATAGGAAACTAAGATATAGCTTTTCTTAGGCTTCTCGAATTTTAACAGCCTCAATAAATGCTATGTATATTGATCCGCGTAATTTCCTACATGAAAGATATCTTCAGCTATAAAAATTTAAGTCTTAGTTTACGCATAAATTCTAAATGATGTTCAACTAACAAGGTACATTCGCGAAGTGCCCCCTCGGGATTCGTATAGAATAGATTCAAATGCAAAGTTCTCCGCGGTACAATTTGTATTGTACTAATTATAGCGGCCGATACGGGTAATTTGCATTGTATGGGCCTTCATATGCCCGAAATTCAATCATACACTCTATAAAGCTCGAACACAAAATTGCTTTAGTTTCTTTAGATATAGCTGAACATAAATGTGGGCATATGGAAAACAAATTGGATCAAGTACTGCTTTTTCGACACATGTTGCCCACTTCGGCAGTCATATTGGATTCAACTCGTTTTTCTCAAATAGGAATAGGCGCAAGTTATACATCAAATTCATGTACAACCTCCTCGGAAATTCATTGGTGTTATGAATTGGTAGCTTGTACCGTTTGGAAGGTATTGCATGTTAAATCTTTCCAGGCACTTCGCGAATAGACATTGCAGAGTGATACCAGTTACGTTTACACCTTTGATGTTGACAAATCAAAACAATTTCTAAGTAGAAAAATATTGTAAGTATAAACAAACTCCTCACATTGGTGTCATAATCTTATTACATTTCTATGAGTGATTATTATTACTTGCATACTATACTATAGGCTATATAACAAGGAAGTATTGTATTAGGTCAAAATGCCTAATGTAAATAAAGATATGCCCAGTTGGGTGAAGACATATGTTACCATTTCTGTATTGACGTCTGTGTATCTGTGTATATGTATGTTCAGAGAATATTTTGTTAATGATAAATCACATAAAATATTACATATACTCACGAGACCTTGCACAACTAATATTCTTGAAGTGCCTGATAGTTAACATGCATACCTTGCAAACGGTACAAGCTAGGGTAAAACTCACTACACCAATGAATTCCTAAGAGAAACTTCTCTTTGAGAATAATAGCATCTTGGTTGATCGTCGTTCTCATTGAGAACGAGAAACAGAATAATAAATAATTATCACATATGCACAACCAAGATGCTATTATTACTATGAGTACTAACTTAATCTTAATAGAGCACAATATATTATATCTAATCCTATTAGTTACCTCTTATTTAAAGGATGGCTTCTATTTTATTTTCTTTCCTATGCTCCAGTTTTTGATGTTTATTTCCGTAATTCCAAGCGTCTGAGCTTTTCACTCGAAGTTTTAACAACTTTCATGTTCAGTTGCGTCACTAAACACATTTTCTTGGGGTCAAGCTCCAAGTGGCGACTCAATCGGCTATTCCGAGTCGTCTATTTTCTTTTGATCGTCAGTAGCATGGACGCTGACTACGTGGGTGCTCCGGGGCTTCAGCACCCACATAAACATTCTTGTGGGTGCGGCACACCCACAAGATTTTTTAGTTTAATAAGAAACAAAATAAAATAAATATTTCTCACTTACCGTTATCAAAAAATAATACGCAATTAAAACATTGAGATGGAAATTAAAATTTCTAAACTCTAAGACATAATTGTTTGTTTCAAATGTGTTTTGTGCAAAGCAGGGGCAAATCCAGGGGGGCAATCGCCCACCCAGAAGAAAAAACTTTCTTATTTTACATATAAGTAAAACATATACAAGAGTTTGGAAATCTTAAAAAGTAGCTGTAAGTAGCAGTATTACAATTCACCGTCCGCCCCCAAAAATAGTCCGTCCTGGATCCGCCCTGGTGCAAAGGCAACAAAACAACTCATCTAAGTTACTCTATGTTCACAACAAAATCATTGCAAGTTCTTTCTGCAATACCATTAAAATTATTTACTTTTATGAAGATTTTTTTTTCATTTTAATTTACGTGAGTGTACTATTTTCGTTCAGTAACGTGTTCGTAACATCACTGCCTCTTGCAATCATTGTGCATCATGTAAATTGTTTAAAGTATACACTTAATGTTACGATTACATGTGTTGAGAATATTCATTACAGTGACTTATTCTTAATCTTGAACCCGGGTGTGAACCCATTTCTCTTGCGTTTAAATCAGCCGTGTTACCGACTGAGCTAGGGAAGCCCAAACTTATCCTTATAGTACCGGTATTTTACTTTATCACAACACAGCCCTTTATGACAGTGTTCATAAAAAAATTTAACTAAAAGGAAATCGATCAAAAAGTATCGAAACTCTGAAAACATATAATACGTCCCGCCATAGATATGCACCCATATAAATTTTGGAAACTAGGCGTCTTTGGTCGGTAGTGCACACATACATATCTAGTGGTAAATACTAATTGGTGATTGGTGATTGGGGGCGATTTTCATCTGTCTCAATAAACAACTGTCATTTTACTCCGTAAGTGTTGAACTGAGTTGTACATATGCGTTGTCTATGTTGCTGCTGCTGTGCGTTGTTGGAGCACCGCACAAACAAAAGAGGCACATAGTAATTAATACGTGTGAATTTTAGGATTGTGTCTTCATCTCTGGATACAGGTATGCCATTGCATGAAAGCTAACATTTTGCTAGTCAAATTTCCATACCGTGTTTTGTGTGACATATATATTTGTTACTAAAGTACTGCTCGTCAGGGAGAGTAGCAAACACATAGCTTTGCTGACTTACATACATTTTTCCATTCACAAATTGCAATATTGGAAGAGGTTTTGTTGTGATTCCAGATTTCAGTGAGAAAGTAATAAAATACCGTTTCATCTAATATAAAAGTTGTATTATCAGCAACTGAAATGGGAGATCTTAAGTGGATTCTCCAAAAGTGTTGATCACTAGTTTTATCTGCCAAAGCGTCTCAGAAATAGATTCTCATAACATACTTTTATCATAGAGACAGAGTAAGAGAGAGGGGGAGAGACGGGTGTTTGATATCACTTTCATTATCTCTGGGCAAAGTCAACAGATGAGAGTAGCAGTTCCAAGAAATAAGACTCTGCTTCTCCTGGTAGATCACACATTAAAGTAATAGGAAGACTGCAGACAACAAATGGCATCTATATTGGAAACAAGACAAACGAGAGAAAGAGTCAGAGAATTGAAAAGAGAAAGAGAAGGGTGGAAAACGTCTGAGAGCAAGATAGTAATTGCTAGTTTCTCAGGACATGTGGAAGAAGAACCTTCAACGACAAATGAAACCACTACGCAATGGGGCATTTTAATTATGATTAAGTATGCTATTACATCTAGAGATTTAGAAAACATAATATTACTTCAAAAAATAATTAATAAAAGTGAATTTTGAACGCTCAACAAATTTTGAAAATTAAACATACTTAGGATACAGGATTGAACATAAGTTACTTGACAGTTATTTAGTTCTCAATTGACTAGAGTATTAGCAGCTGATTGAGATAAACAATACGCTATTGTGTGGTTCATCAATAATACTTTTTAATAAATGATTTTGTATAAGGATTTAAATACTGTTACATTTGTAAGTAAGTTTACAATGAATAGAACGTTATCAAAGAATATCTTTTGTAATTCAAAAGTAATGGTATCCGAATGGACTTTATTTTTTGACTGAGGGATAATGAAATATAAAGTTATTTCTCTTTTCCTGAAAACATTTAAAAGAGCATAATTCTACTGAATTTGATATAGTATCGTCCAACAACGTTAGTGAAACAGTATTGTTTCTGTGCTTAAAATATATAGCTCGTGCATTATAAATAACGTAGAACATTTTGATTATCTATTTAGCTAGCCTAATTTCTTAATCTAACTTAATATTTTGATTCAACATCAAATAATCTCACCGTTTCGTAGTTTCGTAGTTTCGTAGATATAGGTAACTTATTTCATATTCATTTTTGTGAAGTAACTTATGGTTCGCCCTGAATTTTGTGTATCTACTCAACATCTGTCAGCAGGAGATTATTTATTTTACATAGTTTAACCGATACTCAGGAAAAAATATAAATTATACTAGCATCTAATACGCTAAATAGCACGTGATAATTACAAATTCTCATACAATTATAATCTTACTTTTATAGTACATGCTCCACTAATCGTTTCATTTTCAGGGAGCATTACGATACCCTCTCTTAAGGGTCTTCACTACAGCGATATTAAACTACCTCTAATTTTAGAGTTTTTCTATATCTTCAAAACAAATAAAAATATTCGAAAAGCAGAAACGTAATGAACTAGACAATACGATTTTGCGTGTGATATCTTTACCAAAATTCACCCATCTGCTTTTGGTATGCCGCTATTTACAGAACCCGCAAAAAAAAAGCTAAATCTATCTACAGTTGAAAATCGAAAGCAGATAGATGAGCTGTGATAACGGTATCACATGCAAAATCGTATTGTCTAGTCCACTACGTTTCTGCTTTTCGAATATTTTTTATTTATTTTGGAGATATTACAGAAAAACTCTAAAATTAGCGGTAGTTTAATTTCGCTGTAGTGAAGACCCTTAACTGCAATCTTTTATTTTTTTCTCTTTGCTTCTGATTTTTCATTTCTTTTATCCTAACCAGAAAATTTCTTTACCAAGTTCTTTTCTTCTTTCTAACCATTTCTAGCACTGTACTTCTGTCTACAACTTTTGTTAACATTTCTATATTTCTTTTATTTTACCCCATCTAACTAATTTTTCTCCACCATTTTTCATACTAATATTTTTAACGTTTTCGCTCAATTTTCATTATCATTTATATTTATTTTTATTCATACCTTATCCGTGTACAGTGCAATTCTCCATACGAAACACGATACTATTTATCTTCGGAACCCCTTCGTACTTAATAACAAACAAAATAAACTATTTCCTCTCAATGCTGCGCTGCGGTGGCTCAGTGGTAGAGCGTTCACCTCTGGTGCTTGGGGTCCCGGGTTCGATCCCAGCCTCCGCCAAGCGAACTTTGTGGTGGACAAACACCGTGTGCGAGGGTTTTCTCGGGGTTCTCCCGTTTCCTCCCACTTTCTTCATTCCACAATTTCATTCATCACTCATCATCACCGTCTCTTTAGCCTAACCGGCATAACCGTGGGACGTAAAACTCAAAGATTTCATTTCATTTTTTTTCCTCTCAATGCTATTTTGCTAGTCTTACGTTCTTATGTTTTCCGAATACATTTCGAGTTTTACTGCTCAGATATAGGAAACTAGTCAGTATCCCACTTTATTTATTACTTATCGACATTAGATACTCTGTTTTATTAAGATTATTTTTTAACTTCTTTTTACTGAGATAAATATAAAAGTGACAAAAAGTGACTTTAAAATTGTTTTAATATTTAATGTGTTCAGAATTAGAGTCGGTTATCCTTATGCATGATCAGGATGATTTTAATTTTATTCTATGGGTATCTGGCATCTGTAAAAGTTTCTCACATCCAAGAACTCTTCAGTGGATATGCTAAGATGTGAAAATTCTAAGAATCATATTCACCGTATTAGGGAATTAATTTTAACCTTCAGTTTTGACTATAAAGACTTTTTCTAGCCTTATTTGTCCTTTTGCGTAAAATTTTCAGGAGACTTAAAATCTCATTCGTTTCTCATTTCCTGGGGTTGATTTAAACAAAGTTTTAAAAACAAATATTGTACTTCATCTGAATTTTTTAATGGAAGTATCTTCCTATTCCAGCGTTGCTATTCCTGGGTGTTGTTAAGTATCTTCTTTAGATTTTCTATTTCCTCTACATATTTTAATCATATTTCTTTTTCAACGTTATTTCATTTTATCTCGTAATTAACTAATATAACCTAAATTAGTGGAAGTTCTACAACGGTTCTTAACTACGACCACAGTTGATCATACAGTTGTATCATACTATCCATAACTCTACAATAATACGAGTAGGTCGTGAATGTTAACTATATATATTTGTTCAAGTTACAATCACGCAAATTGTCAATCACAAATCGACTTCATGGTTTGATGCAAACTTTCATCCCTTTTCTTGGCGATAGATTGTATTAAAGTGTTTGTTAATTCATGTAAAATATTGCTTCGGAGTAAACTGTTTCGTGAAACTACTCTCTTAGCAGAGTTTTTTAAGACTAACTTACTAGACGTATGATAATATTCAAATTAATGTTTTACACAATACTGTAGCTAAGCCCTTGCTTTTGAAATTATCATTGAGACTGTATAACCTACATATTATAAATTAAAAAAACAGTGACATGGTGAATGAGCGATAGTTCGTTCAGCTGTAACTAAAAGAGTAGCTGTTCGCTTTCAGACAAAGCGAGTTTGTAGTGGATCACTTCGAGTTTATTTTCTGGAGATTATTCGTTTTCTCTCTGTCACTTTGTAGCAGAGTAGCTAACGATCATGATCTCTGTGTGCGTAATCCTGGATTCGCACAGCGTTGATACAGATCTCACCTTAAATATGAAGTCTCATTTCATGCAACCTCGGTTCTGAAAAGAAACAAAGTCCAGCAATCCCTCCTAGTTTTCTCTTCGTATGTATATTCAGTCTAGCCTTTCATCATTTTACTTTTACATAGCTAAGTGATTAGGATTTCTTAAGTCTGGTGTGGTTCGTGATGGATCTACTTGAATTCACGCCAAACTATAGATTCATCTCTCACATAGCCAAAAATCGACGTTAAACAAATTGCAATCAAACCATACTACCAAACATTTAACTATACATTAGCTTATATTTATCGCCAGTTTCTTAGATATAGCAGAACATGAAATTAATAATATCAATCTATTACCTTTTTGCAATGAAATGTTATTAACAGTTGTGTTCTTCTTTTATTTACAGAGCATTGTGTTCCACGTACGACAACATCCTTTGTATGAGAACTTCTACCAATGTGTAACATTTGGATTCTTCACAACTCCAGCACAAGAAACTGCGTACAATCTATTTTGCGTGTTTGCAATGTATTTCATCCCGTTAATTATCATCTGCTTCGCTTATTCACGGATTCTGTGCGAAATTTCCAAGAAATCCAGAGAGACTAGAGGTAAGTTATCAAATAAAAGAGAGATCTTATGTGTTAATGAGATACAGTCTACTTGCCCTCAATTGCGTAGTCACAACGTAGCGACTCATGGCTGTACTTATAACGTTAAAAAGTGTAAACAATGTTAATGAATCCGTTATGCTTGGTTCAACATAATAAGATTTCCTGTCAAATATGAAAATGAGGTGATTTGATACGTATTTCTAAGGGAGACGGTTAATTTAAATTAAGTTTCTATTGTAAGTGCATTTTCAGACTTAGTAACTATGTTATGCATAAATAGTAGAAGTCTTACGAAATAACTTTTCTATCTTATCGTCCACCGATAGGTATCCTAGAAAAAGAGTTAAAATAGCGATAAATGATTTTCATATGATCCCATCGTCCCCGTATACTAGAAGCAAAAATTTGGATTTAATTACATCTGGTTTCAATATTAGATTCTATAAGATTTAAAATGGTTAGATGTAGCGAGAGATGTCTTTTTATATGAGTTTTTCGTCGCAACGTTTTTTTTATTTCTATTGACGCCGGGAATACTCAGATATTTCTCATTACGGATTTAAATATTTGATATTCGCTTTTTCGAGCACGTACTCAATAATTTATCACTGCATATTTTAATCTTACAAACAGTTCAGGAGAAAATAATTTTATTAAAAATAATGGAAAGTAAATTGTTTAGGATATCATTTACGGAAACAATAAAGAGTATTCGGATATAAAATCGAAGAAAAACTTTGAGAAAAAAATCCAAACACGAAAATGCGAAAAAAAATATAGTCCAAGATGGGTGCGCAAATGCATTATTTTGGTGTTACAGCTCTCCAAACAGCGGTCAGAACGATATAAAAAGACCCAATTACCAGTTCCAGTGGATACGGAATGCGTGACAGTTCTCAGTTCTTTCTTTCTTTTTTTTCTTTTTCGTTTTCTTTTTCCTTTCTTTTCTTTTCTTTTTTTTTTGTTTCTGGAAGACCTCATGAATCTGCTTCTATGCTTACAGGCTAATCCTGCAGCCCCCTTTTCCATATCCTGTATATGAAAGGAATCTAGGTTCAAAATAAGCATTGCTTCTTCGCGTGATCATGATACAATATTTTGTTCTTGAGTTATGATATTTCTTTTTTATTGTCTCTACCATCTTTTGCATGCTATAGAATTTGCGAACTTAAGTTTCTCTGTGATTTTTGTCATGATTTTGTGTAAAGAATCACTTAACAAAGTTTACTGTTATTTTTTCTTGTGAACTCTCTGTATGCTTTTACAGACTTGTTTGAAGGATAATAAAGGAGAAAATAGAAAGACTATTGTATATAAGAGTATTTAAGTGAACATATCACGTCAAAGTGGAAAGGTTAACTGGTAACCATACGCTTTAAAGCGTCTAAGTTTGTTGAAGATAATCTGCCAACGACGTTAGCATAAATCTTCACTATGATGTCTATATATATATATATATATATATATATATATATATATATATATATATATATATATATATATATATATATATATATATATATACTGAAATGCATGCATTTATCATATTTATTATAATGAATAAACGAAGTTAAAACATGAGACACTGTAAAAAAATGTTCCAGAACTAAGCTGATCACTTCATCTCTTATGGATCGATATCAAATATCTTTAGACTTCGCTATCATCGCGCTCTGGGAATACTCTTCTGACTTCCCTTTTCAAAGATTATCCTTTCATGGTGGAAGGGGCAGAGAAGACATATTTGATAACCATGACAGCTTGACAGGGTGTTCACTAGTCCAAAAGACAAAGAAGAAGAGAGTGTTCTACTTTCTCAATAGCTTATCGTATCCTAAAAGAGTTCCTCAGTCTCTGGTTGATTCTCTTTGTTCTTCCAAGGTCTTCATATTTCAAGGTCAACACAGAGTGACATTCTGAAGTCAACTTAGTCTTCATCTTTCTCGTCGTTTAGAAGGAATTGACACTCTTATTTTCCACTAAGAATATTTCGTAAGCGTTACACCAGAAATTATAGCGAAAGAGCAGATAGATTAGATATCTAGATGTGTCTTAAGCTCTTTCATCTACTGGAAAAATTCCAAATATTTTCCTCTTCCATCTCCCTGTTAACAGTCATTTTCTTAATGAATATTACATTAATAATTCTGATTTATATGAACTCTGATTAATATTAATACTATTTTCCAAGTATAATTATGATGTAATTATACATGGGAAATTCTCCAATTTCAATAGAGAATAATGAAAAATGTCCAATTTATATTACTGAGATAAACAAAATGGTATGGGCAAGTAAATCCTTATGCGTGATTTTCGAGAAAATCGAAGAAAACAAGATTTTCTTGTAAACTTTAACAACAACAAACTCATCTATTAAAATGAAATTTATATTTAGATATACTTACTAAGGTTTTCATTATGACATTAGCAAAGCGACAACACATAGTATAGCTAATGAGATAGAGTCCAAAACTACGAGGGGCTACTGAATACTTCGTAGCCCAACCCAGAATGATTGTAGGTAGAATAGTAAAATGGTACAGTTTTAAAAAATGTACCTATGTATGTACAAATATTTACACAAAGTTTCATATTAATGAAATTCTTAGTAGTTTCTAGACCCTTGAAGTGATCACGTGTGCCCAACCAGGGAATTTCACAAACATTGAGATCAGAGCTGTCATCAAATTTTTGACGAAGGAAAGTCACCCAACCAAATTCATGAGGAAATCAATGAAACACTATGGGACTCTTCTCCACCATATACAGTAGAGAATAATTCATTTCATTTTAAATTTAGCGCCCTTTTCATCAGCGAGGCTATATTAAATTTGGGCGTACAGCTTAACTTGGGACCCGACTACCGAGTTCCCACTGAGAATCAAACCCTTATCTCCCACACCAAAGGCACTTATGCTAACCGCTTAGTCACGAATGAGTCCTCACAATTTCATTTCATTTCATTTCATTTATTTGCCTGTTTCATTAGCTTACAAAGCATGAGAAATTCTCATGTAAGCATTACAGTTGTCAGAAAGAAAAAAAAACATACAATATTGTCAAGTACCAGAAGTATACATCATGCAATCTTTCTAAAAATACAAAACCACATAATTAGGTAACTGTTTCTACCACACCAGGCATGTACTCACGGGTAAGTATCTGTTTCCAACTCTTCAGTTAATGAGTCATTTAAATATTCTTTAATTGTGTAATAGCACTTTTCAGTGAGTAGATTAAGTCTTACCAAGAATGGAAACATTGGTCATATTTTTCAAGTACAGAGGAAGTTTATTATACAATCTGACACAATTCATGTACACGGTTTTGCTTATATTAGCATATTTTTGATGCATCACAAATATGTCACTACCTTGTCTTGTATTATGGCTATGAACATTTTTATTAAAGATAAAAAGATGCTTGTTTTTCACAGTAAAAAGAATAGATTTATAGATGTATAAGCTGGGGAGTGTTAAAATTTTTGCTTTTATGAAAACCTTTTTACATGACGATTTTGTGGGTAACCCAAAAATTATTCTAATCGCTTTCTTTTGCAATCGGAAAGTGCTTAAACTATTTTCAGCAGATCCCCAGTGTATTATGCCGAAGTTAATTAATGAATTAAACTTGGCGTAGTAAAAGCTAAGAAGTGCTTCTCTCGATACAGTACCTTGAAGTTTGTATAAGGCAAAACACACGCTACTTAGTTTCTTGTTTAAAGTGGAGATATGAGCAGACCATGAAAGATCATCACTTATGATTACACCTAAAAGCTTTGTTATGCAAGAATATTGGAGTAATTTAGAAGATATTTTTATTCTAGGTGATATACGCGGTTTTCCTGGAAAATGAAAATGTAAGAGAATCGATTTATCATGATTTATAATGTTGAAGAAGTGAGTGGTATTGTATAATCGTGGTCATTTCTCAACAGATAATGCTCCACATGCAGGAAGACTAAAATCAGCGACAGTTCCAGAAATCGTAGATTAAATTCATGACATTATTCTTGAAAATTGCAGAATCTCAGTAAGACATGTGCTATAGACTGTTGGCATTTCTTGGAAACTCGTTGGTAGCATCATTCATATTCATTTGGGCATGCGCAAGCCTTTCGGCACAATAAGTTCCCAAAATCATGTTAGTAAATCAAAAGTATGAAAGAGTAACCACATTAAGGGGAGTCACCACCCATTTTGACCGCATACCGACCAATTTCTGTCACGAGTAGTAACCGTGGACGAAATATGGTTGTACCATCACAATTCTGAAACTAAACAACAGTCAATGGAGAGGCGGCGCTCAGGTTTCTTTCGTCGCAAGAAGTTTAAGAGACAGAATACTTGGGAAAGTGTTTGCAACATTCGTCTGGGATAAGGAATGGATTCGTACTCATAAAATGCCTGACCAAAGGTCAGATATTTAATACAGAATATTCTGCGTTGCTCACAAAACCGAAAGATATCAAAAGTGAAACTCACGGGAAATTGAACAAAGAAATTCTGTTCCTTCAGGACAATGCCCCTGTTCATCTAGTACTTAAAACACAGTTGATATTGCATGATCTAGGGTTTAATGCCCTTCTTCCCTTGATCTAGCTCTGTCAGACTATTACTTATTCCTTGAACTCAAATAACCTTGAAATGGTGCCATTTTAGATATGATATGGATGTGATTAATGCTACATAACAATGGTGCAAGAAACAGTCTTCAAAGATTTTTAACTGATCTGCAAAAAATTGGAGAAATGTGCAAGGAAGTGTATGAATGGTTTGGCTATGAACTTTTCAGCACTCCGTCGTCTTACTAACTCGGAAACTTTTACTTTTGTTTAAATATAATATTTTGCAAAGACAAGACACGACATGAACAGTAGATAGCATTGAGTTAAATAATATGACATGCCTGTAGGTGAATTCCTACAAGTAGTTTTCAAAAAAAAAGAAAGAAAGAAAAAAGAAAAGAAAGAAAGAAAAAATAAAGAAAAAGAAAGAAAAATCAGGAGATATAAAGTTTGATTTTTGTTGGTAATAATAATAATAATTTATATTCTACTGGATATACAGTACTTGTTCATTGTTTGGGCACTGTATATGTAAGAAAGATATACTGTTAACTATCATAACTAAAAGGTATACTTATATCAATTGTTATTCGTTTTCTCGTAACGGTGATACACGTACTCCTAATATTCATCCATATACTCCCCACAGTCACTCATATATTCCTAAGAGTTACCCAGATGTACTTAACAGTCACACACATGTTATTAAGAGTTACATAGATACTCTTAATAGTTACAAACATATTCTTAAGTGTTACGCAGATACTATTAGCAGTTACACACATGTTCATAAGACTTACACAGACACTCCTAATATTTACACACATATTCTTAAGAGTTACTCAAATATTATCAACAGTTACACATATATTAATAAGAGTTACGGAGATGTTCTTAAGTCACACACATATTTTTAAGAGTTACGAAGATACTCTTAACAGTTACACAATATTCGTAAGAGTTAAGTAGATACAATTAGCAGTTACACATATATTCACAAGACTTACGCAGATATTACTAACAGTTACAGTCATATTTTTAAGAGTTACACAGATACTCTTAAGAGTTGCACACATATTCCTAAGAGTTACACAGATACTATTAACAATTACACACATATTCTTAAGAGTTACGCAGATGGTATTAACAGTTACACACATGTTCATAAGACTTACACTGATATCCCTAACAGTTACACACATATTCTTAAGATTTACGCAGATACTAATAACACTTAACACACATATTCATAAGACTTACGCAGAAACTCCTAACAGTTACATACATATTCCTAAGAGTTACGCAAATATCCTTAATAGTTATATACATATTCTTAAAAGTTATGCAAATATTATTAACAGTTACGCATATATTCGTAAGAGTGACACAGATATTCCTAACAATTACTCACATAGTCTTATAGTCTTTAGTGTTACGCAGATCTCTTAACAGTTACACATATCACAGGTCTGCAACCAAAAAGATGTTTGCATAAGTTTAACTGATATCTACGCTGCTGTATGCACTGAAGTCGAAAATGACTACCGTTTCTTCCTGGGACGTCAAATTTTTGCACAATCGAAATGTAATGTGGTCAAGCAGGTACTGGAAATAGCAAAATTGCAAATGCATCACACGAAAATAAAAATGAATATGGAAGATTAAATGTATTTGTGCGCCCCGAAACATGAAAATACATGTATATTGGTCCGGATGGGGATCACTGACATATATCTTAATGTGTCATGAATGAGAGTACGAGATTACAAAGAAAAAACAAAAACAATAAATCTGTTCATAAAACGAATTTAGTAAGATTACATCTTAGATTTGTAAAACGTTAGTAAGTAGTTCTGGCTACACTGTTTGTTGGTCAAATACTACGAGTATGCGAGTACGAGGGTTTCTATTGGCTCTGATATTAGAAAATTCATATCCGACAAAGACTTCATCAGTTCAATGACTCCAACTCAAAAAGAGGCTTGGGTTGTCTTTACTGTGGTCATGAAAACGTTTTTGGGAAAGGGAAAGGACCCACAGTACAAGGAAATGGTGGAGAAAATGTTGCACGCGTTCCGAAAGCTTGGTTACTCCATGAGCTTAAAAGTTCATTTTCTTAACTCCCACCTTGACTACTTTCCTGATAATGTGGAAGCAGTGAGTGAACAGCAGGGAGAGCGTTTCCATCAAGATATTAAAGAAATGGAACGACGGTATCAGGGGAACTGGAGTGTTACGATGATGGCAGACTACTGCTGGATATTGTTCAGGGATCTTCGGCAGCCACCTACAAAAGGACAAGCTCCAAACAAAGTTTGCCCTTTAAGAAAAAACGATTTCACAAGCAATCTGATTGAGGATGGTATTACTTTTTTTGTTTTTACGTGTGTACGTGTTTCTGTACATTAATTTGTGTTACGCTGTTAATGGTGTTTCTGTAAATCGCATATTTGTGTTCATATTTTTGTTCAACAATGACCACCCGTTTGTTTCAAACCCAGACCTCCCAGGACAAAACGGTTGTCATTCCTGGATTCAGAGCACCCCAACACATACGAATAAGTTAACTAAACCGAAACAGCTTAGCATTGTTTTATTTTTGCATGCCTGTGTGTCCTTAATAGTGATACGCATACAGCTTGTAATATAAACTTTTATTATAATTTTTACTACTTTTCCGGTATTAAGTATATACGGGAGTTACATATACAAATGATAGTGAATTCTAATCCATCAGGAATCGAATAATATTTTCTTACAATAACCACAAATTAGCATACCTTAAATTATTTCAAGACGTCGTTTCTGTATTAAAAAAGATTTAAAAATCCCAAATGAATCTTCGATACATATAATTTTTAATATTTTTGCAGACTATGTGATTCTTACACTATTTCATTGGATTCTTCATATACGTTATTTTAATTAGCGAATCTCGGTACCTAAAAGAGTATTTCAATGTTTTTGAGGTGATCTTCTTTCGTGGTGAGTTCGTCAACTGAACTTATCACATTTTAAATGGAAAACATGAAATGAAATATAAATTTCACGTCCCACGTATATACGGGCCAGGCTAATGGAGACGGTGATGATGAGAAATGAGTGAAATGGTGGAATAAAGAACGGGGAGGAAACGGGAGAACTCCGATAAAACACATGCACACAGTTTGTCTACTACAAAGTTCACTTGGTGCAAGTTGGGATCGAACATTTTAAATGGACTATGAATAATCTGATAATGGAAAACGTTTTGGAAATAGAGTATTCCTTAAATAGTTCTGGTTTCTAACTACATAGTTACCTATATAAATTTAAGTGGAACTCTTTAATTTGCAATGTATTAAACAATGACAATATAGGAACAACACTGTGAAGAGCATCCTTAAAGACAACAGATTGAAATTGGTACTTAGTATAAATCATTTTCACAAGCACTGCGTGCACAGGCTAAGGGCTAATCTTCTTATCTTGCAACCCTGATGTCCTGTTTTCGAATCCGCTGGCCAATCATATGATGGAAAGTTTTTCAGAATTTCTCCTCGATATCACAAGAAGAAATAATAGCTTCTTGAAATACAGTAGTAAAGTTAAATACACACTCTGGTCCGCATCCTGTAACTTACTTTTCTTATTGTTGCTTTTGATTGTTGATGGTTGATGATCATAATATAAATTTGCCTTTTAGAATATACATGGAAGTTTGTTAAATAAACAATATGTTTATTATTAAATTCCAGTTCATACCAAATAAAAAAAATATCTTGACGGAAACCACAAAAACAGAAACAAATAATATGAATTTAATTAAAATATTAATGTAATCATAATAATCAATTTCCTGCGTGGACCTCTGGAAAACAAATGTCACAATCATAAGAAGCTTAACAAATAATTCAAACACAACAAAAACATAATTATGTTGTTTTTGTTATGGGTTTTGCTATTATTTATTTCTGTGTATATTGCGAAATTGTTCTGGTATTTAATTTACAATGAGGTGACAAACAGGTAAAAATGTATATTTTTAGTTGCATGCGAGAGATTTCAATTTAGTGACAAAAAATTCTTACAGGTATGTGGAATATCTGATTGTATTTGATTACATTAACTTGAGAATATTATCATCAATTTGATGTAAGATGCAATCTTTGCGGAAAAACCTTGAAAACGTTGTTTTATGTATTAAAATTACCTAAAATCTGGGTAGTAATTTGAAAATTACTTCTCGACTCGTTTTCGAGGCAAGAACTGTATTTGCGAATTCGAGATGGAACGAGAAAGATAATTCTTGTCCATTTTCGAGACAAAAATTGTAACTGGACGATAAATTTCTCTAGTTTCATGGAGTCTCTGGGGACTAGTTCAAGCAAGTTTTAGTTTTCAAACATTATTTTAATGTTACATGATTTCATGGTATAAAATTTATAAACTGATAAAGTGCGTATTTAAAGATTTGCAAGTAATGACACAATATACACAATTACAAATCTTAGGTGCTTGTGTAAAAGGTGTTAAGTCACAAGAGTCCACTTTCTAATTACTTCGAACAAAGAAACACTTTTTTTTTTTTAAAAAAAAAGGACTCTACATGTGCGTATAAGTGGCTAAGTGAAGTTCAAATTTTAATCCCACCGGGAGTTGAATCGAGTATTAGAGCACCAAATGTGAGAATAGCAATCATTTACAGATAAAGGAACTTCAGGAAAGAAAATGTCAATTGTTGTCTCGCGAAATATTGCGTATAAAATAAAATTATATAATGTTCCATTATGTTCAAGAATTTAAACATCCTTCTTTATTGTTAGAGAGTGCCTCATATCACCTCTAAACATTATCGGAGAAATACAGGCGTATATACGTCCACCATTTGTCGTTATATATCAATCCGTGATAATTATGATTAAGTAACATTAGAGTTAAAGTAATTCATTTTCCTTTGTTATCAATAGAAGGGAACTCGAAAATCATATATATATATATATATATATATATATATATATATATATATATATATATATATATATATATATATATATATATATATATATATATATTGTTACTGTCTTTTGGCTTTTAATAACGCTCAGGTAGAAAAGAGTAAAAAAAAAAAAACCAGCAGGATATGCAATACGAAATATAAGGAACTAAATGCTCATGGAATGATGGTGTAGTACTATAATGATGCGGCATCTGGTGATTTTATCTTATAATTTTATCTTATCGTTATCTAGAGAAAGGTAGCTTCTTTCATGCTCATTCGAAGTTGCTATTGTTGGAGACACTGACTGAAAGTATATTTTGGAATCCTCCAGAATTCAACACTCTTCTTAGATCTCACTTTCGACACTATTGCGAATTGGATCCTCTTAAGGATAATTTTGAAGGAGTTTGTTTAGCCAAGAATTTATTTAAATATTTACTCTGTCGGACCGTGTATCTGTCCTGATCCTTAACCCATTACCCGCCAAAACTCATGTATCGTTGCTAATTTATTAAAATGTGTTTATTCATAATTGTTTGAGGTATAAAGACACAAAATTAGTGTTAAAATAGAGATAGCCCATATAGTTCAGGAAATACAGTCCGTCCCATTTTTGGGACAATGGAAGAATACGTAAGCATTTTATATTTGCATTTCACAAACGTCTTTGAAATTGGGGTTTATCAAATTGTTCCAAATGAATACACATTTACACACAGATTCTTTTTACATATATGTAACTCAGAACTACTTTATTGTTATCCTACAGCAGTGTGTACATTTATATTTATGCATTTGTTAGTTCATCTCCATACTTTGAAAATTATATGGGATTGCACGAAAACCATCTTTATAAATTATAAAACATTACTCATTTCACTAATTCACATGAGCAACAATGTTTTTCTACAATTTATGTGTGAAATGAGTCAAAGCATTTGTCATGCAGTCCTACGTTACATCGTTCCGTCCTCAATTCTACCGGAGTTGTCGATCAATTCCAAGGTACCAACCATATCACTAACAGCACTTTCCAATAAAGAGTTCTCTGGTATCTCTTCCTCGTCGATAAATTCATCTGGTTCTGGAGGTATGATTGCAGCTTCCACATCTTCGTGGTCGACCTCATCACTATCGTACTTTTCTAATAAATTCACTACTTCACCGACTGTGAGGGCAGGCTTATACAATGTCATAGTGTTCTACGAAATGCAACCTTCGTTACTTACCATCAGCACCTAATCTTCAGAACTACCACTATTCCACCCGAGACTGAACTATAACTTACATAGGAAATAATACTAACGTTTTTTTTGTAATAGTAAAGGGTTAGGAATTAGGGAGTTCTTTATTCATCATTTAATTTAAAGACTATTTCTAACCCTGGCCATTAGAGGGTTACGCCCTCTCTTTGGCACAGATTTTTGTATACTATTGTTTAAGAATTTCATGATGGTCTATGTGCAATGTTCAAAAGCAAAGACTTAAAAAAAAGAAACTAAACACAAGATTAGGTCAAAAACTTAAATATGAGTGCAGAAAAGAAAACACATAAAGGTGGTGCAAGTCAAACTTTTTTTTTTAGAGTGAGGTGTTTTATGAAATAAATATGATGACGGTGAAAGATGAGATGCAGTGCGTGCACGCCACAATCACAAACACATTGTTAAGAAGACAAATGCAGATTAGTTCTGTCTCGGGGCGGCTCGAGACTGATGGCGACATGGGGAAAGCCCAGTGTTAGTGCTGAAATTATACATGGTGCAGAGATGGAAACAAATGAGGGAGATGATTATCTATATGATAAATATGGAAGATATCACGCTCGTCGATGGTAGGGTGCCCAGTATTAAGATACATCGTAATAAGTATATTTAATGGCGTGTGCAAGTATTTATATGGGGCGTCAGTTTCAGCATCCGCTTGTAGGGTATCGAGAAGAAATGGGTGAGAGACTGGTAGTCGAGAGAGTATATATTTCAAGCGTATATCGGCGAGGTGTTGAGTCAGTTGAGGAAAGTCAATATGCTCGTAAGTCAGAAAGTTGGGATATGGCAGCCTGATATGATGTGCAAGTCGAATGGCATGACGCTCGAGTATTGACAAACGGTCATAGAACTTCGTAGGAGCGTTGCACCAAGCAATGTGGCCAAAAGTTAAGATAGGCCGAAGGAACATTTTATATGTATTTAGGAGCAAGGTGGCGTTTAGACCCCAATTAGTGCCAGTTAGACGGCGAAGAAGATTGAGCCGGATATTGGCCTTTTGAGAGATTTTCTCAAGATGAGCCTTCCAGTTAAGTTTGGAATCAAATACAACCCCGAGATATGTGGTCGTAGTAGTTGGTTGTAAAGAATGATCGTTAAGGGTGACTTTAAGGTTTCGCGGATTGCGATGAACCTTAGAGCGGCGTTTCGGGGGTAAAAAGACCAGCGCTTGAGTTTTGTCACTATTGACAGTAAGTTTCCAAGTTTTGCACCATTGCAAAAATCCATTGAGAGTGGATTGTAATGCCGTGTTGACCTGATGCATGGTCTTGCCAAGAGCTAGAAAGGCCGTGTCATCGGCATATTGAAATAAGAATACGTTTTCCGTAGGTTTTGGTATATCAGAGGCATATAGTATATATAAGAGCGGACTGAGGGCAGAACCCTGTGGAACGCCACAATACGGAAAAATAGGGTGTGAAATAGCAGTACCTATATAGACATATCCGATTCGATTTATTAGAAAGGAATATATGATACGTAGGTAGCAGATCGGGAGGTTTAGCTTCTGTAACTTTTGAATAATTCCATAGTGCCATACTTTATCGAAAGCCTTTTCAAGGTCCATTAAGACGAGGCAAGATGGAAGGTCCTTGTTATATTGATTTGTTATTATTGTAGAGAGCCGGAGTAACTGGTCGTTAATAGAAAATTCTGGTCGAAAACCTGCTTGATGTATGGGCAATAAGTTATTCTCCTGGATATGTAAATGGAGCCGCTGGACAAGAATTTTCTCAAACAGTTTACTGAAAACTGTTGTCAGTTGTATTGGGCGGTAAGAAGTAACAGAATGTGCTGGTTTATTAGGCTTAAGAAACATACAAATTTTGGATACTTTCCAATCTGCAGGGTAAAAGCCAGTGCGGAGAATAAAGTTGTAGACTGTAACGAGTAGTATAAGTAAAGAGAATGGAGCTTCTTTTATTAGCCGGTAGGAAATATGATCGATGCCTGGTGCAGTATTTCGTTTCTTATGAAGTGCGCGTTGAAGTTCATGTGTAGTGATTGGTGCTGAAAGAGGATGGTCGATATCTATTACGTGTGATGGTGATGGTTGTAAAGCTGGAATAGTGGACAAGTCTCTGCGGTTATGTGAATTATATGATATTGCAGGCGTGAAAACTGTTTGTAATTGTGTTGCAAAAGCGTTTGCCTTATCATGATCTGTAAATAGAGGGACACTATTGTCCAACAGAGGATATGATATTTTAGTGCTTTTGCCTGTGAGTCTATGGAAGGTTTTCCAATATCGGCTTGGTGAGGCTTCGTCGTTTAGTTTATTACACGCGCTGATCCAAGTGCGACGTTTGTATGCTGTGAGATAATTTGTAACAGCTCGGTGCCATTGTCTGTGTTGACGGAGACATTCTTCATTGCCAGTTCGTCTATATTCTCGAAAATGCTGTCGTGATTTCAGTATTAAAGAAAGATAGGTTGGAGGCAATTTTGGTTTAGACGGATAAATTTTCTCCACAGGTATATATTGTTGTGCACCAGTATGTAAAGCGTCCGTGATGTGGTTGACAACATTGTACATGTCAGATTCTGAATTTGGTGGTTGAAGATTGGAGAGACGGATATTTACGGTCTGTCGAAATTGAGTCCAGTCAGCCTTATCGTAACGCTGGATAATATGTGGCTCTAACTTTTGTAGAGATGGCCGCATCTTTTTGATTGTTAGTTTGATAGGACAGTGATCGCTTCCAATCGTGTCAAGAACTGTCACTTCAGAGTCATTTATAAGAGAGAGAGATGTGATTACTACATCTGGGGTTGTTTGACTAGCTGGTCGAGTGGGACCAGGAAGATTATGAATGTGGAGTTGTAGTGTAGTTGAAATAAAGTCTCTAAAACGTTGTTTCTCCCTTGCACTTCTGCTATGGATGTTTATGTCAGCCATGATGATTATGTTTTTAAAGTTTTGAGCGATATATTCGAAAAAGGTAAAAGGTATTGGATGACCAGGGCGTATATATATGGTTGCTATATTAACTGTAAGAGATGGGTAGTATATAGAGAATAACAGATGTTCAGGAAGATTTGTAAATGCAGTAGGATTGTATTGTCGATAAGGACGTTTCGGAGAAAAACCAATCAGCACCCCACCTTGAGCGCGTGCGTGTACATCGTGGTAATCGCAGCGTTGAAGTTGGTAACCAGAAAGTCGTGCAGAAGAGGCTGGTTTTAAGGCTGTTTCGTTAAGAGCTATAATATCGATTTTTTCTTCTAACAAAAGAGGCTCTAGAAGTACTTTATGTTGCTGAAATGATCTGATGTTAACGAAAAGTAAATTAAGAGCCATAATGTATACTGCCATAGCCATATTGGTCTTAGACTTCTGTCTCTAGAGGTGCGATGTGGAAGTGAACGAAAGGTCCTGAATATGTAGCAGTAAAGTTAAGATTGAAGAGAGATTTGGCTGTTGATATGGCGACACGAAGAATGTGCTCGCGTTGGAAAGGAAAAGCATTTTGTAGTACAATGGTGATGTAACGAAGAAGATCTTCGACAGTGAGAGGTTGAGCAAGAGATTGTGAGGGTGGTGTGGTTTTGTCAAAACTTTGTACTGGCACTGTAAGTTCTGGACGTTCCGGTTGTGCCTGAGGTTTTCCCTTACAGCGGTAGCTATATGTTGGATGGTTTTCGTTGCAGGTAGAGCAGTGTGGCTGCTGTTGCTGATTTTTGCATGCTTTTGTGTCGTGAGATTCACCACAATAGCCACATTTAGATGGATTCGGGCACTGGCGAGTAAAGTGTGCGTTATAAGTTTGGCACTTCTCACACCAAATTGGCAAAGGTCCTGGTGTCTTGGAAGGCTCGACTCGATGGAGTTTCTTATAGATAGGAGCTCCATGAGCTAACAAATAGTCAAGCGCTGTCTGATCTTGGGACAGAACACGTACCATGTAAGTAGGGCCATTGTTATTTTTAATGCGAATGCATTTGTTGACCTCAAGGCTTTCTTGTTTGAGTTCTTCAAAAACTTCCTCATCGCTGATTTCAGGTATTACTCCACGGATGACAACAGAAAATATGGGTGGTTTGCGTGGAGGAGGAGGTTGTTTTGTCTTCCGATCAGCTTGTTTGGTTAATTTAGCCGTTTTGCCAAAGATCTCGTATGATGCTTTGTTCCTAAGTGTGATGCCGAAATTCGGGTCTTTTGAATGAATGATAAAACCATTCCTAGTTTTAACAATGTTTTCCATACTAGCTCGAGGCAGATACTTGATTATTTGTAAGAAAACCATTTTAGGATGCGTATATTTTGTATCGAAATCGGTAAGCAGAAAAGAATAGATAGGTTCTTTAGTTGTATAGAAATTTGAGCCTGATCCAGAAGCCGTGTCCATTGCCGAGTCCATGTTAGTAGGTACAGGAGACCGAGATCTGTCCCGAGGTCGTTTGTTTGAATGAGCGGAGTCACCAGAACCAGTACGATCTCTGGGTCTGGTTGCTCGCGAACTAGTTTGACTGTCCCATGAAAGGTGTCTGGTACGACCGGAACGAGACAAAGTTTCACGGTCTGGTGCAGAGGAACCAGGAGCCGATGACCCCACGTATCGGGGTAGGTTCTTGTGCATGGATCCAAAGACCAGCACAACCTATCCGTGTGATGAAGCAATGATCAAGTGATGACGAAGATGATAAAGATGATGACAATAGTCCAAAAATATAAGCGACCCTCCGAAAGCGTCAACTTCCGTCAGTCCTCTAAATAGAGTATGTCTGTGATGCTCACAAGTGCGTATGCTACACCTGATCCTCGCTAACAGATTAACAGCTATAAGAGAGGCTGGGTTCTGCTCAAAGGTAAAGATGTAATACTAACGTTTTTTTTGGTTAACCCGATCAAAGGGTTACGCCCTTTCTTCGGTAAGAGGAAAATCTAGGTACAGGGTTTTACTTTATTCATAGTTGGGCATTGAGAGTTTCAGGAGCATTGAATTATTGTATTCTTTTGTGGTCATCATTTTTTTTGGCTTTGGAGCCATCATTGGTATAAGGGAGGCATCAGTATCCATTTATTATTCACTATTGCATTAAGGAGGCCGGGCTATGGTTGTAAAATGAGAGATGAGGTGAAGTGCTGATAGACGCCACAACAAACACAGGGATATGGTTAGTGTAGACAAATGAATGGTTATCTTCTGCCCTGGGGCGTCACAGGGCTGATGATGACAGATGAAGCCCGCTGCTAACAACATTGATGAAAACACTAGTGCAGAGATGGATAAATGCATGGACTAAGATGAGGTGGATGGTATATAGCAAAATCGGCCTTGTGCGGATCATTATCGTCTAAAGTCTTATGGAAAAGAGTAAGAAGATGTTGAAGAGGTGTGGCTTGATGTTGAGGAGGGGTATCATGAATGATGTCCTGGTGAAAGGTGTCGAGGAAGAGCGGATTACCTTCGGCAATGACTTTTGTTATGTATTTTGTGCGGAGTGTTTCCAGGTGCTGTAAGATGGTGGGAAAGTTGATACGGCGATAGAGATCGGCAGTTGGTACTGGCAGTCTTATGCGATATGCAAGGCGGAGAGCATGACGTTCGGATATTGCAAGTCTAGTATATAGTGCGTCAGGGGCAGAGATCCAGCATATATGGCCATGGGTGAGAGCAGGTCGAAGGAAAACCTTATAAGTCTTAATAACAGTGTCAGCATGTAAGCCCCAAGTGGTGCCCACTAGCCGCCGGAGAAGGTTTAATCGATTTGTAGCCTGTAATCGGATTTTCTGTAAGTGAGGTTTCCAGCTGAGTTTTGAGTCAAAGATGATTCCGAGGTATGTTGCTTGTGATGATGGGCGTATGAAAGTACCATTGACGTGAATATGAAGAAGAGCAGGATTGCGATGAATTCTTGATCGGCAGCGAGGTGGAAGAAAAATGATAGCCTGTGTTTTGAGGGGATTTATGGTTAGGCGCCACTTGTCACACCAGGAAGTGAAGGCGTCAACTGCTTGTTGGAGTGTTCGATTTATGTGTTGAACAGTGTTGGCTGTGGTGAAAAAAGCTGTATCGTCGGCATATTGATATAATGAGACATTTTGTGGTAGAGGGGGCATGTCTGCTACGTATAATATATAAAGAAGGGGTGAAAGAACAGAGCCTTGAGGAACACCACAGTGAAGAAAGATCGGATGTGAAAATGATTGGTTGATGGTAATGTAAGTCATACGATTTGAAAGGAAAGAATGGATACATCTGATGTAGGAGAGAGGAAGATGAAAAGAGTGAAGTTTTGCGATGAGGCCGGCATGCCAAACTTTGTCAAAAGCCTTTTCAAGATCGAACAATAAGAGGCAGGAAGGTTTGGAGGTATTGTAATGATTAGTTATGGCGGTCGTGAGACGTAAGAGTTGATCGGAAATACTGATGTTTGGGCGAAAACCAGCTTGATGAAGAGGAATGAGGTTTCGTTCAGAAAGATGGGTATGAAGGCGACTGACAAGAATGCGTTCAAAGATTTTGCTGAGTACTGATGTCAATTGTATAGGACGGTATGATGAGAGTTCTGTAGGAGATTTATTGGGTTTGGTGAAGAGCAGAGTTTTTGAGATTTTCCATTGTGGTGGATAAAAACCGGTACGGAGAATGAAGTTGTATATGGCTGCAAGAAGTGTATATAAGACGGGAGGAGAGGCTTTTATGAGTTTATAAGTGATATGGTCAAAGCCAGGCGCAGTGGTACGTTTCGATTTGATGGAGGAAGAGATATCTGCAGGAGTAATGGGATCATTAAGAGGTGAATCGGTGAGTTGATGGTGAATGTTAGGTTGGAGGAGGGGAGAGTGCGGATTTGCAAGACGTTCGACACGTCGGGTGATAGTTGGATGTGATAATTGTACGGCAGGGGTAAATATTTCTTGGAAGAAGGCGGCAAAAGCATTTGCTTTATCAGTATCGGTTTGGAGAGGATAATGATGTGAAATGATAGGATATGATGTATGTCGAGGTTGACCAGTTAACTGATTGAATTTTTGCCAGAATTTGGTAGGATGTGATGTAGTTGAAAGGGAGTTGCAGGTGGAGATCCAACGTTTTCTTTTATAGGCAGTAAGGTAATTATGAAGCATGCGAGTCCAACGACGATGCTGTGCTAATGATATAGGATTATGAGTACGTTGAAAGTCACGGAAAGAACGGCGAGAAGCAGCAAGGATGGAGTGATATTGTGGAGGGATCGGAGGTTTGTGTGGATGACGTATACGTAGGGGTATGTTATTGTGGGTGGCTGTGTCAAGAGATGCTGTGAGTTGGTCAACAAGGTCATAGAGTTCGTGCTCTGAGGTAGGCTCTTGAAGATGTTGTATCGAATTTGTAAGATCCGCTTGGAAATTAGCCCAATTTGCATGAGTATAATCAAAGTAGTGAATGGGCGGTGGTTGATTGAGCGGAGTGGGTGAGAAAAATATCGAGGAGTATCGGAGCATGATCGCTGCCGAAAGGTGGGAGAACCCTAAGATTTTGAATATTTAGAGACGCAGAGCTGATAACTATGTCTGGGGAGGTGTTGCTGATGGGGCGAGATGGCGATGGGAGATTATGAAAATAGGCGGCAAGAATATTAGAGATGTAGTTGTGAAACTGTTGTTTCTCAGCCTGTGGGCGGCAATGATTATTTATGTCTGCCATGATGATGTAATGTCTAAAAGTATTGTCAATGTATTGAAAAAATTCATAGGGTATGGGGTGGCCTGGTCGAATGTAGATAGTGCATAGAGTGATGATTTTGGTGCGAAAATATAGTGTGACTATGGAATACTCGGGAAGGTTATGTGGCTTTGGAAAAGAGTGAGTGCGTACAGGGATATTGCGATATGTTCCAATTGCAGTGCCTCCATTTGCTCGTTGGTATGGTCTAGAGCAATCATGACGGTGTAGTTGAAACTGTGGAAAACGGACATGATGTGTAGGTTTGAGATAGGTTTCGTTCAGCGCAAAAGCCTGTATTTGTTGCTCCCTTAGGAGTTGTTCAAAAACTGCTTTGTGAGTGAGAAGAGATCGGATATTAAGGAAGAGGAAAGTGACTGCCATGAAGATTGATAGTGTTTTAGAAGTTGTTGGGCGATGGTTGTAAATTATAGAGATGGCCATTCTGGATCTGTTTTAGTAGAGGTGATGGAAAAGTGGGCATGTGGACCGGTGTAAGTGGCAGAAAGTTGTAGGCCAAATAATTGCTGGGCTATGTGATCGACCTGCATAAGAATGTGTGGGCGTAAGAAGGGGTGGATATTTTGAAGAATAAGAGTGGTGAAGCGGAGCAAGTATTCAGCTGTGATGGGTTCTCGTAAAGAGTTTGCAGGTGGTGTAGCGGAATCGGTGGTGCGGATGGGAACGGATAGTTCAGGTTTATCATTTGGTGGAGCGGGTGTTGTTGATGGCAGGTATTGCATAAAGGAGGTTTTTTCAGGTTAGGACAGTTGTTAGTGGAATGGTCCTCATTGCAGTGTCCACAGCGGGGTGAGTTTGGACAGTTTTTAGTTAAATGTGAGGCATATGTTTGACATCTTTCGCAGCGGATTGGAAGTGGTGGTGAAGTGCGGGATGGTTCTACTCTATGGCGTCTGCGATAGATGTAGGCACCATTTTGAATCAGATCGTCTACTGTTTCCTTTGATGCTGTAAGAACTCGAACAAGATAGGTGGGACTTGACTGGCACTTGATGCGAATGCATTTGTGTACTTCATAACATTCGAGTCTTAATTCGTCCAAGATTTCTTCATCGGAATATGCTGGTGGAACGCCTTTTATCACCACTGAAAACATGGGTTGGCGTCGAGGTGGTGGTGGTTGCTTTTTTCTGGTTTGAGAAAGAGCTTGGATGTTAGCTTTGTCGCCAAAAATGTGAAAGCCAGCTTTGTTTCTGATTGTAGTAAGGAAGTTTTCGTCTGGAGATTTGATAATTATTCCGTTCCTAGTGAAGATGATTTCTGATACATTAGCTCGCGGATAGTATTTCATAAGTTGAATTAGAATGTGTTTAGGATTTGAATATTTGTTGTCAGCATTAGTGAGAAGATAATTGAAGGTTGCTGGAGGTTGGTTTGAAGCGATGTCCATAGCGAGATTATAGAGGTCACTTTCGGAGGTCTGACTGACAGGAGATCTAGATCGAGGACGAGGTTGCTTTTTCTGATTTTGTGATTGTAGTGTTTCACCTGATCGTTTTTGAGAATTGGGACCCGTTCTGGGTTTGGCCCCCTTGCACTCCATCGAGTTCACAGGGGACACACCCACGGATCGCGAAGACTGCGGAGTGGCCAAAGCCAGTACAATATGAGACGAGAACAACAATGATCAGTCTGGTTGATGTCAAAGATATGAGATGATATGATGAAGCGGTGTATAATGATGATGATAACTGTCACCCTCCAGCACTGAGAAGTACTGTCAATCCCAGTGAGAACGTATGCGTGCTGGTCTCTATTGTGCGTGTGCAACACAATGTCCTCGAAAGCACGTTAACGATACTCAGCTAGGCTAGGCTTCGTACAAAATACAGCTTGTGACGTATGGTACGTCAAGCTGGTAAGAAAGTGAATACTAACGTAACCAGCCAATGTCCCAATTTTGGGACGCTAAAAATAAATATATGAGAAATTTAACTAAATGCTTTTATGTTGCATAGCAGACTATCATATTACTTTGAGATACATATTGTCACAGAACAAAATTTATTTTATTGAATATGCGGTTCAAATATTACGCAAAAATGGAAAAAAAATTGCACGGTTGAAAATTGCAAATTTGACATAATGTCGCTCCATCTCTTGGCCATCGTATTATTAAAAGTTTGCAAGTAACTTCTGTATCATATAGTAGAGACTCTAAACAAATGGAAGGAAGTGAAATATCAAAAGAATATCATTGCAAACACTTTCAAAAATTAATCAAAAGCACCGTCCCAAAAAAGGGACAATGGCTGACAATGGGTTAAGAACTATTTGATTAATCATAATCAATTTCGGCCAGGATATATAGGGCGATAAATTAGGAATCGAGTTCATGGATATAGGCTAGGTGATCCATCCAGTTAATTCCAAAATATCAGCATTTTTTAAAAAAAAAACGGTTCTCCATGTATTCCTCGAAGAAATTATTTACATCGTCTCTGTTTAATAGACCATCCACAGTGATGTTGAGATTAGAAAGTTAGTTTAATGATGGAATGTAAAATATTAACCTGTCCATGAGATAGGCTAAAATGAAACTAAATAACATTTTAGTAGGCAAATCTAAAACATTAAATATTTTATACTGTACATATAATTTCTATTATATCTGTAAATATTTTCAAACATTCATTTATTTTAAAGTACATTTAATTTAAATTGACGAAAAATGCATGCTGTATTTAAGCTTGGGACTGTTAAAATTTATCTTCTTAAGCAGTTTGATTTATCAGAAAAAAAAAACAAATTTCTTTACGTGGTGTATTCTCTGATTCCCTACTTGTTAAAGTAAAAGGACATTCTGATAGCGTGTTAATTGAATAACAACAAATATACTTATTTCGGAGAGGAATTGTTTAACAACAAACGATGTGTAGCTCATTGTGATCGTAACACATAAATCGCTTTCTTCCGTACGTGTGATTCCATTTTCGCCGAACTAAATCTCTTCTTCTTTTTCTTCTTGTTCTTCTATCTGTCCGTCTTTTGCGCCTCACATTTGGTCGACGTTTGTGATAAGTGTTCTCCATAAAGATCTGTCTCGTTATTCCTTCTCTATTTGACCTTTCTCACTGAAGTCATTCTTAACCACGTCCATCCATTTCCTTCTGCCTCTCCAAATTTTATTTCCACAAACTTCCATTGCCATTACCCTTCTGAGCACATAGTTGTTTGTCCTTCCCATTAAATGACCATGCCATTGCATTTCCCTATAGATATCTATACGACTTTGGTTTGTTCCTTTTACTCTCTCATTTCTCTGTCTGTCTCTTCTTGTTATCCCAAACGTGTATTTTCATTTTCATTTCGTTCACATTCAAACTCTTTTCATGTGTTCTTTATTGGCTATATTGCTGGCTTAACCACTGTTTTGTAAATCATCCCTTTATTCTTTATACGATTCTATTGTCACACAAAACGCCACGTATTTCCTTCCTATTTCATCATTACTTTCGTATTTTGTGTGTTATTCTCACTTCCAAATCACCATCCTTAGCTTAAATATTTAAATTATTCACTCCATTTAATATATTTATTCTTATATCTTACCTACTTATTTCCTTCGTTAAATTTCAGATATTCAGTTTTCTTTCTACCAAATTTAAGGCCTCTATCTTACAAAAACATTATCCAACTCTCTACCTTACTTTCAACTTCTCTATTTGTATTGCATTCTATACACCAGAGGGCTTCATTCCTCATTTATGCAGTTATTACATTCATGATAATGTTTAAGAGGTACGGGCATAAGACTGAGCGCTAGTGCAATCCAACCCAAATCCAGGGATTTGGGCGAGTTAACTCTGTACTTCTTATTTAAATCGTAGCTAATATACAGTGTGTTTGAAAAATACTTCCCTAGTTTTAATGCGTCCTAGAATCTGTACAAAGTGACATACACTATTCTAGTTTGTGGTGTTTGATTCATCAACTTTTCAAGTTTGGCTCCCCTGCAGTTGGCAGGTCTGATTGATCTTGAGACGGCACCAGTGCTGTTTTTTCCCCTCTGTTTCCTCAGTTCAGTCCAGGCAGGCGTGCAGTGCAGAGCAACTCAGCAACAATGTGTACTTCGCAACAGGAAGCGCAGTGTGTTATTTGGCTTGTAAAAACTGAGTCAGTTATAACAGTGCAACGTAATTTTAGACGTCAGTATGGCGGTGAACCCCCTACAGCAAAAACTATCCGTCATTGGCTAAAGTCCTTCAAGGAAACCGATACTGTTTTAAAAGCAAAATCACCAGATGGACCGATAACTTCTGAAGATGTTGTTCAGCCCATACTTAACCCCACTCAGTGTTACCACAGTCCTAGCTCTAGAGTGGGCTGAAAAATAGTACCAAATTTAAACAAAAAGTGCTGAATTTATTTTTTGTCAAAAAGTAAAATATTTTTGCCCACGTATGATCATCCCTGATCTAACTTTAGGCCTATACATAAAGTTTGTTACAACGCATCGATATAGATCTCTAAAACACAGAAATTTTATTACGCTTCGCGCCAACCATAGTGGCGCTTTGCGGCTGGTCTATCGACCTCAGTCATATGTACGGGGATGCCATCGTATATTCTCGCCCAGGCCCTGATTTTCCACGGTACGACACTGGTGCTATTATTGTTTTGATGTTGCATAATCTTTTCAACGACACATAAATTATAGACTTATTTCAACACCCACTTGTCTTCTTCAGAATATGCAACACTTGATTCAACGTGTGTGTACTTTAAAAAAATCAAGTTAAAATTTCCACCACACTGCTTCTTTCTCATCTCCTTCCTGCGCGGCGCGGATGCGGCCGTCTAGTGTCATTTGTTTCCCGGTATAGTTCGAATTACGAATTTTACACATGAAGTTTGTAGCGTTATGCGGTGCAACATCACAGAATGAATATTCACCAGCATTTCTTAAGAGTCCAGCACCGTATGAGTAACGTGAACTTTTGAAAATGTGACAATGTTTGTTAGATGGTACTGAATTGGGTAGAATTGTACCAACTGTTTGACAAAGGGGCTGAAAATGCCAGCGTGGGACCAACGGGCTGAAGAATGACAAAAAGGGCAGAATCTGGTACAATTGTACCAAGTGTGGCAACACAGACCCCACTGGACTTTTTCTTTTGGGCTACATAAAAAATGTTGTGTACAGTAAAAAGTTGAGAGATATCAATCATCAACGGGAAAGAATCGTCGCGATGGTTGGGACAGTTACACCTGAAATGTTGGCAAACACGTGGCGAGAAGCGGAATATCGTTTCGACGTGTACAGGGCCACAAATGGATCCCACGTTGAAGTCTACCAACATTAAACAAAACTTGAAGGAATTCTCTTTCATGATATGTACTCATTGATGTAAGTTTTCATTCATTCCTAATTAAATTTATACTTAAAACTAGGGAGTTCTTTTCTGTATTCTATTTACGTATTTGTCTGGTACTCCTTTTTTCTTAGATCTTTCTTTCTTCTTCATACTTTCTGACATAGTACTCTGTCGTAGGCAATTTAAAAATCAATGGAGACCATACGCAATCATTTTTATTTTTCTTGATACTTTTTCCCAGTTTCTCTTAGTATGATAATTTCATCCGTTGTGCTCTGTTCTGCAACAAATTCAAATTGTAATATTTTCCATTGTTCAAGCTTTGCTTTTAACAGACTTAAATCTGATTTAAGCTACTTGCTGAGCAAAGCAATACGTTCATTGTAAAAAAAAAAAAAATAATTAACATATGAACTGCTTACTGCAGAATGGGAACATGTCCACATGTCGTTATGTTTGCAGGAGAGGCAAAACACTGAAGAAAGCTATCTTTATGATATTTCCACCATACCTTGAAAATAGAATGCATCACGATGTCCATTATAATTGAGCGGATAATTGTTATTTCGGCACTATGTGATCCATTGAGCTATTGCAAACCATTATCGTCACAAAAAATAAATCTGTAAATATTGGACATGTTTGCTTTCTGCAGTAATCAGTTTATATAATAGTTTCGCCAAATATCCACTGTGGCTTTATTAGATACTATCTAATAGATATTGTTGCCAATATGACAATGTTTTATATTTCACTGTTTATAGTTCGAGTGTATTTGGGTGTTGAAAGGCATATGCAGTTACGGGATATTCCCATGTGGTGGACATACCATTATATTCCTTCAATCACTAATGCGAGTGTTGTAAAAGTGCAATCAGCTACAATGCAGTAATAATTTGTTTTCCAGCTTATTTCACTACGGTGGCATCATCATTAATATAAAATAAATTGGATACAATATATACATCTTTAGGCTTTAATATTGAAGGATATTGCCACTGGCATTAATTGAATTCCAAAAATTACTATGTTAGAATTACAAGTTAAGAAATATATAAAAGTTATTGGGGTGACGTCAGAGACTATACTTACCAGATTCTAATTTCTAACTGAAGTCGTCTTTTTAATGAATTTACAAAATTGTGGGTTTGATGAGTTTACTCCCTGAAAAGTCGTGGAAGAAAGAGATAAGAGTGATGCTGTTAATAAGTGCATGCATTTATAAAAAATGCATAAAAATTCTATCGTTCCGTATATAAAGTATTTGATTGAATAAAAGTGCATGTTACGAACATATTAAAAATGAATTTTCCACTGGAAAAGGTTATTAACATGTACTCACTGGCAAATACAGCCAAGTGTTTACTGATGAATAGACCTACAATATTGGAAACAAATCACCCAAAATTGATGCATGTGAGACACGCAGTTTTTGCAAGTTAAGATGAATGCTGCATGAAAAGTGGAAACAAATTAGTATTAGAAAACAGCCTTAACTTCCACCAACTTAAAGTAAACGCTGATCAAGACATCATCAAGAACTATACTCAACGCTCTCAGTTATGCGGTAACTACAATTTATTAAGATTCGAATTCCAATATTTCTTGCCATTTGCCATTTATCTTTCTAACCTTTTGTTTCAGCGTACTTTAGCTACTTAAAAAAAAAGAAAGAAGACATTTGAATGTTTTGGTACGACGTTACTGTATTGCACGTTTCACCGTAACCGTGTCCATTGAAGCGTATTTCTTTTTTATATAATTTATGGTTACTGACAAATCAAATTTTGTCTATCGTTAATCAATTCTTCCAATGGCTCAAGTTAAAATGTTTAAAGTGCTACTGTAACAAAGTAAGATATAAAAATGTGATGTGTTTAAACGATAAAACCAAGTATGTTGTTCTGAGAAAGACAATGTTAAGTACGCTCTGCAATAAGAGTTTTTTTTTTTAATATGTAGACTACTACGGTAGTGTTTCAAAAAGTCAATTTTATGTCCCACAATTACTTTTGGAATAATAACTTTTCAATATACACAAAAAAAATATGGATATTAAAATCTTTCTAATTTGTAGCGAATATAGAATTTTCTTCTCCAATTGATGCTTGCCAAACCATGTTGACTATAAAAAAATCATATACTTCAATTTGTGAACCTATGTTAGTAGTGTTAAGTTATAGATCCGTAAAATAATATTTGTTGTATATTCTTGTAACATCTTCCTGAGCGTAAAGGTCAAAGGTAATGATCAAAGGTAATAAGGTAAACTCTAGAAATTGGAGTTAATTTACATATACGGAGAAGGAAATACTATTTGACTACGCTGCTACTTAATTAATTTAATGAGTCTGAATAATTTTTCAACTTAAGAGTGTAGAGCATCAAGACTGGTATTATTTGCAAATTGCTCTGATATACTACAGTTAGATGGATATTAATATTAACGAGTTCAGATCCAGGAATATAACAACTGCAATTACGATTTGAAAGTAGATTTTAATATTTATATCAAAATTTAATGAGCTACATTTAAAAGATAACTTTGCTAGAAAAAAATACTCATGAAACTTACGAATTCTTATACGAAAGCTTGTTTTTGCACAAAAATAAATGAAAAGAGGAATGTGAAATTTACCTTGTTGAATCAGGAAATAAAATACAGTTCATATTTTGTGAAAATTACATTTCCTGAAACATTATTGAAATAAGATTAAACATGAAGAGATGACAAATAATTAAGGACAATAATTCAAGTGGTAACAAAAACTAATTTCTTGACCTTCATTTAATTTGCCTAATAAAATGTCCGGGTTACCGCACGTAACTGTCTCACTCCAATTTTTAAAGTAAATCTGCAATTAACACTGCAATTAATACAGTGCTGCAATTAATACTGAAACATTTATTTGAGAAAGGATTTACGTAACCTGGTGAGATTATTAATAGAATATTTATTTATGAAATGTGAACTAAATCGCCGGAGTCTTTTTTTCATAAAATCGTCAGAAAAATCTCATTCGATGAACAAACTACTCTTATGGGTATTTTCAGGATAAATAACTTATTCATATTAGGATTTAGGTTAAATATTTATATATAAAATTTAATTAAAATCTCGCGACTTCCTTTTTTTTTAAAAAAAATTAAAAATCACCTTAAAGAGTATACTTCACCTTGTGAACTTTTGTCAGATAAATGACTGTGCCATAATATATGGTTGTTAGTAAAATATTGATGTAAGAAATATAAACAAAATTATTACTATCATTTTCGAGAAAATAGTAAATTTTGATTTTCACTTTTCAGCAAATTATCCTTATTTTGAGAGGTAGGAAGGAGATTGAAACCAACCGTAAAGTATTACTTAAACATTTTAAATTTTAAATTAGATATCTATATGTTAAACTGTATGGTGTATACGCGAGTGAACACATTTATCTCGTGGCAAATGGGACGAAAAGACAGACAGTCATCCAAAAATACATTTTTTTGGGAATGAAGGAACCATAAAATATGTAAATACGTTAAAATTATAAATTATTGTTCTTTTCACTACCACCATACTTTCTTCTCTATCATCGCTTGCAAGTAAAGCAAAAAAAGAATAATCAAAAATGATCGTACAAATATATATGACGTAATGTGATTGATGTATCGCACGTAATCTTGACAAAATATAGCATAGTAGTAGGCATTGACGAATTTAGTTATCATATGAAATGGGCCTCGATTTATAGATCATCAAAGTTCTAATTTCCACTCAGTCAACTTTCCGCAAAATATTTCTGCAATTGCTAATTAGAACAAAACATCATGAAACAAGTCTGTTATTATGTGTTAATTAGAGGCAAAGAAAGTAAATGTTGATTCTATCACTTATGAAATACAGTGTGTCTGTGTACTTCAATAAAAATGGCTTACAAATTAATAGAGAAGGATATTTCCCCCGTAATAGAGAAACTTACTGTTAATTAAATTATTTTAATACTCAAAAACAAAAGATTTGCCATTACCTTTTAGCATTATTACCAATGTTCTTACATAATATCTTGGACAATTTTCTTCATCTTCTGATATCCTTGTGCCTTGTCTCTGTGGTTCTTCCGTATTAAATTAATGCATTCGATTGTATGAAATTTACACAGAGAAAAATGCGTTCTCCGGACAGCGGGATATTATACAAATATACGGTATTCTCTTGCTTACTACAGAATTGAGTACGGAGCATACGTTATGCGTATGCTACATAGGCACTGTTCTTAGATGTTAAATCATGCCGTTGCAGGATGTCTGACATCTATCAATTTTCCGTATATCACTTGCATATACTTATGTTACCTTCGTGAGCTATATGTTATATACGTCCATTTGTATGTGAGATCCTGACCGCCTACATTGTTTCATACAGAAAGTACGTATAGATGGAACACTTATACAGAAAGTATTATAAAACATACGTTTTCAGTTATACGTCTGCTGTACGTTAAGTCCAAACACTACAGGAATTACGCATGCAACCTATCTTTTTAAGTACGCCACCTATATTTTTTTTTCAGTGTATGAAGTAAAAAGCATTCATATTCGAATTTCGTTGTATACAACGCTTATGGGAAGCATATACTAATCGTTATATACTTCCTTTCTTGTATATATTCCGAATGGGGCTTCTAAAATCTGTGCAACATTTTCTACCATTTTTTTTTCGGATTAAAGTAAAATAGTACCCGTACGTAGGGCAGAAAATGAGCAACCATTCAGCTGGTTGAACTCTTGATGAAACAATTATATTCAGCGTTTACAGGTATTCGAATCAATGCTGGTAACACTGAACTCACCAGGGAGTGACGGTCGCAAGACTTGCTCCGACAGGGGGTTAAAAGACAAGAGACCGATCGTAGAAAAAGGCAGAGACCAACACAAAAGCGCAGTCGCGAATACGCACACCGTTTGATCAATGCGTGAACATAACACATCATATAAAATAATAGTTATTTATACACGTCTTTATTAATTACTTTTAAAAATAATACTATATGAGTAAGGAAATGAGACTGTCTTGACATGTTTCTCCAAGACTCCCCGAAAATCCGAGGGAGAGCAACTGCTCCTCTTGGACCCCGCTGCAGGTCGCCATGAGTACAACTATTGAAATCAATATAAATATTAGTAAACTAATACAAACAAGTATTTGGAATTAATAATAGTAACACTGAAAATGTTCGGATCCATAGTTGTCATACCAAACTTCTATAAAAGTTTTTGCAGCATTACAAATAACAGAAAATCTGTACACGTTTTCGGATCAATAGAAACGTTGCTGATCCACAAGTGTTGGAATAAAAATAGGAACAACACCGAATCTTTGCAAATGTTTAAATCAATAAAAAGGGACACGGTAGCTCAGTGACACTGTGGATACATTAAAACCACCTAGCAAAGTTCTCTCAATTTCTGACGGGAAGTTAAAAATACAGTATATGCGATCTAGCGCTAACAGCGTGGTAGAACATATGCCAGATCCTGAAAAGTGAAACCTCTGTGCGGCAATAGCGTGCGCAGAATTTCATTAATGGGAGTGGGTTCAAGTTCGCAAGCTTTTATAATTTTATGTGTTTATATATATATATATATATATATATATATATATATATATATATATATATATATATATATATATATATATATATATAAACACATAAAATGATGGTAAGAAACCATTTGGACAAACTTTGGAAGCTAATTCCAGACATCGGAACCAGCAAATAAAGTCCTCTAGAACTTTGATCAGTGAGGAATAGTTTCGGCGATATAGTAGCCCGAAACTGTGGGAAAATGAACTTCGCAAGGCTGTAATTCATGAACAACGCAACACAGAGAGTGCGGTTTAGAACATGACACTCGAAGTCATACCTGCTCGATTGAAAAATGTATGTTTCAAAACTTCGCAAGATGTGTGCGAAGGATTCCCCAAAGGAACATTGGGATTCCCTATAACCTGGCAAGTAATCCCTATGTTCTTTTGGGAAATATATGTTTATTTTTTCATAATAACTTGTTCAAGAGGGGAGGACAGGGTACGAAATCTGGGAGGATGAGGGGAATTCCTTCCCATTTCTTAAATCACTTTTAGTTATAAATTCCTCCATGAAGATAGAAGAAAAAGGTTGTAGAGATTTTGACTTAAAGGTTTAGCATATTTGCTTGTTTTCTAAGAGATTCGAACCCAGTCATATTGAAAAATAGTGGCTAGCATTTCTGGTGAATAAAAATGCAAATTACATAGTTTTACATCCCGAAGTTATGTACAATGAAATTTTTAATGTATTATTATATATTTAATATTAATATTTAAGTTAGAATTATTTAAGTTAGAGATATTTTGGCTTATTCGTATGGAGTTAGCGAAAATATTACTGACACCGCTGGTTGGGACGCGTCTGGTATGAACTGGATTATATGTTGGGCATCTGTTGTGTTACCAACAGTGCACATATCCAACACTGGTAGTGTTCAGAAAAACCTCAAACCTTCATTTCTTCTTTGGGACAAATTTGAATTTTGTATGCCCTTTCAGTAGAAAAGACAGTTTTAGCTTTTCATTTTTTCCCTGAATAATTTTGTGTTATTGGACAATTATATATTTACAATTCAATAAAATATATATTGTGCTATTGTTCATAGAAATAATATGGTACTTAACATCTTGGACAGCCATTTCCAACAGAATGCTCTCTTGTGATGTTAAAGTTTGTTGCTTCTCTTCTCGATATATCACACGTAGAGAGGAAGGAGGTGGCAGTTAATTTGACCTTGGTAAAATACAATAGTGCTAGGCAAACAAGTACTTTTATGGCGTAGTCAATAATTTAGTAAGGATACTACTCCTGAATATATGACTAGGCGTACACTGCCAGTATCTATTTATTCCACTTTTCTACTTTATCATTTCCCTTCCTATTGTCTTCGTGTTTCTCTTTGTTTTTCTCAGATTGCAAAATCGAGTTTCCATCTGAAATATCGGCCAGGACAAGGAATGAGAGTTTCTAGTCTCGTCTAGCTTTGTACGGAAATGTATACACAAATGTATAGCTTGAGTTAAAAAAAATAATCTAGAAGTTACTAGAATCTTTTCCACGTTATATAGCCCCGCGTAGCATAGTCGTCTTGCCTTTGGTGTGAGCGGTCTCGGGTTCGATTCCCGGTGGGAACACTCGGTCGAAAAAGTGTAACAGCTTTTTTAGGCCAGCCGTCTTGAGTGAGGTTTTTCCTGGGTTTCCCTTATTCACACCAAGCTAATGCCGGGGTAGTACCTAACATAATGGTCCCAGGCCACTTCCTTCCTTCCCTTTCATCGGATAGTTTGCTCGCCGAGGGAAGTCATCCCTCATATACGTGACGGACTAAATGACCTTCGATGCCAAATACACAGAAATCTAATTTCTGATCCTAATCCTTTTCCACGTTACGAGAAGTTAACCAAGGATTTCATATAAGAACATTTAAACTATATTTATAATTAAATTATATTTTGTAATGACTTGTGTATGTTTAAACGTTAATAAATGCTCTTTCGTACAATCTTTTTAACTATTCCATTTTTTTATATATTTTGAATCATGTAACGTTAAAACGGTGTTAGAAGTCTAAGACCATAGTGAACTAACGTTGCTCACGACACTCGTGAAATTTCTCATCTTGAAAACGAGACAAGAATTTTCATGTTTTTAATCTCGTCTCGAATTATCCACTCTCATCTTGTTTTTTGAGACGAGACGAAAAATTTCTCGTGTATTGGTCAACACTACTTGAAAATAACTAATCTGGGTACTCGGATCTCTACGAGTAATCTGGATTTTTTTTTATTTTTATTTTTATTTATTATTATTTTTTTTTTGTCGAAAGAATAGTGGAGTTTGAGATACTAAAAGTGTATGGATTACTTTGTAAAATGCTTGCTAAGTAGCAATACCAAATCCATTTTTTTTAAAAAAAGTTTTTCCTCTCTTTTTTCATTGTAAAGCCTTTGGTGTGAAAGAACATTTGATCCGTAAAGTCTTTATTGATCAGCTGCGGTGAGAACATCGCCCATCATCTGGGTGAAAGCAAGGGAAACCTTTACCCTCCCCGTAACGGCGGAAGACTCGCATTCATAATCACACTTTCACTTGTTGTTTACTTCTCAGTTTGCTCTGCGTGAAAGCAGTTGAGTAATAGACAAAAAAGAGTTTTTCTCATTTCAGTTAAATTAAGCTGTGCGTTGCAATGTTTACGACTTGGAAACATAATTTGTTCTACGTTTTGCTTCAGACATTGATTCCCATCGAGTGAAAACAAACTTAATATTCTTCTCACTAAATTAGAAGTTTATTGGACATACATCAAAAGGGATGTGGAGAAAACATATTTTCAAAGTTTATTCTTTAATTACTGTTGAAATCATTCATTTGAACATGTTTGAGATGATGGTGATTTATTTAATTCTAGATGCTATTTTGTCGCATGTGTGACTAGTATGAAATTGATTGTGCAGGTTTCTCGTGGGTATATGGTGAACGTACCCGACTTTGGCGCTAGGAATACGAGTTCGATTCCCGGTGGGTACTCATGTATTAATTGAGAGAATCTCGATTGTATTTTAATAAGAATCAACAGTTATTGAAAATATGGTCATCGTTGAATATTGAAGAAGAAAGAGTCAAAAACTGCAAATACAGATAAAACGAACTAAAATTTTATTTTGTTCAATTCTCTTGTGAAAATTGGTGAAAGAATTATGGAAAGCTACATTAATTTTTACATTCTACTACAATTATGCCTAACATTTCTTCACGTTTTTTAAAACTATTTAAGTTTGCTAAATGGTACATGAAAGTGTTTTGTTAATGTCGATAAGATTGAAATTTTCATTAATTGTACTGTAAGATTTTTCAAGATCAACTCAAGTAGGATTCTGCCAAACTGGACAGCACAGCATTATCTTTTTATACAGTAGAATGTTAGTTCTAAACGAAGTGAGTGCGTGTGTTGTAATAGCCGCACTTTTATCCATTTTGCTTACTAAATTTACGTCTTGTGCTAAAGAAATGATAGCAGATTTTTTACTATGTAGTTAACGGTCGCTCCGCGCATGATTTAGTTACAATGCTATAACTTTATAATTTACTAATATTTTATTAACAAAACAAGACGTAAATGTTAAAATACATTGTAGAGAAGAGTTTATGGTTATATTTGTAGCGGTTTCCAAGTTAAACCTGGTGAGAGACCAAGAAAAGAATGATATTTTTTTTTTTGGTCGAGAAACACGCACATGACTCCCTGCGTACACGTTAGAGTCAACGTGAGACCATAAACATATTCTTTCATAGTTTTATAAAGCAAATCATTTGCGAGGCGCGTGTTTTGACTGCAAGAGAAACAACCAAGACAAATGTGTAATATCAGTGGCTCCTTCGGGAATTGTAAAATTTTAAAAATAAAGGAAGAAGTTAATTAAAAAAAAACTTGTAGAAATGTTTCCAATCTATCTATGCACAAATAACATACAACTACAGGAAACAAATAATTAATAACAACAAAATCTATTTCAAAAGATATGAAGCGTTCATTTGCAGATACATTCGTTACCCATATTCTTTGTTTTATCTTTATTTGCGAATATATTCGCACCTGAAGAGCAAAGATATTCGAAGTTGGTGATTGGTTGGTTTATTTGGAATTATCACACGTGAACTTACAGCCCAGATGGGATTCGAATCATATGAATATGACCGGGAATCGAATCTTGGTGTCTCACATTAAAAACGGGTAAGCTAACTATATAGCCACTAATAGCTTACGAGTTTCTGAGCTTTGAAAATAGTTTTTAGAAAGTAATTATCACTGCTTCACATGCCATCAATAGCTAATAATTAGGTTATGTATGACAAAGCAGGAAAGTGATTAATTCTGAAAGTGGAAAAGAACAATAAAAACTTGATTTTCAATTAACAGAGTAAGAACTCATTCCTTTGATAGAAGCATTTTAAGTGTAAGTTCCGTAAGAGCTAAATTGACGCTTGCCATGACTGTATAGTATGCATTAGAAATTAAACATCCCTCATAAACCAGCAAAAGATTAAGTTTTTCATTAAATTAGGAAACTAAGCAATACCTTACGATAATACTGTCACTCACACTTATACTCACATAGAAGTTTAGAGTACTGATTCACGCAATTTCTTTTCCTTCAAAATCACCGTCCAGAATTAACATTTATGTAATACTTTCTACACGGTTAAAAATAATTTCTTAAATTTGAGAAAGCGTTTCTTATCTGTGCACCAAGACAATATTTCCTTAGAACTGAGACTTGGCAATTCTCATTTATAAGAAAAGTAACAGGATATTTTCTCGTTCCGTTTAATACAACCTCATCTACTTTTCTTCATTTCTCATTGATGAGAGTTTCAAACTCTTGTTTCTCAGAAAAAGATATTCTCGGTGCACACATAAGAAACGGTTTCTCAGATTTAAGAAAGTATTTTTAACAGTGTACATGAACAAAATCATTAACATCTTTATACATTAAAAATAAATTTATCCATTCTGTCTTACTGGTTACCAGTTCTATCTTTTGTGTTACAGACCAAAGTTCAATTAACTGTTGTTATTAGCTCACATAGGTTATAGGTTAAGCCATAATTGCATGAATCATGTAAATTTGATACTGAAAAGGCTTTGTTTAAATTGAAAAGAACCATAAAAATGAAAATGATTAGTAAATAAGAATTTTGTCACAAGAAACGTGTTCCAAAGTGTTCACTTAAGCTGCAATTTTAAAAAAGACCATTTCCTGGTATTAACAAATGTATTGTTTGTTCAACTATATCTAATTGTACACACTAAATCCTGAATAGTTTCTACAGATTTCGTACAAATGTCAAAACTTCTCTTTCAGGTAAGTTGATTCTGAAATTGACTCAACTGCTTTGTAAAAGAGAACAAATAATAGATCAAATGGTACAAGATAAAAATACCCCAATCAACTAGTAAGTCTTACGTATAATCCTTAAAAGTCATCCTTCATCTCAAGGTTCTTATATGTTGTGAGTCAAGGTAATGTCAAGTTTGATCGAAATGGGATGAATTCGATTGATCATAAGCGTCACTTCAGATTTTCCGATAAAAGTAAAATTTCACGTTTTTCTTTGCTATATATTATTGATTAGAATAACATATCTCAAATTCGGGAGTGTAACTACTACAGCTGAAACTCCAAATGATGCCCCTGTACATAGTGTTTTTGTCATTAATTTTTGAGGTGAAATCAAATGAAGGACGAATATATACAGGGTGGATCATTTATCTTGGTATGCCCTTGTAACTTTTAAACTAATAAAGAGAAAACACTGAAATTTTATACTATGCAAATATATGCAGAAGGACATTGTTTGGCATACTCTGTAATATCACAAGAATAACAGTATTACTAAAACAACATAAAGCTGTACTTTTCCAAATACCACTACTCCAGGTTATTACACATTTCAAATTTGCGTGCAAAACGAAAACATGCAACACTACACTTGTTATACAGTGTTGTGAATGAAGGATACTATAGTATAACAAACACTGAAAAACAACCAAAATTTCCGATGATACAACAGCATTAATGAAGCTAATGAGACACATGCACATCAAAAGTCCCTTAATATCGGATACTACGATCATCATTTGATGTATTTCGAACAAGTTGAAACAAAGTTACAAGGAATTGAAAATTTGACCTTTTTCAAAGGACTTTATTTTGAAGAGTATTTAGACAAGTATCACATAGAATTACGTAGATGCCTTTCAATAGACGTTGGAATCATAGTACCGTTTACAGCAATTTGATATCTCAAACCATTTAAGAGATATGAAAAATGGTAAAATTTGATACATTTCATAAAATGGAATATCTGTGGGAACCTTTAAAAAACAATTTATTATTTACTTTACTTCTAGAACATTACAACAATACTTTTTCGTACGAATAATCGCAATAACTTTCGGAATTTCATTTTTTAAAGCAGAGTTGCAGATTCGTAGTATTATTCTGTTCAACATTTCTTGTCGTCGCGAATTCTGTCGAGGAATTTGAAGCCTAAAATATATAAGACGATAATCATGCCTGTTGTTCTGTATGTCTGTGAAACATAGTCGTTTACTCTCAGGGAAGAACGTAGAGTGAAAGGATTGGAGAATAAGTTCATGAAATGAATATTCGGACCCAAGAATGGGAAACGGGAATGAGAAATGGCGGAAACTTCATAACGAGGAACTACATAATTTATACTGTTTACCAAACATTGTTAGGGTCATTAAATCTAGGAGGCTCAGGTGAGCAGATCATGTAGCCAGAATGGAATAAAGCGGGAACGCTTTCAAAGTCTTAACTGGAAGAGCAATTGGAAAAGGATCATTAGCAATTCCTAGGCGCGGATGGGAGGACAATATTAAGATGATTCTCCCAGAAATAGGAATAAAAAAATAGAAACTGCATCCAGTTGGCTAAGGTTAGAAGTAACTATTGAATACGAAATATACAATTAGATGATCTAGTGGTCAAAACAATTTCTCGAAACACATAGTTTTTGATAAAACTCAAAGTTTCAAGTTGTTGTAACTTAAAGATAAATGGTCCACCTTACATATATATATAAATCTTTCAAACACTTTATGTTTCGAGTCGCTAATTTATGAAAACTTTTCATTTTCCTACTTTTAGTAAGAAGGAAGAATTACTATATGAAAACGTTATTTATATATATATTCTTTATTAAAATATTGTACATTTCTATTGGAAATAAAAATATCCTTAAATAGGAGCAATCTTTAAATCACTTGAATAGAACTCATGATGTTCAATTTTTTTTTTTGAGCAAATAAATTCACTAAAAGGTTGTTTTCTTACCAAAAGAAGCTTTGAACTTAAAATAAATGTCTTGTCTGCCGCTGGGAAATAAGACATTTTATTTCAATTGCTATTCATCCATATGTTGCTTTCACACTACATTGCATTTACTTTTCCTTCAGACTTCAGTTGTTCTTTTATCATTGAAAATGTTCGTCTGACGTCTTAGTCACTAAAAGTTCTTTTATCTCTTCCTCGGAAACATTTTCCTCCCTTTTGAAGATTTAGATTTCCCTTTTGACTAAGAAAGAACCTACTCAACTGTTTTGTTTCCTTTTAGATGACGAAGATGTTTCAACTTTCTTTGCCTTTGCCTTGATCAGTGAAGTTTTCTTACTGAAAGCGAAGTCACTAAGCATTATATGAGTTTCATTCAGATATACAAAAATAGGGGGCGCGGTGGCTCAGTGCTAGAGCGTTCAACTCCAGTGCTTGGAGTCCCTGATTCGATCCCAGCTCGCACCGTGTGGACTTTGTGGTGGACAAACTCAGTGCTCGTGGGTTTCCTTGGGGTTCTCCCGTTTCCTCCCACTTTCTTCATTCCACCATTTCACTCATCTTTCAACATCACCGTCTCCTTTAGCCTAACCGGCATAAAGGTGAGACGTAAAACTTAAAGATTTCGTTTCATTTTCATTTTCAGATACAAAAAATGGCATTATTAAACTTTTTCACTTAACATTTGATAATTAAGCAATAAAATAAAATATTTCAGTTTTACATTCAACGTCACTTGGACTAAAGAGGTAGATGATTAACGAAACTGAATAGTTATAGAAATAATTGGTAGGATTGCAATGTGAGATTAAATGGCATAACCCGCTAAAACCCACCAACTCAAATAGGCTGGATTACAAACTCAAATATGCTGGATTCGAATCAGGGATTCTTTACGTTGCACTCTATTACTGAACCATCGTGTCCCCTAGTTTCGTGGTAGAGGAAGGTCCTGATACATGCTATAAGTCAAAATTCAGAAGTGTTGTTCTAATCCTACAAACAAAGTAGTCAAGGAACGTCTATATTCTGCACGTTGTGCTCCTTGCGTTTTCTCGGTACAGTTGATGGTAGATTGGAGTAGAATTAATTTATAAATTTGCACTGTAGAATCTATGGAGGGATCCTTATTCGAATAGAAATTACAGAACAGACAATGCATATGCTGAAGACAACAAACATAATCACATTCTTAAAAGGTAAACATGTCAATGCGTTACTGGAATTCTTGATAGTAAACAATTATGCCAATAGGGGTAGTTAGCTGCGCTTCATACCTGCATGACGTCAATGGGCATCGCTAACGTGTAGACAGTTTGGAGCTTTAAAGCTATCACGCGTTTTAATTGCATTTTGAAACTGCATACATTTATTTATTGAGAAGTGATAGCTACGAAATGAAAAGTACTATGGAAATGATAATTGAAATAAATATACAATATAAGAAATAATAATAATAACAATAAGTAAACATAATGACAATGAAGGTATAAATATAATTGAAATATACGAAGTAGACAACTAGAAATCGATTATAATAAAGAAAGCCAAATATTATCTGTAACTGTAGCTAATGGATCAAGGTAAATATCTTAGCTACAATATTACCTCTCTGTCAAAATATCTTAAAACCTACCTACATGTCATCACGTACCATGTTACGGGATGTGCTACGGGTTACCTTTATTGAGAAACTAACTTTGAAGCAATTTACTAAATTTGTAAATTGTTTTATAATATAAATAAAATAACAATAACACTAAGTTAGAAACAAGTTGCTGCATGCTAATTAATATCTAACGCCAATATAATGTGAATAAATATGAAGCAACAACAATATTGAAACTAGAAGCAAGTTATTTCTAGTTTACTACTAGAAATTATACACAGTCTCTAGTTATTACTTACTAAGCGTCTGCTAGGAGCAAAAAGAAAACCTACAACACTAAACTACTGTATATCCTTCTAACTACCACTAATGTTAGAATTTTATTACCATCTAACTGCTAATAAGCAACTATAATAATACTCCTAACTAAAACTAACATTAATGTATTATTAACTATCCAACTTGTCTAGATATATGGATACATGCTTGCTCCGTCAACTGGAATGCAAATATGTTCTGAGAAATGTTTACCTTCTCAGCTACTTAGCTACCTGATTAGTGAATATGTTTGTAATTCAGGTTTAAATATGTGCATTTGAACTGTTATTTATCTCTGTATCCTGATTAATTAATTGTTCCCTTTCAGGTTTCGTGTTACAAAATACATATTTGAAAGATATTCTCCCTGTTTGAAATACCTGACTACTTTTGATGACGTATTAAAATAAATCATTTATCGAGTCACGTGGAAGTTTGCATCAGAGAACGTAACTTTAGCTCTTTGATGTGGACATGACTCATCATTCAGGGAGTTTGGATGCACGTAATATTAATTTTCTGAAATATTACTGTCGATTGCAACCATCTATCTTATGCACTATTGTCGTTGGTCTCCCCTTTAAATCAGCATCGATGGGTCATCCATAACTATATTTTCTATTCCGTACTCACTCCGGAAGCACGAGCACTTAAATATGATAATTTGCTTAAAAGTAAGAATTAAGGAATTCAGTCATTTAAAATAAAATTTACAAAGGTAAGGGTTAAATAAAATGTGTCTGTTATGTAAAATAGTATGAACCAATAGATATAATTATTCGAATCGTCAGGAACTTAACGTATTGCCATGTATCATGCATTTTATAAAGTTGTTTCAAAAGGTGTTCTTTTATTTCTCGTTTGATACACGAGACCCGGAATCTATCACCAGTAGCAGTAATGTGGTTTGAATTCAACATCAAAACTGCAATATTATGTCCAATGAAGGCTCACTTCCTAACACCGGTAAACTGATGGCAACGGCCATTTACAATTTTAATGCTGTATTACCCGTGGATTCCCAAATCATACAGTGAATGCTGCGGCGTATCAAGAAACATTTCAGAAACTACGTAGATATTTGTTCAACACGAAAGTCCAGAAGTGTTAGACAAAACGATGTATGTGCTCCACAACAATGCACGTCCGCATTCAGATCATGCTACAAAAATCATTCGCAACAACTGGCTGAGAAATTCTTACGACTGACTGTACAGCCAGGATCTGGCAAAATCCGATTTCCAACTTTCCTTCAAAACGATAGAACATCTTGCTGAAGAAAGATTCACATCACATGACGTCAAGTATGCTATTGAAACATGATCTCGTTTTCTATTCCCAGGGTTTGACAAATGGATTTTTCGCCCACGCAATTGCTTGAACAGAAAATATGACAACGCCGAAAAGTAGTGGAAGGATCTCATCTATCTTTATATCTTATTTATCTTTATATCAAGTATCAAGAACATGCCTAAAGTGGAACCTTACTTTTTAACTTCTTCTGTTGTATCTATAGTACATCGAAAATGTACATATACTTTAATGATAGAACGTACAAGCTTCTGTCCTGCTGGATGGCTATTCCAAAAGGACTTCTGTACACGAGCCGCCGCCCAACCGGCAGGACGCACCTACTCAATGGAAAGAATGTGAGTTTGTCCTTCAGGAAGGACGGAAACCTTCCAGCAGTACTCATTTTAAAATATACAATAAACAATATAAGAGTAGGTTTAGTGTTTCCCAGTTATCACCGAAATTTGCTCTACTCCACACATGATTGGTGTTTGGTGGGTCAAAAAAGAAGCGTAAACGTACACACGATCACTTTCAGGAAACATCTTGCCATTATTGAAATAATAGTCGTACCAACATGATTCTTTTTCCCGCTAAAACTCGAGTTCATGCTCTTTCCACCAGCTTTTCTGCCCTGCTGCACATACTATACAAAATACTCTAATTTATAGATAAACATGGTAGGACTTTTAGGACGTTACGTTCTGCCGGAATAATTTTGTACGTTCTAAGGTTAACTCATAACATTTCTGATTTTATTTTGCGAAATTGGACCAATTGATGGTCGCAGTGTGTAGGGCAGTATCCTTTTAACAAATGCCGTTACTTAAATGACTGTATAATGATTACGGTATAAGACAGTAAATCAAAATGACTGGGGCCGAAAGATAATATATACATGTTGTAACGAACGAAAAGTCTATTCAGAAACGGCACGAAGAGCGTCTTTTTTATTTCAATTTAGGTGAGTAATATGCAGATGTGTTGGTTGTTGTGATGGAATCTCATACTTCCATTTTACGTTGAACTCCAGCAACATTCTTAAACTTGAAATTGTAACGTATATTGGAACCACGATTTTAAATGTAATGATTAATTTATATTATACATATATTTTGCGTTATATTCCAGCCCACAGTCCCTGTAATTCTTAAATATATAAAAACGATCAAATCACATTAAATCAAGCACGACAAATTATATCACTATTACCTTTGTTCCTCAAAATTTCATTAATTATACTTTTCTTTTTCGGTTGTCATAGCAACGTTTTAAACACATAAGTATCTGCTGTTATGATAACGATAAATGCAACGATTATACACCTAAAATCAACATATATCTTCAGCTGCTAAGATTAAATCTTATTTCTTTCTATTTAGAATCAACAACATATATATTGTATTTTCTTCTACACGACAGATTGTGTACTTTTATGCACCGTTGTCCAAAATCAAGATATAAAAATAGAAAAATTACAAAATAGATATACAATATCATTGTATAAATGGCTCCTGAAGAGGTCTTAAATTGGTTACAGTTTAAGAAAGAATAATGGACCCTTACATAATTTTACATATAAGGTTACATTACTTTTCGAATAGCCCTCGTTTATATATATATATATATATATATATATATATATATATATAAAAGTTACAATACATATATATTAATTTCATTTTATCTCATTCTCATATTCATTTAACAATTAATTATATTTTAATTCTATAAATTATCGTCGAAGAGGACTTATTGAAAACGCTATTAACCTATATAATTATTCAGGTCCTAAGGTATATTCTTTAATTCAATATTATGGGAGCTCATTGACGAAACAACTTAGTATATGTTGACATACCATATAACCTATTTCTTCCATTTGGGCATAATTAACACAGCTTTGATAAACAACATTTGTATCAATGTATAGATGTAAATAGCATAGAATTCAGAAGTACGAATTACAAACAAATTATAACAATATTCAATGTTAAATAAAACAAAAACTTGATCAATATCATTATCAGGAACAATACAAATAAAGAAATTATCATATTAAAAATCAGCAAAGTTTATGCGGGTTAGAATATCTATCATAACTTTTAGTAAACGATATTCGTATTCATATCACAACGTGCTGAAATCTAGTATCCATCATTTTTATTATTTGTATAGGATTCAAACAAAGTACTAATGACAAATGTAATTATAATTGCATTCAAGGTGAAAATGAACGGAAACCAATTGAGTATGTTTTGTCGGACGCCACAACATTAGCTTAAGTTATATCACCAAAGAACTCGGTTAAGTTGCATTGAATTACACAATCATGAATGTAGTACGGCGTGTCATTTACTTCAACAGTATTTTGGTTTTTATTTCGAGAATTTCTGCCATCTAAAGAATCATTACGAAATCCCGTTTGAAGTAAATTAAATCTACTATTTATCTGGTTCCAAAACGTTGCCCAATTAATGTTTTTCTTTCTTCGGAAATTAGATTTGGTTGTGTTACCGGTACAATTGAATCTAACGTTGCTTTTTACATTTGTATTACACTCTTTCATCACATTGATATTTCTAACAAGAGCACAATTAACAGGTTTTCGATTAGTACTAACTTGCAATATCGACTGACTTTCCCAATCTTGTCTACCATGAACGTACATCATCCCTAAGTGAAGAACCAGATCAGCATCACCTTCAGTTTGTTCCGCATCTAATTCCTTTACATTCGTATTATTATAATTAACAACATCCGAATCCTGTGGACTGACTGTATTTTGTTTCTTGTTGAATAGGTAATTATATGCCTTAGATGCACTATCTGTTGTCATAGATGTGCTCTGATTGGTAATCCTGCCTGTCGTAGTGCATGGAAACTGCAACTGTAGAGGAAATTGATTATTGTGTTCCTCTCCAACGCTGAAATCATCGTTAATAGTCAGTGTTTTCAAAGGAAGGTTAAGGTGATGACTATACTCTTCTTTTATTGCATTTTCGTCTAGTTGCACATATTGTTCGTTAACGATCAGGTCCGATTTACCATTTACAATATGAATTACTTCCTTGGTAGGTTGTATTTCTTCTTGAAATTCTACTACTTGAACCAAACTTTGTACAACAGTGAATTTTGTGTTGATTTGCTGTATTATCTGATCTAATTTATTATTAATTCGCTGAATCATAACCTGTGTAATTTGTTCAAATCTAGTATCTATTTGTTGAAATCGACTATTCATTTGCTGAAATTTTTGTTCTATCTGAGAATCCATTCTTTGGTGTTGCTGCGATATTTGGTGGGATATTTGCTCCAGTATGCATTGTTTGCTGTTGCTGCAATATTTGCTGACAAAGTTGTCTTATAAGATCAGCCACTTTCGTTGATGAATTCGTACCTGGTAGCTCAACATCATCCCTTCTTCATACATATTTTCATTTCCAGAAACACTCGCTTTTATGTTTCTATGAATTATTTTCCCACTTCTGAGTAAAGTATACCCCGTGTTGATCACTATGCTAAGACTGCTTTAATATACTTCAAACTAATCTCAAGTCCCCGGTTCGATCCCAGGCTGAAACACCATCTAAAATGTAACGTATATTGGAACCACCATTTAAAATGAAATGATTAATTTATATTATACATATATTTTACGTTACATTCCAGCCCACAGTCCGTGTAATTCTTAAATATATATATAAAACAATCAAATCAGATTAAATCAGGCACGACAAATTATATCACTATTACCTTTATTCTCCAAAATGTCATTAATTATACTTTTATTTTTCGGTTGTCATAGCAACGTTTTAAACAAATAAGTATCTGCTGTTATGATAACGACAAATACAACGATTATACACCTAAAATCAACATATATCTTCAGCTGCTAAGATTGAATCTTATTTCTTTCTATTTAGAATCAACAACATATATATTGTATTTTCTTCTACACGACAGATTGTGTACTTTTATGCACCGTTGTCCAAAATTAAGATACAAAAATAGAAAAAAAATACAAAATAGATATACAATATGGTTGTATAAATGGCTCCTGAAGAGGTCTTAAATTGGTTACAATTTAAGAAAGAATAATGGACCCTTACATAATTTTACACATAAGGTTACATTACTTTTCGAATAGCCCTCGTATATATATAACTTACAATACATATATATTAATTTCATTTTATCTCATTCTTATATTCATTTAACAATTAATTATATTTTAATTCTATAAATTATCGTCGAAGAGGACTTATTCAAAACGCGATTAACCTATTTAATTATTCAGGTCTTAAGGTATATTCTTTAATTCAACATTATGGGAGCTCATTGACGAAACAACTTAGTATACTTGACATACTATATAACCTATTTCTTCGATTTGGGTATAATTAACATAGCTTTGGTAATCAACATTTGTATTGATGCATAGATGTAAATAGCATAGAATTCAGAAGAAGTTTGAATTACAAAAAATTATAACAATATTCAAAGTGAAATAAAACAAAAACTTTCAATATCATTATCAAATTATAACACTATTACCTTTATTCTCCAAAAATTCATTAATTATACTTTTCTTTTTCGGTTGTCAGCAACGTTTTAAACAAATAAGTATCTGCTGTTATGATAACTATAAATGCAACAGCTATACACCTAAAATTAACATATATCTTCAGCTGCTAACATTAAATCTTATTTCTTTCTATTTAGAATCAGCAACATATATATTGTTTTTTCTTCTTCTTCTACACGACAGATTGTGTACTTTTATGCACCGTTGCCCGAAATCAAGATATAAACATAGAAAAAACTACAAAATAGATATACAATATCGTTGTAAAATATCATTTAAACAACAACGTGTGCCGGCCATTTTAATTCACTGCACTACATCACATGTTTATTTTACACGTGCATGAGTAACGACATCTGTCGAGAAGAAAACGCACAACATTTTGCTGTCAATATTTGATCCAACTTGGTGATGTTGCATAGTGTAGTCGATAACTGTCTCGCCTTCGGTGCGAACGGTCCCAGGTTCGATTCCCGGTGGGAGCACGTTATGGGTAAACATCTTATTGAGGCCAGCCTTCCTGAATGAGGTTCTCCTGGGTTTTCCTCATTCACACCAGACAAATGCCGGAGTGGTACCTCACTTATCGGTCTCAGACCGCCTCCTTCCTTCCTCACTCCTTTCTTCCTTCCCTTTCCCGGGATAGTGTGCTCGCCGAGGGACATCGTCCCTCATACGTGACGGACTAAATGGCTGTATATGCCGAAAGCCCTGAAATCTAAATCCTAAATTTTTGATCCAACTTAGAAAAAAGGTCTACAGATATCACGAAAGTGTGGATACATTTTTTTACGGACTTTTTATATGCATGTATATTTTTATTTTACATCTATTAATGTTACTAGGCGTAACATCGTTTCTTTGTAGTGAGTGAATTTTTCCTTCTTCTGTTCATTTATTATTTTCATTTTTATGTGATGGCTCATATTGAGAGTTAATGGCTGGAAGTAAAGATTGACGTGAATCGCTACACAAACAATTCTACTAAATTATTATTTAAGTTGTTCTATTTTAGCTTGATCCACCGGAAAATAGCATCCATCTTATTTCCTTTGCTAAAGAACGTATCTGACAGCAAAATGAAAGTGTAGACTCAGCACAATGGAAAGGGGAATAGGACTAAGGAAATGAAGAGTGAAATATGTTTACTCTTGTTTTTAGGAATTAACTTGATTATACAGTAGATTTTTTTCATGGTTTCTTCATAATACGTTGAGTCTTAAATAAATTTCTTTCTCATCACAGTTCAGATACTTCATTTTGCGTGGGAAATGAGTGATCATTTTTACTGATTTAATTAAAGGAAAGAGTTCCCAAGTTGATCCGTTTATAGATATGTTGTGGGAATGTACTTAAATTAACTTTGACATTAACATTCTTAACTTTGACATAGTGCACCAATTGTGATTATTATTATTATTATTATTATTATTATTATTATTATTATTATTATTATTATTATTATTATTATTATTATTATTATTATTATTATTATTATTATTATTTTGAAATAATCCGAATGGTCTCACAAATTTCATCAGAATGTGATATGTTCTCCAGAAGTAGACTATGAAATACCTTAACGAGTGCAGTGAACAGGGTTAATATACTCTTTAAAAAGTTTTTAGAATAATTATAATTTCTGAATATTACTTTCGAGAGAGAATAGGAAAAAGGAAATTCTGATAACAGAAAAAATAAGTGATTTTGCATGGGTTTAGACATACTGTAGCGCGTATACACACAGAGAAAAAATCGTAAGTGACGTACGGAAAAACATACGTTACATACGTAAATCCTGTAGTTTTTGGACTTAATGTACAACTGCATGTAGGTCTAACGTCCTGCGGTAAACGTGTAACTGAAAGCGCATGTTCTATATACTTTTCGTATGAGTTTTCTATCTATACGTACTTTCCGTATGAAAGAAAGAACTGTGTATAGGAGGTAAGGATCTCACATACAGATGGACATATGTAACATATAGCTGACGTATGTAACATACGTACACATATGTAATATATGGAAGACCATTAGATGTCAAACATCATACAGTTACATGTAACATCTAATCGGTAAAACGGCAGAACATGCGTAGCGTATGGATAGTGTATGATCCATACAGATTTTCATAATAAACATAAGGATTCTGTATATTTGTAATATATCGCTATCCGGATAACAGATTTTTCTCAGTGTACCAAAACAGTAATTTGTCGATGTCTGTTCGCCCATTTGTATATCCCTGTATGCACACACTCGGCTAGAGGTCATGCAATACAACATATTCGAGCGAAAGTTTCGAAAGTTTCATTCAGGATGATTTTCCAAATTGCTTACCTCCAAACATATGAAAGAAAGCAATTTTTGCCGAAAGGCAAAAAATGTTACTTTCTTGGACTCGCTTTATCAACTTTGTTTATATTTCATATATTAATAATCATTAATCAACTTTATAATATTGTATGTTTTTTCTTTTAAAAAAACGAAGTTCTAGCTTTTAAATTAGGGGTAAGTTCTTTTCGGACAACTTTCTTAATCAAATGGCTCAATCAATTCTTTCATACTTCATTAATAGATATATTATTAACAACTCTAGAACATGATTTAAGACACCAGGGAAAAGAAAAAAGACAAATCCGCACGGTATCATCTATTCTTGGGAATGAGCTTTTCCCTGAAATTGTTTTCCAAAATTTACGCAGTCAACTGTTTTATATTTCATAACTAAATAGCTCCGTAATAACCGCATTATGATGTAATTTAATTAGTGAAGTGGTAACTAGAAAGCTTAGTGTGGTAGTGCTCTTATTTCTCGTGTATTTGTACCAGTATCCATTTTTTGTTTGAGCAAGAAAGAAAATGAAAGCATAATTAATCACTTCGCTAGAAAAAAAAAAAGAAGAAATTCAGTTATAATTGGAGTGTACATTTAGGATATCTATTGTTGGAGATAGTAGAACTGGAAGCCAAATGCAGTCACTTTTGATGAAGAACATGAATAACCTCAATATTTTCCTCCTTCCACCATCTATTAACATCCCGTCTATTAACACCGTTTATTATAATTCCTTTATATTAAGCAACTACTTTCTTTGAGTAACTAATGTAATCAAGGTTTCCTTTTTTTGAAAATTTCTTTACAGCATTTCAGTATCGTATTGTTCTTCATTTTCAGCAGTATTGTACGAACTGTCCGTACGCTGATTAAGTCTACATACGGTATAGGTAGCAGTTTCATGTGTGTCAGACGAAAGTCACTACATAGTTCTACTGAGAAATATTTTATACAACTTCCTGTATACAATATTTCCAAGTACGAGTTCATTGCTATTGGGAATAATGTACGTGTTAATTATATATTGGTATTTTGCTAAACATAGATAATCAATTTTAGATTTACTAATTAATTGATTTTTCTCCATTTTCTCGAAAATTTCGCATGAGCTTTTACACTCTTGCTTATCATTTAGTTGTCACTCAATAAGATAAGATTTATAATTGGAATATATTATATCGTATATGGATAAACTTTTATCCCATTAAACGCTAAATACTGTAAAATTTGGTGTGTATAAGATGGCTGATTAATATTCCAACGTGTAATGTTTAAACTAATAGACTAAAAACAACTGAAATCTTATACAGTGCAATTATGGGCAAGGAGAAATTGTTTGTCATATTCTGCAATGCTATTAGCTTCAGGGTGTTATCAACCTAATATAAAATAGTATTTTCAACGAACTTAAAAAGTTCGTTACTCAATTGTCTAAGTCTGTGTATGTATATATGTGTGTGTGTGTGTGTGTGTGTGTGGGTGTGTGTGTGTGTGGGTGTGTGTGTGTGTGTGTGTGTGTGTGTGTGTGTGTGTGTTATTTGCGAATTATTCAATTTTGAGCCCTCCATTCGATACATCATCAAAATCTATCTGAAAGAAGTGATGGAATTTTTCGCGTCACTCTCACCATTCCCGAGATATTGGCCAAACAAGTTCGGATTTCAGTAGAGGAAAACATGTGGAAAAAATTTAGTACTGAAGAAAATTGTGAATGGATAAATATATTACAAGAATTGTTTATTGAGTATAATAATAAAGTATGTAGAATAATTGGTATAAAGCCCATAGAAGTTAATAAGAAAACCTATTTCCTTTCAATTTCGTTCTGGTAATGCTCTTGGAGCATTCTCAACTTGTTTCAATTGGAACCACATCAGATTACTACATATTTCAAAGCTACACCAATAATTACAACACTACATTTATTACTTAGCATTACAAACTAAATGCGCTATACAATATCAGGAGCATACACATTTTGGAGACCTCTTAAGTAATCACGCAACTAAGACGAGGGGGAGGGGCAATGTACATTCAATATATTTTGTGATAAAAAGTATGATTATGATATGACTTCTGTCGAATAACTAGGAACAAAGGAACAAGGCACTTAATATTTTACATTTTTAAAACGGCTTTATTTCGAGAAACTCTTTAGATAAGTATCAATCCCATCACGTACTGAACATGATCTTCAATAGCCGAAAAGATTATAACACTGTTGACAATAATGTGATATCTCAAACTTTTCCTATTGATATAACAAACACGGGTAAAGATTGCTAAACTACTTTAAAATAAATAATTTGTGGGATTTTCTTTTCTTTTTTTTTTAAAAAAAAAAACAATTGTTACTTTCGTTTACTTCTCTAACATTATAACAATGGGTTCTTGAAGTTGTAATTACAACAGTTTCTCGCGATATTCTCGTTTAGTAATGCTTTTTATCTATTAATTCAAATGTTACAAGCGTTTTGAAGACAAATGGCTAACCATGTGTGTATGTTTGTCTACATGCTCCATTGTGGTGTGTTTGTTTTATTTTTATTTATTTATTTACGAAGACAATTCCAGATACAGCTGAACGCCAGTTTACACTAGAATATTTAACAAATCTAAGAGATGAAACATAATACTATAATAATAATAATAATAATAATAATAATAATAATAATAATAATAATAATAATAATAATAATAATAATAATAATAATAATGATAATGACAAATGCAATAATAGGAACAACAAGAAAATAACAATAGGTAAGTAAGTGATAACAAGAAGGTTGACAATAGCTGACTAAAGTTTATCCACCAAAATGCAGCTTTAGAATTAAATAAATCTACGGGCGTATGTGACATTTCGTTGTATAGTTTGGGAAGTCTGTAGAACAGAGAACCTTGAACTATTAAAAGTCTAGGTCGCACTGTATGAAAAAGATATTTGTTGCGTGTTTATCTAAAGAGAATTCGGTAATACAATTCTGAGAGTAACGTTTCGGACCTGAGTTGACCACGTGAGAGTTTATAGAGATATTTGAGGTCACTGATTTTATGACGAATGTCAAGTAGTTGAATATTTAGTGTTTGTACCAGTTCATGTTTTGTAGTCATACGTGTGCAAGGTACTCGAAAGCGTACTATTGCAAGGAAGAAGTTTAGAACTTAGTTTAGCCGAGATAAGTCTGTAGGAGCTGCCATTGTCCAGATAGGTAAACAATATTCCAATTTAGGAGAAATTATTGGCTTGTAGAAAGTTGTCAAGGAAGAGATGTTCCGTAATTCTGTTAATCCGTGCAGAAGTGCTAGCAGACGCATCGAGTGCTTAGTGATCGTATTTATACTTGTATGTTCTGTGAAAGTTAGTTTTGTGTCAAAAGTAACTCCGTGATCCTTATGACTATTGACTCTCGTAATGGGCAAATTGTTTATGTTATATGAAGTTTGTATAATATTTTTCTTTAGGGAGATTGTCATGAATTTATTCTTATCGGGATTAACTTTTAAGAGTCACGTGTTACACCACGAGGAAAAATTATCTATGTCGTTTTCAAGTAGCTTGGAGTCTTTTATACTGTTCACTTCTCTGAAGATTTTGCAGTCATCTGCAAAAAATAGGATTCTGCTGAAATTTGAGTTGAAGCAACTAGTCAGGTCATCCATGTACAATATGAATAGGAGTGGTTCTAGTACACTTCACTGTGCTAGTCCGGATGTTACAGGTAGAGGGTTGGAAATCGATCCCGCCAAGACAACTCTCTGCGTGCGACCTTGTAAGTAGCTATTCAACAAAGATAAGAATAGTCCATGAACACCTAATCTATTGGAGATTTTGTAAATTAGATAAGAATGGTTAATGGAATCGAAGGCATTAGATAAATCGAAATAGATGGTGTCAAGTTGCGCATTGTTGAAACACTATTTACGGCCTGATTAAGCAGGTTACTGAGATTAGTGAGGCAACAGCTAGACTTTTAAAACTTACACATCATCTACATTGTGTAGGATTAAAGTTGATAAGAATTCACTTCCCGCAAGTTAAAAAAAAAGAAAAGAAATTTCATAATATTTTAAAGATTTTGACAAATCTTCAAATAAGGTGGTAACTTTCTTTGTGATTTAAAAATCCCTTCTTTTCTTCGGGTTAAAGTCGGTCAAAGAAAAGAAAGTAAATTTAACTACAAATAAAACAAGGATCCTTTACTCTCCACACAACCATTAGTATGAAACATGTACATATAATTATAGGACAATAAGAGTGTCAAGAAATATACATAATTAAGGAATGCATAATGATGAAATGTTCGGAATCGAAATTTCAAATAGTCCATTTAATAATTTTACTTTACAGAAAAATCTAGTTTTGAATATTATTCGTTTTATTCTTCTGTCGTTTTAGTACAGGCTGTATAAATTGGCATTATATATTATCTTGAAAAAACTAAATTCCTTATGTTATTTATTAGCTTTTTGGAGGTGTTCTTCTTGCTTTTTAAAGCTTCTTCTTGATTTTGATCTTATTATTTCATTACTCTCAGGTCATTAGTACGTTGTCATTAGTACGTTCGTTTGTCTTTACAAAAGAATTATGCTCTGCTAGTACTCAGAAGAACTATTACCCCAGCATCTTAATTTGCATTTTCGACTCCTAACAATCCTTGAATTTTAATTGCTAATGAATATCAAAGTAAAAATAAAATAACTTCTAGGTACTGATGTGGTTATTATAACTAAGTTCTAGAATACATATTGTACGTATTGTATCAATGGCGTACCTAAAGAGGGTTACCGTGTGCTCCACTTTTATACAATTTTATGGAAAGATTAAAACGTACTATATTAATATATACAAGTATAATAATAGCACGTGTTGTGGTTAAGCATTTTTATTAGTTCCTTATGGCTTTTTTTTTTTTTTTTTTTTTTTTTTTGCAAAGTGCAGTTTAATTCTTTTCCAAAGCCAACACCTTCGGAGGGAATTGATACGTTGACCACTTATCATTCAGCTAAAAATCATCTAGCAGTCAATAGCAGATAGAGTTAATTTAATATTCACACTGTAAAAAAATATAGGTAAAGGACGACGTACAAAAAGCATTGCATTTCCTCGTCTGTTTGATTTAGATGATTTTTGTATATGTTGTAGCTGAGGACCCCTGGTCAATTGTTAACTCCCTATGACCAACCCTGTGACCTCCAGAGGTCACCAAAGGTCACGCCGTACAAAAAACATTGTATTTCCTGGTCTGTCCGATTTGGATCATTTTTGGATATGTTGTAGCTGAGGACCGCCCAGTCAACTGTTTATATGGGACCAACTCCCTACGACCAAACCTGTGACCTCCAGAGGTCACCAAAAGTCATACCGTTAAGTGGCCTATCATCATTTGCCGTAGCCCAGTATAAGACGCAACTATTTTTTGTATTCCAAGTTTGAACCAGTTCTAACAACACCCGTTGTGTGACCTTTGGTTTCCTCTGGAGGACACAGGTGTGGTCATAGGGAGTTGATCCATATAAAATATTTCCCTGGAGGTCCTCAGCTACAACATATCCAAAAATCTCCCAAATCGGAAAGACGAGGAAGTGCAATGCTGTTTGTACACCTTGTGAATTTGATGACCTCTGGAGGTCAAATGGTCGGTCATAGGGAGTTGGTCCCGAATAAACAATTGACTGGGGGTCCTTAGCTATAACATATCCAAAAATCAACCAAATCGGACAGACGAAGAAATGCAATGTCTTTTTATACGGTGTAACCTTTGGTGACCTCTGGAAGTAACAGGGTTGACCATAGGGAGTTGGCCCCATATAAACAATTAACCGGAACGTTATCAGCTACAACATATCCAAAAATCAACCAAATTGAACAGACGAGGAAATGCAATGCTTTTTCTACGATGTCCTTTTAAAAAACTGTGGCAATCTGTTTGCAAAACCTCTATGTAAATCAATTTACACATATAAACTAAAATTACTAATACGAAATGGTGGAAAAATAAATTTTTATCAATAAAAATATCATTTTCTTATAAATTTGCTGTAAATTTGTAAAAAAGACCAGCAAATTTTTAATTTCAATCTAAGAAAATATATATCAACTTACAAAATGAAGGATAAATGATTTTACATTGATATTTAATAATTTCACTACAGAAATATTTTCCAGTTCACGTCAATCAAAGAAACTTCACATTTTTAAAGCCTCATTATAAGGGAGAAATTAAGTGGTAAGGTAGTTAAATATGACAGAGTGGGAACACTGAGATAGGCAGTACACAAGTTGAATTTTGGGAAGCGAGTGAGCTAGAATTTTTCGAGAGAAATCAGAATGACAAAGTTGAAGAGAACAGAAACAAGAAGAATAGATGATGAGACAGAAATAAAAAAATGAGGTTCTGCCTGAATGAAACTATATTAGATAGACGTGTTTACTATTTGGGTTGTGATGTGATCATATATACTCTATGTGATCAAAAGTATCCGGACATCCCCAAAACATACGTTTTTCATATTAGGTGCATAGTGCTGCCAACTTCTGCCAGGTACTCATTATCAGCGACATCAGTAGTCATTAGAGATCGTGAGAAAGCAGAATGGGGCGCTCCGCGGAACTCACGGACTTCGAACGTGGTCAGGTGATTGGTTGTCACTTGTGTCACAAGTCTGTACGCGAGATTTCCACACTCCTAAACATCCCTAGATCCACTCTGTCTGATGTGATAGTGTAGTAGAAACGTGAAGGGACACGCACTGCACAAAAGCGTACAGGCCGACCTCGTCTGTTGACTGACAGAGACCGCCGACAGTTGAAGAGGGTCGTAAAGTGTAATAGGCAGTCATCTATTCAGACCATAACACAGGAATTCCAAACTGCATACGGATCCACTCCAAGTAGTATGACATTTAGGCGTGAGGTGAGAAAACTTGGATTTCATGGTCGAGCGGCTGCTCATAAGCCACACATCACGCAGGTAAATGCCAAACGACGCCTCGCTTGGTGTAAGGAGCGTAAACGTTGGACGATTGAACAGTGGAAAAACGTTGTGTGGAGTGACGAATCACGGTACACAATGTGGCGATCCGATGGCAGAGTGTGTGTACGGCGAATGCCCGGTGAAACGTCATCTGTCAGCAGGGACGTAAGCAGGAATTTATTTCGGAGTGGTCTAAAGCGTTCCGGGGGAGTCCAAATACAATTTGAGGCTAAATTATATGAAAATTTCTAAAATTGTCCCTAAAAGTAGACTACATTTACAAAAAAAGACGGGATTTCGGTGGGTCCGGACCACTCGGACCCATCCCCTGCTTATGCCCCTGGCAGCGCGTGTAGCGCCAACAGTAAAATTCGGAGGTAGTGGTGTTATGGTGTGGTCGTGTTTTTCTTGGAGGGGGCTTGCACCCCTTGTTGTTTTGCGTGGCACTCCCATAGCGCAGACCTATATTGACGTTTTATGCACTGTTGAAGAGCAATTCGGGGATGGCAATTGCATTTTTCAAGACGATCGAGTACCTGTTCATACTGCACGGCCTGTGGCAGAGTGGTTACACGACCATAACATCCCTGTAAAAGACTAGCCTCTACTGAGTCCAGACTTGAATCATATAATACACTTTTGGGGTGGTTTTGAACGTTCACTTTGTGCCAGGCCTCACCGTCCTACATCGATACCTCTCCTCAGTTCAGCACCCCGTGAAGAATGTGCTGCCATTCCTCAAGAAACTTTCCAGCACCTGGTTGAAAATATGCCTGCGAGAGTGGAAATTGTCATCAAGGCTAAGGGTGGGCCAACACCATACTGAATTCCAGCAGTACCGATGGAAGGCGCCACGGACTTGTAAATCATTTTCAGCCAGGTGTCCACATACTTTTGATCATATAGTAGAGAGAGAGAGAGAGAGAGAGAGAGAGAGAGAGAGACTTCTTAGAGTGATTTAATAAACTATCTGAAATGCCATTTCTTCACACGGAAAGAATATATTTATGGTAAATATTTGAAAGATATATATGGGTTATTTTCACGTTGAGAAAAGTAATGTAAAAAAATCACTCTTCCTTCCTTTAGAAACGGAACTTTAAGACAGTTGCAAATGTCCACTTATTCTTAACAATAAGTTTGGATACCGACTTTCATATTCGAAACAAGAAAAGCTCGTGAAATTCTCTAAATTGGGCATCTATTTCACACGCCCCTCCTCTCCCCTTAGGATACACTGTTGTAATGATAGTAACATGGTAAGAACCCGGCTCTATTCAAGTGTTAGCCATGCTCAAAAATTCATTTTAAACACTTCAGCCATTTTTTCTTCATCAGGAACCAGACGATTTCGATTTGCATGTGATATAAAACACATAAGTCACCTCCTTTACTCCCCTTAGAAGTGGAATTTTCGCAAATGTTGAAGCGTGTGTTCAATTTTCAATTTTCAATACTCTCTCATCCATTTAGGATACGCATTTTACTCAAAGTTTCCTAGTCCAGGTTGAGGTAGATAGCAACTATATGTATATTAACAAATTCATTACAACTATTTGCAAATAACACCACTTTCATTTTTATTTATAGAGATTAATGCCTGGGAGTAAAAGCTGTAAAAATGTCAGAGAGAGAGAAAGAAAAAGAGATACAAATCAGTAAAAGTTGAGTGAGATATTTCTAACAAAAATAGTTAATAGTTTAATTTAAAAGTTCTAAGAGGAGATATGTTGCAGAATTATATTGTGTGTGTGGGTAGTAAGTGCTTTCGTGATGAGTACGATGCTTCAAGATGACGAGATGTAAGTTGGTTATTGAGCGTCGGGTGTTTTTATTGGAAATTAATTCAGGATCTTTAGGCAAAGTTGTGGTTCAGAGTTATAATGTTTTTTGAGGTTTGCTTATATAATGAAAAGAGTTCGTGCAACATTTAATGAGCTGATGGTTTTTCCTAGAATGTTGGTGTGAAATAAATATGTTTCGTGGATTAAATTCAGATACTCGTTTCTTGCTTCTAAGCACTCTTCAGAACTTAGAACCGAATGCCTTGAATATTAGTCTAACTTCAAATAACGCTATACGTTAGTTATCGTTATTATGTCATCGTCATAGGTATTTTATCATTCTATGTAGGTTACTTTCCACAATTCAAAAAAAATTCTATGCATTACGATCCTCGCTAATCTCTTCATCTTCACGTATGATTTTTCTATTTTAATACCGTCCTCAATTACAACATTTTCGCTCCTCCCTCTATTTCCTTCCACCATTCTTCTAGCATTTCTCATTATATAGTTCTTTCCCAGCCAATGCCCCAATCAGTTTCCTTTTTTCTTTCTAATTACACGTAAAAGCTACTTTTTTTTCTCCCACTTCTTCTATTGCCTCATTTGTTTCCCGTTCGACGCAACTAATTCTTTCAATTTTCTTTTACAGTCACATTTTGAAATTTAACAATCTGTTCTCATTACTTTTGCGTAATGTCCACGTTTCTGCCGCATACAGTTACCTCACGTGTTGGCCTAAGCCGAATTCTGCCTGTTATGAAAAATACCACATTCGTGAGTCAAATTATTATTACATTCTCTTTGTCTGTCTGTAAATTACATGTTATCCGCAATGAAAGGACTATCGACAAACCAGCTCTCAGTACCATGACCTGTTTGTCATTGGCGTCGCGAAGTATCTGGCTTTGGGTAGTATAGATATGAAGATAAAGGAAAAATGGATTTCGGATTCAGAGCTACCTCTCTCGATTTGACTGGGCTTTTTAATAGTATGACCTGTCAGTCTGTGGCGTGCCAAGATATGTATTTTGAGATCTTGAACTTGAGGCAGTCTATGGTAAGTGAGGTTAGGTTTTGCTTGTATATAGTATTAAGAATTTAATTCTTGTGGCATGTGAAAGGTTACTACTATATTAAGTGAGATACAAACTATTGTGTTCTTTACCCAAGGCATGTACTTCCACGAGATACTTAATCTGATCCATGTGAACAAAAATTAAGCGTGTATACTGCTTAGCATGAAGAGAACTCGGGTACAACATGTATAATTGAAACTTACATACGAAAAAAAATCAAGAATAATCACCTGCACTCCCCCCAGAGTGATTTTTATATGAACACTGTATAAGGTGTTAACTGTAAACAAAAATATGCACAAGAGCCTGGAACTATAAATAGAATGTACAAGATATGTTGAAGATGATTACAGTACGGTGTGTACTATCCTCCTGCCCAAAGACAAGCCTGCACTATTCCATGGAGGCAATTGTACAGTTACCAGAAGTTATATAAAATGACATCCCAACTTTGTTACACCTAAAAGGGGAGTTAAACAACAAAGTTTGTGGGTGGGCCTGAGAATGTCTAACCAAGTCATCAACATGCAAAATGGTAGAAAAGTCCAGTAATAGTGCACTCCAGAGGAGGCAACAAAGTGCTTGTAGGGTGCGTTGCCCAACCCAAGGAGTGTGTATTGTTTTGTTGAAATAATAGAGCAAGACAATAGCTTGAGTGAAGTCCTGGATGTATAACACATTAGTCAATGTTTTCTGTATCCACACTAGGGAACGAATATTATAGGTTATGAAATCCCACATTTGATGTTTTGTATTCCTTCTGAGTGTCACTGGAATGCATACTATATAAGCTATCGCCCACTCAATCGGTGTTAAACTCGGAAATGATTATCACTGAAAACAAGGCAAAAATGTCTCTCGTAACTAAACGAATGACTTATTATTCAACTCGTACAACTATTTCTTTTAAAATACCTTTTGGAGCCAATTTCTACTGTAGAGAATTGAAGATAAATACGGGGAGTGCCACTTATCTTAGTCCTATGTCCAATAGACAGTTGCCCATAACCTATTTAATACCATGGATACAAAATCAGTTCTGATCTGTGATGTAATTGTTGTGTGCTGAAGAGTGACAACTTTCTTTATTGCAGGTGTATTTATACCGCTGCTATCTAAAAAAGAACTGACGTAAAAGTATATATTTCTCAAGTCAATTACGTCAACATTAGCAGTTTCTGTGCAATGTATTGTGGTGTTTCAGTAAATTAAAATAAAAATGGATTATTAGAGTAATACTTGGTAATTATATAAAGAAAAATGAATATAAAGAAAGTGTTTTGACGTATTGTCAATAGACTACATGCGCGCCGACTACGTGGGTGCTTCGGGGCCCCAGCACCCACACAAATAATCTTGCGGGTGCGGCGCATCCACAACATTTTTAGTTTGGACCCGGGTTTGAACCCGTTTCTCTTGCATTTAACTCAGCCGTCTTACCGACTGAACTAGGGCAGTCTGAACTTATCCTTATAGTACCGGCATATTATACTTTATCACAGCAAACCCTTTATGACAATTTTCATAAAAGATTTTAACTAAAAATAAATCAATCAGATATCGAGACTTACCTTGAAACATATGGGTTAACACGTCCCGCCATTGATATGCAGCCACATAAATTTTGGAAAGCCGACGCCGTTGGAGCCATACAAGGATTCAAATACAAGCTACTGTATTATTATCAGTAGCATAGAGGAAGAAATTAATTTAGATATATCTTTTAATGAGCAAATCAAAGGAAACAAATTCAATTTAAATTGTTCAGATTAATCACATTTTATATTAACAGTATGTGTAAACATGAAACTTACGAAATTTTAAAATTAGATCATGAGAATAATTCTGTCAGCGGAAGACCTCCACATTCTAAGAACTTATTGTTTTAAGTTCCTTACATAACAGTAATTAACAGATGTAACACTTATACAATTGAGGATGTTGACCCCTGATAAAATGATTGCCGTAATACTAATTCCAAGCCTCTATCGATTATCTCCAGATGAGTGAAAACTGAATGATCGGTTGATCGTCTCAAATAAGACGCGACCAAAATGTGTGACCCTTTCTTTACGTTGAAGACAGTTTATATACACATAGGTTCTGAGTTTCGCTTGTGTCTATTTTCATTTTCATATTTTGTTTTGATACTTTCTCTCTTGTTTGTTACTTTATATTTCTAGTAAACAAGTTTGGCTGCTTTTCTTTTCAGAATCAAAATAGTACATTTACAGTAAAATATAAAATTTAATATACATAAGTGTTTCTTTTACTTTACATCACAGCGTGATTCTATGGAACAAGCACCATGCTTTTCGTATGCACATGATACACCTTCGCTTATGATACCCTGTATTTGTTTTGTGTACTTCGATCTTGCTTTATTAATTACGTTATTAGCACAGTTTGTGCCTCAGACTTCACCCATACAGAAGTATTGGCTGTACAGTACTAATGTACTAAATGTACGCGTGGCTAACTTAAGCGAAATATCGTTCTGTTTGTTCAGAATTTTGCGTGTTGTGAAAATGCTTTTTTTTTTTTTCCTGATAGCTGCCAATCTTCTCTAAGGTAGACCCAAGTCCCATTATATTATATGTTTACTCCCAGATATTTAAAAGATTTCACTATTCCTATAACCTTTTCCTGATATGCCAATCTCTCGCCTTTCGCCAGTTCGTACGCCCTGTTTAAAACGACTGCCTTGGTATTATTCACATTCGCTTTTAGGTTAGATTATGTGCAATATGCTCCAAAATGCATGTAATGCTGTCTATAATCCTACTACAGTGTGATTCATAGTTGTCAAGTCATTTAGGGCATAACAATACTGGAATTGTTTTTGCGGTGCGTGAGGAGGAGATGTGGGTATCGGTTTCCTGTAGTGCATTAACTACGTCGTTAAAACATTAGTTAAATAATATTGATGTAAGTTGACACCCCTGTCTTAGGGCAATGCAAGACGGTATATGTTTCGATATTTTGTTTTGTTTCGTCCGCTTTTTAAACAGAAATTAACCTAATTGCATATATTTTTCGATTTTTTGAAGTGTTTTATTGGACATCCCGTACGATCTTATATAGCAATTCTGCTGATAGAGTCGAAAGATTTTATATAGCAATTCTGCTGATAGACGAAATAGATATGAGGGAAAAGCTTGTATACCAATAAACGCTTTCCCCTCATATTTATTCTGTCTAGCAATACAAAACTTGGTACACACATTTCTTAACCCCTAGAGTATTTTTCGAGGTACATTTGTGTTGTGTGCTTTTACCCGGGGTCACTTCAGAGGGGTCCAAAGTTGATGGGAGGGATTTCTGGAGAAACTTTTTCCCGACATTCTCCCATTTTTTCCAGTTCAAGTACGTTATGTGCCCAATAACATTTCTGGAAAGTTTGTTTCATGCTGAAGAGAATGAACTACAAACCATGACTTTCCAATGAACAGTGTTGATGCAATAACTATTTCACTGCGAGTCTACGATTTTCTTTATACTAACAGGGTTAATGGGCCCCAGGACTTATTCTGTTGTCCAAGGCACCTAATGTTTTGTGCATGAGCATATCTTTGTTATGTTTATCGAATGGACTAGGTTTGATTCGGATGTCCGGATGACAAGTTCATGTCCGTTTCTTGTGAATATTGCCTTTCCTTTCGTACGGTGGAAAAATATACATCTTCTCCATAAATCAGGTAAATCTGCTCTCCCGTAGTAATTTGTTAAACATTCCGGCTAACGAATATTTCATTTTGTACATAGTGTTTGAAAAGTCAAAAGCAATATCATATATCCCTGCTCGTTTATTGTTTCTCGTATCTTTCACAGCGAGCTTAATTTTTTGGATTAATATTTCTTTGTCGAGAATCGGATTAGTACCTGACACTTGAGGTGGAATTGACCGTTTTGTTTTCCATATGCCCCTACTATAAAGAATTTGTTTCAAGTGTTCTGTCCATACTTCTGTAAGGATGTTCTGTTTCGATTTTCTCGGATATTTGTTTCGTGAATCACATGCAATACTTCTTTATAATCGTTTGTATGTAAAGCTGTTTATAACTCTGATATTACAGTTTGTTCTATTCATACCTTTTTGTATCGATTCCGTTTTTTTAAAATTCCGTTAGGAAACTCAGACCCCCCCCCCCTCTGAATTGCTTGAATGTACTTAATGCTGAAGTTGCTTCCCGACATACAGTGACGCAATTGGTATCATACTATAATTTTTTATTTTTGATCACGTTTTTTCCTTTTTTCTTTTTTTTGTTAATCCTCCTAATTCCCCCCACTGAGTTTAGAATTGAGCTGCACGAAGTGAGATTGAATACGTCGGTTGTGACAAGTCTCTGATGTTCAGAAACAATTTTTACACATCACAACGCGAAAAACATGCGACCACTCTTTTACCGTGACACGAATTAATGCAGTGAGATCACTTTCACAGTACTCACTTCTTATCAACATCACAGTTCCATTGATTTGTCAATAGTATGGCTTTTCACCAGCCAACCATAGGAATACGGTATTTTAACTCTTGTACTGGACGTGGACTTTCTTCTGAGCGTTTATGTCTCCTTTCCTTATACCGCATGTATATTATACATACATTTGAATCTGTATGGCTAATTTTTTATTGCCAAAACAGCACAAAGTCACTCTAATTTTTTATAGAGTTGTGTGAATTAAAACTAGTGGTTGCGGTGTTATAAATATGTGTAACAGGTCATTTGAAGATCTGCAACGTACTTTTCGCTGCAGCACCAATTTCTATTAGGGGAATTTAAAAGAACTACATAGATGCATATATTTGAAATATGTTTTTCAAGTAGCTTTTGTTGCAAGAGCATTGATTTAAAATACCAACTTGGATGTGGGGAAGGAGAATATGTGTAGATGAGGATGCATGCTACTGACATCGATTATCAACTTACCTGCTTTTCCTTTTCTTGTTTCAAATTGTTAGTGTGATACTGTGAGTTACTTTCCGTTGCTAGTGTTGATAATGCTTTTAATTGCAGTTATGTCAGCATCAGGTTGTCATATAACTACAAACAGAATGGAAATGGAACAAAAGTTCAACACTTGACACCTATCAAATAATCCTTGTCAATGAGTTTGTATTGGGTTTATATAGTGTATATTAAATTTTGTCCTCGGTAAGAAACATAAACGACACCTTGTATCCTATATATCGACCAGAATAGGCAAGTAATTAAACGCATTTGTTGAACTTTTCAAAGAGCTTATTCTTGTTATCTAATCAAAGCAAATACTGTAAAGCGAACAAATAACTGTTTCTAACCTTTTCCTGTATGGGGTTTACAAATAGGAACATCAAACCTTTAGAATGAAATAGAATGGAAATTAGAAGTTATAGTTAAATAATTGTGGAAGTAAATCAATGGCAATATGTTTGGAAGACCATATTCGCTTGAATATCCTCCTCCGCATTGATGGGTGGAATGGATTCTGAGGGTTCAGTTTTGCGTTACTTTTGTACATAAACTGCGCGGTAAATTCGAAATAGTGCTTTCAATACTTCCTTTTAGTTCATGAATTATTCATTTCGTATTATTGAAGACATCAGACTTTAGTCATAGAATATAATTAATGGGAATAGAACGTAGTGTCTGAGATGTCAGTTTGTATTACCATTTCTCAGCAGAATGAGTATTCGGGAATCCATTTTGTGCAATGGGTCTAGAGTAATCCATTCTACCCATCGAAGTACAGGAGGATTTTTGAAGACATTATCTTCAAACTACTATGTCATTGTTAGTATCTCACAACAATTACAAAAATATATTTCATTATCACTTCCTTTCAAAGTACAAACGTTCTTATGGTAACCCCTTCAGTTATGCAATTGAGACTGCCCAATGATTAGGAGGAGGCGTTTTAACCTTTCTCTGATGCAAGGAAGAAAATAGATACGTAAGGACTTCGTGAAACGTAATAAGAGGCTAAAGATTTTCAAATTGTTGCGAGTACTACATCAGATGTGCGAAAGCAATTTAGCTAGGTCTGCACTTAGAAGCAATTCCCACTTTGGAAGAGAGGGGAGATAATGATTTTCCTGAAAGAGAGTGTTTCTGGATGACAGAATAAGATTCGTTCGCACTGTCTTGCTGAAGACAACTGATATTATGTTGTACATTTCGTACGTATAATCAGGACTTAATTTTTTTCTAAGGTACCAGCTCTGGAAACCAAGCACCATAATACAAATCCAAATTTGCTACAGAGACTTACATGTTTTGAGTTTAGATTATAGTTACTGATGTAAAACGTACAAATTTTCCTGAATGTACAGATTATCCCTCAAAGATAATACCAATTGAAGAAAGTAAAAATAAAATTTTACAAAACAACTGTAAATTTTATCTATCTATCTATCCGGGTGGTCCGGAAGTTTGCGATCCCCTAATTGGTGTTTTCTGATGGCTTTAGGTTTTACCAACATTTATTTGGTAACATTGCTTGGCATTGATAACATTGCTATATATGTTAATTTGTTTTTCAATGAATGGTGTAAATATTTAACGTGCGCAATTACCTGAATCAGACGTTTCCTGGCCGCTGGATTGGAAGAGGTTGTGCATTTTCACCAGCTCCTTTTGCCTGGCCTCCAAGAAGTCTCGATCTGACGACACCAGACAATGCTCTTGGGCTCATAAAGCAACAAGTAAGAAATACTCATATCACACAACACAGGAATTACGAGCAGCTGTGGAACACGCCTTCACCCTCGTGACTCCGGAGTATCTCCGCAAAACATCTGCGAGAACTTGGCGCAGAATTGAGCTGTGTTACGATATAGACGGTGATCATACCGATGTTTATGACTCTTAAGACTCTTAAGACTTTAAGGTAACTGTGTACAGACACTCTACCACAACTAACACTACACTGTTGAAACTGAATGGGGGTACGCCCACTTCCGGATCACCCTATATATATATATAATCATTATCATCATCATAGGTATTCTGCCTTTATTGGCAGGTCACTTGCAGCAGCTGAGAAGCTTCCATGCTCCACGGTCCTCCGCTAACTTCTACGTCTTCGCGTATGATCTTTCTGTTTTTATATCATCCATTAATTGTAGTCTCCTTCGCCCCCTCCCTCTCTTTCCCGCCACCATACCCTCTAGGACGTCCCTCATGATACAATCTCTTCTTAGGCAATGTTCCAAACAGTTTCTCTTCCTCTTCCTAATAATATCTAGAAGTGTTCTTTTCTCACCCACCATTTCTAACACTCTCTCATTCGTTTCCCGCTCGACCCAACTAATTCTTTCCATTCTTCTCTACACCCACATTTCGATGGCTTCCAGTCGATTTTCATCACCTTTACGTAATGTCCACGTTTCCACCCCATACAGTACAACACTCCACACGAAGCATTTTATGAGTCTTTTTCTCAACTCTTTATTCAAGATCCCACAAAACAGACTTTTCTTTCTCCTAAGGGCTTGTTTCGCCATTCCTATCCTTGCTTTTATTTCACGTTCGCACTTGATGTTATTACTAAGAATACTACCCAGATATCGAAAACTTCACTTGTTCTATTTTCTACCTTCCTACTTTATATAATATCTGGACTGGAGCGTGAAGTGTTCTAATTGTGAGTTATTTATATTCAGACTCTATTGAAGATTTCGAACTTTATAACGAATTTACTCTCTCTCTCTCTCTCTCTATGGCCCATGGAACCCAGAGATTCAATGCCGCGTTCACAAAAGTTCTTCATTGACTTCTATCCTTGGCCAACTGCATCCAGTTTTTACTTTGTTTTCCTATTTCTGCGAGATCCATCCAAATGGGCCTTTTCCGATTGAAATCCCAGTTAAGACTATGAAAGCGTTCCTACTTTTTTCCATCCTAGCTACATTACCTGCCTAGCTAAGCCTCCTAGATTTGATTACCCTAACAATGTTTGGTAAACCGTACAAATTGTGTAGTTCCTCGTTATGAAGTTTCCGCCATTTCCCATTCTCGTTCCTCTTGGGTCCGAATATTCGTCTCAGGATCTCGTAGTCAAATACTTTCAGTCTACGTTCTTCCCTCAGAGTAAGCGACCATGTTTCGCAACCATACAGAACAACAGACATGATTATCGTTTTATATATTTTAAGCTTCAAACTCCTTCCAACGGATTTATTATAATTAATTTGCTTTTAATCCGCCGAAACAGACTAAAGAATCCCTATTGACAGATAAAATTTGGGAATATTAACGTTAAAGAACGCCAGGCGTAAAAGTCGAATTTCAGTCACCATGGCCACCTAGGACCTACTCATTCTCGAGTCATGAATACTAATATTTGATTTAAAAAAAACTATGTAATGTTTGCAACAAATTGTTGTGAACGTAGTTCCGTCTATCCAGTTAGTAAACTGCAGAATCACGTATCGTATTCCTGTTTATATACTGGAAAGATGCTTCGAAAAACGTTAGGTATGAAAACAGGAGTTTTCCGCAGATGGTTGTACCTTTACAACAGACTGCAGATGCAGCAATGGTAGAAAATTTCGAGACTCTGAATTTTCTTATATTGTTGTTAGACTATGGAATTTTATTATTCAACATTTTATTGAGCACATAGATCATAAACTACGCATACACAATGTGGAACAATAATAAATATAGTAGATAATCAGCTAAATTACAAAATAATACAGTATAATTGACAAATAAATTATAACTTCAATTATCCGAGCTTCAGTAATTCGGATCGATAGCAGAAAATGAAACAAGATCGCCAATAAACTGTTTCTAGTAAAGATGATTTTATTTTCAACATATAATAGGCTTATCTTTTTATTAAATGAAAGCGATTTTAGATATTTCCTTTTATCTCGTAACATAACTTTTTTTTTTTAATGATTTCCCCAATTATCTGGATTTCTGCAACTAACCAGATTACGTTCAGGACTTATTAATCCAAATAATTAGAATTTCAGTGCAGTACGTCTAAATCAAATTAAATATAATGTTAGATATTGATCTGCTTACTTTCCCAATGTGAAACGTTTTCTAATGGAAATACTATCTTTCCAAGTTATGTGTCATCGAAAAAAAAAAAGAAGAAAATCCCCAGTGTTACGAGAACACAAATACAAATTTAAAGGACAATTTGAGGCATAAGAAGATAAAAGATGGTCAATTTGCTATGTTTCTAATACCGTCTGGGGACGCGCGGTAACTCAGTTACGGAGTTTTCATTTCCGAAGCGAGAGCTCCTCCATGGCTAAGCGGTTGGCGTACTCGCCTTTGGCGTGGGAGACCCGGGTTCGATTTCCGGCGGGAGCTCGTATGGTTCGGTTTCCATGTTAATCAGTTGGTCCACGTCTCATATAGCCTTGCTGCTGAACAGGACGTTAAACTCAAAATCAACTCATCTCATTTCCGGAGCGAATGGTAACTGGTTAAATTCGAGGCTATGTAATTTTTCAGTGAATAACATCGTATCCATGGACGTTCTTGAGAGTCTTTAGTCTCCTTCCACACTCTCATTCCACCATCTGTCATAACTATACACCTTTACTAATTACCTATCTCTTTTGGCGCGCATATCATTATAAATAAATAAATAAATTACTGAGGGACGTAATTAAAGTCAATGAAAGGCGAATTATTTCCTCACCATTTTCCTTATGTTTTATATTTTTAAGCAGAGAAATATGCCATCTTTTTTAGTAGATATTTTTATATATTCGGTCCTTGACAATATTTTTAATAGTCATTTTGACTTCTTACCTTGTTGGGAAATATAATGTATAAATAAAATAATTAAAGCAAAGTAGTGAGTAGCCGCATGTTTTTTTTTAACACATTATCTGCCATATATGTTGAATTTTATCATGTTATTTTTACGTCTAGTGAGCCAAATATAACTCATATGTATCTTCAGTATCTTCACGTTAGGAGCCGCTTGGTGCGCTGGCAACTCACACTACCATATACTAACAATTATGAAATCTGATTTGTGCCCCCATGGGCAACAACTGCGATCAGAAACTCATAGATATCAATAAAATAAAATAAATATTTTTCTCATTTACGTAGAAAAGCTGTTTCTCTTTAATCCCAACCTATATTGTAAACTATGATTATAGTAAAACATCATGGGTTAAGGATATTTTTTTTCTTTTAATGCGGCAGCCAGTATATTAAGAAAACTGGTGAGTATCAATCTCGTACATATGTCGGCCACACTTGTCATAATTTATTTCAGGCGGATTGTGGAGGGTGGGTTGGACTGGAGTAAGTATCCCTTTTAGCACCGAGGCTATATGGGACGTAGGCTTTCAGTTTAAGGTGGAATACGAACCATGTAATACGTTCCAATTTTCAAGGCTTTCCTACCTGACATTGAACTCGGTACTCCGTGTACCATGTTAGCCACTAGACCAAGGGGAAGGCTTTTCATCCTATTTATTCAACGTCCAACATCCTTTGGTTTATTCAACTTTTGTACTGTGAACAATTACTATAACTTGGTATTCTCGTGTTATCGATACTAATAACCCTTTTGTAAAGGAACTTCTAGTACCTAGGTCTACTAATAATGTGGCCCACACTGTTATACATCCAGAGCCGTAGCTAAGGGGGGAAGGCAGCGGGGCGGTTGCCCCGGGCGCAGATAGAAAGGGGGCGCCGAACGAGCAAGAAGAAAGGAAAAGTGTCGGGAAAGAGTAAACGACGCGGCGCCCCATAAAAGAAGTGGCGCCCTATTAAATCAATATCGTTGTCAGTTTGCAAAGATATACCTTTGTTAAAAACTTTCTTACTCGCTCCGCTCGCAACCCAAAATTTTCAATAAGAGTCACAACAAATTTTTACTTATTACTTAAAGAAAGTTATTATATACGATTTTTAAATGACGATGTGAGATAAGAGGTATCGAGTAATGACTTATAGTGTACGCAGGAGCGCTTTCAAAATCGGAAACGGTCAAAGTCTGAAATACAGGTTCAGCGTTGTAATGGTGATGAGTTCGCATAGTTAATCACGCTTTTCTACCCAATCGGATTAACACAATGGTGAGGATGAAGGTATGAAAATGAGAGGAGTTAAGAGGTACACGCAAGCTACTGTTTGTGCGGGAATGTTAAAATGAAGGTAAACAAGGGATATAATGTATTCAAAATTGTAGAGTAGGTTAAAAGGATCAGAACCATTGAATTTCGTCTTTTATCAAAGACTAATCACTACTAGTGTTTTTATTATTACATTGACATATGAAATGCTTCCAATTTGAAGGAATTTAGTGGGGTCACTTCTCTATCACCAGGATATGTTTTCTGTGCATACGTATCAGTGGTGCTCTGGTTTCTCTGTCTGTCTACATACAGACAAAGCATAAACCTTCTGAATTTCTGTTATATTTCACAAAATAATTTTACCGTAAAAAAACTAACTCACTCTATGCTCTATAAAAACCCGAGATTCAATACCTCTCCAATGACTTCTGCCCTTACCCAACTGAAACCTGTTTCAACTTTGTATTCCTATTTCTACGAGATTCATCTTAATATTGTCCTTCCATCTGCGTCTAGGTCTTCCTAATGGTCGTTTTCCGATTGGACTTCCAGTCAAAACTTTGAAAGCGTTCGTACTTTCTTTTGTTCTGACTATATAATCTACCCACCTGAGCCTCCTAGACTTGATGACTAACAATGTTTATTAAAGAGTGTATTTTATGCAGTACCTCGTGATGAAGTTTCCGCCATTCCTGATTGTCGTTCCTCCTGGGTCCGAATATTTGTCTCAGGATTTTATTCTCAAATATTTTCAATTTGCGTTCTTCCCTTAAAGTAAGCGACTATGTTTTGCAACAGTACAGAACAACAAGCATGATTAACGTTCTATAAATTTTGAATTTCAATTTCCTCGACAAAATTCGCGACAACAAAAGATTTTGAACTGAATAATAACACGAATTCCCTGCTTTCAGTCGACATTTAATGTCTTCGTGGATATGATTTTGGTCTGTTAATATTGATCCTAGATACTTGAAAGTATCCACTTTTTCGAAACTATTATTTGATACTTTGACTCATCCATAATTTGCAGTATTGCGATTCTAGTGAACTTCTATGTATTTAGTTTTTTTCTGCATTTACTTCTACACCTGCAAGCATTTAATTATGTTTGCATTTTTCTCTATTGTTCTCCTATCACTTATCAAATTTACATTATCAGCATACGCCATAACCTGGTAAATACCATTCAGGTCTACGGTCTGGTTCTTATCTTTGATTTTGCTACTAGCTTTTTCGGTATTCCAAATTCTGGAAGAATGTTGTGTAATATTTATCTCCTAATAGAATCCTAAGCCTGTCTAAAATCAATAAATAATTGATGTACCGGGTCCCATTTCTTTTCGAGTATTTGTCGAATGGTAAATATCTGGTATAGTTGATTGATTTCCTCTAAACCCATACTGATAATCTCCAATAATTTCATCCGCGTATGGAATCAATCTTGCTCTTAAAATCTTTGAGATGATTTTATAGGATGTTTACACAAGAGAAATGCCTCGATAAATATTACAATCCGCTTTGTCGTCTTTCTTGTGAATTGGAACACTCATTCATTCCTTCCACTCTTGTGCTGTGCATTTCCCTTTCCACACGAACATTAGTTTTTGGCTGCATTGTTAAGCAAATCGTCAAAGACTTCCTTCGGTCTATTCATGATGCTATGTGTATCAGAAGGAATTGTTCCGTCTTCTCACTTTATATACGCGCGAGGTTGATACCCTTTCTTAAATTCGTTGATGCCCTTGAACATGTCTCGAATTTCTTTATTTTATTATTATCTTTAAGCTCATTAATTTAAGCTTTCAAAAAATCGCATTTCTCTCTTCTAAACATTTTGGAACTTTTCCGTCTGATGTCAACGAAATTTAGTGTAGTTATAGCGTTCGGATTTTGTAGCCAACGCAGTTTCGCCTATTTTTCCTTCTCCCTTAGTTTGGTGTATTCCTGGTCGAACCGTAATTTATTCCTACATATTTCCGCATGTCTCAATTCTTCTCTTCCTGAAATTTTAATGCTATCCTTCATTTGAACCGAAGTATCCGCAACATTAGTGCTCACAAAACCTTGTAAAAACGAGAATCTATTACAGTTCAATCTAGTATTCTACTCTTGCCTGGTTCTCCTCTAATTTCTTTAATCTAAACCTCTCTGTTTTCAGATGTTGAATATTCTCTTTATTCAACGATAATCTTTCATTGTTGTTATCTCTGCTACCAGATAGTGATCAGCAGGGCCCGGATTTTGTTGACCTAAAATTTTTAAAAAGTGACCTGTAAAATGATACTAAAATTTCTGTAAAATGACCCTAAAATTAACAAAAGTTGACCTTAAAACTTGACGTTTTTTAAACGTTTATTTCGTTAAAACATTGACATTTTTTGAACATCTATTGAGTTGTAATTACTATTTCTCACTCATTTTCAAAAGTTTTGTTTCAGTTAGTTGCAGTCCATTGATCATTTGTGTCTTTGGTTTTGAAAAAGCAATAATATTAAAATTAAACTTTAGTAAATTTAGTAAGTAGCTAAGCATTTCATATTTGAATTACTGATATATAGGCCTATATCCAGTTAAACAACATATAAACATTTTATAAGCTGTGATACAACAAACTAACTCAGGAAACTTGTGATCGTCACAAAATTTAGCTCATACCTTATTCAGCATTGCAGTAGATAACTGTAAACATTTTTACGATTTAATTGAATTAGCAGCGTTAATTATATACGGAGCAGCATCTGTTACAAAAAGAACATGGTCATGTTGGACACCTTCAGGCCAAAGTAGGGATAAGATTTATCGAAAAGTCTACATATTGTAAAATGGTTGACAGATTCCAACACTTCACCAGCTAGCAAAAATATTTTGCTAGGTTCGACGGCTTTCATTGTCCCAATAATAATATTGACTATATAACGTTCTTTCACATCACTAGTCTGTCTATAGAAACAAAAATTTCTGAGTCCAAAGTTCCTCTCTTATTTTTCTTATTGTGTCCTTGTTACACTTTGGCATGTAATGTTTCCTAAGATTCGTTTCGTCTGGAATGGAATGACCTGTATCACGTTCCAGGAAATCCAGCAGTTTCACATTGTTGAGTTTCCAAAGAGGAATATTTGAAGACACAAAAACTTCACATAACTCTTTTGAAAACTGAGGATTTGCCTTTACTATTCGAAGCACTCTCCACAAGTAACAACTGCGAACACTTGGTTTTATGTTTGTTTTCAACCGCACGTAAATGTTTTTCACTTCTGATATACTTTAGCACAGTGTATCTTTTTTTTATGCTGCCACTTTTCTCCACATACCTTGCAAAACTATTGTGCTGTCAGTACTAAAAACATCCTCACCAAATTCAGAAACAATCTGTCTTAAATGAGAAGCTGTAGATGGTTTAGGCCTTGGCATTCTACATACTCAAAGCATCAATTGACTCTCGAGTTGAAACTAGGAAGCGCACTTAAAGAATAATTTTTAGTTATTCACGTAGTCATATCCTTTGTAGTAAACAACCTACAACCATCTGCTTTGGCCACTTACAAATCCCCAGCCCTCGTCAACCAGCTACAGCTTAGTGTTCATTAACTTGTTAGGAATGCAGTTTTTCCACCCCAACTATCAGGAAGCAGGAAAAAAGATCATTCAACTTCGTGTTTTTAAATCCGTAAACAGTTTTTATTTTAAGATTTCCTTATGTAGAAAAAAAGAATAAAAAGACCATAAGTAACCTAAAAGTTACCTTAAAATATTAAAAATTGACCTGAAACTTTAAAACGGCAAAAAGTGACCAAAAGTTGACTCTAAAAAATATATTTTTAGAACCAAGAGTTGATGGATAACGTTTTTATTTGAACTTGCCTTGTCATATGCGTAACAGAAAAAAGTTGACTTGTCAACAAGATCCGGGCCCTGGTGATCAGTGTCATAGTCGGGTCTTCTGAAGGAGTGAATATCAATCATGCTAGGCTGTCTTCTTGCAGACACTATCTACTAAAATGTGATCAATTTGATTGTGTGTTCTTCCATCTTAAGAGCAATAAAAGAAATCTATCATTAACAAATTCAACCCGTTTAATTTGAATATTAAAAGAATCGAAATTAAAATGCTATTTGTGTGGTCACATGCAAAATAAAATTTAAAAAGTTTACAATTTCTACTGGAAATTAATGCTGTCAACCATGTTGAATAGTTTCTAATGTATTGAAATTTCACTTCTTATCGATAGTATGAAACGTTAGAAATAGTTGTACTGTAAATTTCCATAACTGATCTCCATGTGGATCTGTATACAAATCAAATTTAGTTCTGTCAAGTTTAACACAAAGTTCAAAATACGCCTCTTGAAATTAGCTCTTATTTGGAAAAGAATACATAATAATCGCTTTTGGCTTTTGCAATGGTCTGTCCAAACAGCATGATTAAAAAATCAACATAGCATAACATTTTTAAAATGGTCTACCCGTTTGAAGGATTGCGCCCTTTCTTCGGGGAAGTGTTGCATTTGTATTATGAAGGCTATAACAATTTTAGTTGGTCTACGGGATTTTTTTTAGCATAATAACAAAAGCTGCTTCTCGTATAGGCAAAAAGAAAAAGAAAAAAGGAAGGAAGGAAAAGCTTTGTGTGGTGAGTGTAGGGGGCGCCGAATTTTACTTCGCCCCGGGCGCCGAAATCTTTAGCTACGGCTCTGTATACATCTGTGCAGCATACTGCTTCATTCATATAAACATAATTACATAATCAATACATTCATTTTAAAAAATCAGCTTCATAAACTATTAACTGCCAATTATACCAGTTCTCCACCAATTTGGCTCAGTGTGTGTGAGTGTGTGGGGGGGTATACACACATAAATCCTACCCACTATTTCAATTTTCTCATTTTCCTTCTAGCATGAGGAAATTGACACGAACTGCCTCAAAACGTGTTTCTACTACATGAATATCTGTGCAGAGTAACAATGTTAATGAAACACCGAACGAACGTAATGAGTAAAACTCTCTACTAATTAATTAATTAGAATAATTATTTCCGTTTCTCGTACTGTTTCCACGATGCAATTAGCGCTTTCATTTGCAGAATTGTATATTAAATTCAAAAAAAAAAGTATGGCATCATCTATTGCCGTTATGTCCTTTTAGGGTCAATTTCAACAGAAGTAAAATTCTTTCTATCGTAATTAAATATAATAAGCACCATGAAACGTTCTATTCTTTACTAAATAACCATAAGCAAAAGTGTTGTACAAGAGTGGACCACACATATTGATACAATGTATGTGATTAGTATTCCGACATTTTAATATTCTAGAGCTTTTTATGAACGGTAGTTTGAGGAGCTCCTTTTCTATGATCACTTCGAAACTTAGATATCTTTTACTCATCCTGACAGATGCCAGGACAGAATTTTACGGTATTATTAGCAAATATAGAAAAAAATATATAAAGCTGAAACACATAATAATAGGTAGATCCAAGGGGCCACCCATGTGTTAGTTCACCGAGTTAGGATCTCCAAAACTTGCTAACTCAACATACATGTGGACTTTCTCAATAAAACTATAAACATCTGATCAACTGATGAACTGATCAACAAAATTTGATCTTACACTTCATCTGCACACTTTCTCTGATAAAACCAATCTAGTTCTATCATTTTTTTTCTGAAAATATAGGTTTAAGTATTTTACAATTACTGACCGTCTTTTTGGATGCAGAATAATATCCGTTCATCACTATATATACATTGTGCCTTATAGTATTGAACCCACATTCCCACAGCTTCGACTCCTGCGAACAAACATTTCTGGGTATGCGCCTGGATAGATCTTATTCAATTGAACAAAATGATACAGAAGAACGTAAATCCTCATGCGTAGATTTCGAGTAAATCGAGAGAAACAATATTTTTCTATACCTAACTGATTCTGCCGCTGTAGAGTTGGGTTAATTCCCGAAGTGCTTACTTTGCTTCGATGACACCATAATAGTAGTGCACTCTTGCCATCTACATATCTATGTCGCAATTACTTGCAGAACATTGGCACCATATGGTATTGATATGTCAATTTGGGTTCACCAGGTATTTTAATTGTTAGCATTTCTACAATTTCATATCAAAATGCTTTCCTATACGCATACTTAATACGCGCCTTTGGCATGGGAGGCCCGGGTTCGATTCCCGGCAGGAGCTCATGTGGTTCGGATTCCACGTTAATCAGTATGTCCACGTCTCATATAGCCTCGCTGCTGAACGGGACGTTAAACTCAAAATCAACTCAACGTATACTTAATTACAATTTAAGAACTCCATTATTTTAAAATGAATATTGCTAATACTGAACAAGCACACACACAGAAATTTTTGTTGTGAGTGTTAGCAATCTTTGGGTGGGTAGGAATTTCAATACTACAAGCCATATCTATGTAGTATTGAACGGCTGTTATTTTCCACATGAAAAGGCACGAGTAATTGTAAAATACTTCCATCTATGTTTAAAAAAAAGAAAGAGAAAGAAAGAGAAAGATTACAGATGAAGTGTAAGGTGAGATTTTTATACTACATCAATCATTTCCCTGTTAAACTTGTATATTTTATTGAGAAAGTGTACAAATGTATGTTGAGTTAGGAAGTTTTGGAGATGGTCCAGACTCGGTGGACCCCGATCAGTGCCCCCCTGATACGAACATGAAAGAGCTTTAGTGTTTATTACACTATCAGGGTCATAACATTATTTATATTTGAAGAGTTACACTTGCGCAATCATATGTTCGCAGGCAAATTACAAAAATACCGTATATTTCTGAGTTTAAGACGAGATTTTTTTAAAACCATAATTTCGTGTCCAAAAATATGGGGTCGTCTTTCTTCACGACATAGTTTTTCTTTGCTGAGCAGAATCACAAACCTCGATTAAGCTCTAACTTTAACTCTCTTTCTCGCCTAACACTTTAACCTTGAACGTTCGCAGATTCAGTGGACCTGTCCAATAAGCAAGACTAAGGGAGACCTGTATTTAATTTGATGTTTAGTTTAGTTTTATAGTAAGCTCTGAATTATATACCAAGTATGTGCTGTAGATTATTTTATATTGAATGATACACCAACGAAATTTCAAATAATGCGAGAAAAACTCATTAATGCTATATATCACTCACTGATACACGTGCACATTGGTAACAAAAAACAATATTGAATATGTATTCAACTTTTTGCAATGTTCTCTCCAAACACGTTCTCTATTTCTACAATCATATCATGGATTCGATTTTGTAATTCTGGAAGGTCAATTGATTTAACATCAGGTTCAACTATTCCTTATACTCGTCTGAAATTTCGTTGCGTTGATATCACAGATTTGGTTTCAGCACACTAAACCACTACCTGCGCCCGTTGTTAAACATTCACCGTTTTCATTTATGTGATCGTGGAGCTGCGTAGCGAGCAAACAGAACTTGAAGTAATGCAAACAAAACTTGAAGAGCTGGTCTTTCATTTGGTATTACAGTTATTTGACAATTTGTCGTACTTCATTCACAGTGATTAATTGAAATTAGAGAGATTAGAACAGAACATGCTATAGTCTTTAGGAAAATATATTCTTTTTGTAATGATAATTATATATTATCCAGATTGTATTTATTATCAATTATTTAAGAAAAGGAAAAAAAGGTTATCGTCCAACGTTAAAAACGTGGGATGATAATTACCATAATAGTATCCGGTTCGTGTCAATGTTAGAATTTTATATAAGAAGATATAGAAACTGGTTGCTAAGGAGTTAGTTGATCTGTTTTCGAGTTTGTTATATAGAAGTTTGTTCATACTAGTCGTTTAATGTTCGTGGCTGGGTTTGAGTAATGTTCATAGTGTAATTAATGTGGAATGAAATTAAATCTTTAAGTGAAGAAGTAATGTGTGATTAAGAGTTTATAAAGAATAAATGCTGTTAGTAAATCATATTATTTATTGAGATTAGTGCCATTGTGCGATATAAGGTCATTAATAGAACTCACTAGGAACAAGTTTGAGTGGTAGATATAATTGAAGGGCTTGCTGGAAGAAGGGCCAATCCCACTCCTCCATGGAACATGAATTTTGTGGCTGAAGTGTAAGCTAGTGTCACCTAGTGTTACTTATTGGACTGAATGCGTTATGGGATATGAAATAGTGTTCTGTATCTACTCCTGCAAACTAAAATACCTACGTTACTTACATTTTTCTACATTAAAACTGCATTTCTCTCCAAATCACAAAATTCTGGGATAGGCCCTTCTTCCATTGACCCCTTCAATTAGTTATTCCGCTTTAACATAAGAAAGAGAAGGTTAGAATTCTATATTATGCATTATTGTTAGCATTTAATGGGGAACATATCCCAAGATGAGTAAAGTCCAAATTGATAGATCTGATTGAGCTGAAAATGTCAAATTCTCATGCATAGTTTTCGACAAAATTTATAAAAAATGATTTTTTTATTGTAAAAATATGAATTAATGTTATTCGATAACCACGCGCAGCTATTAATATAAAAATAAAGTGTATACCATAATCAAGATTTGATTATGATACTAGTTATGACGGTTCACAGTGTTGTTAATAAGATATAGCCCAAAGGTATGGTTAACTGCTAACATTAATTTCTGTTTAATACTGTCCAAGGATTGGACGCACATGAACCAATAGGTAACATAGTGTTAAATAAAATAATAAATGAAATCTTTACGTTTTACACCCCACAGTTATGCCGGCTAAAGGAGACGTTGATGATGAGAAATGATAAAAAATGGTGGAATGTAGAAAGTAGGAGGAAACGGGAGAACCACGAGAAAACCCACGTACACAGTGTATGTCCGCCACTTGACACGACCTGGGATCGAACCAAGGACCACATGCACTAGAGGTGAACGCTCTACCACTGAGCAACCACAGCTAAAACAAAGGAACTGGTAGGAAATAAGACTCATATCTAGTTTTGAGAAAACTGATAAAAATGCATTTACATGGCGCTAAAAAAATAGTATCGTCAGTTGCCAAGAATAATTCATAGTTCTTAGTCTGGTAGAATAGATTGTACATATACCTATATGTAATATGTGTGCGCGCCGACTACGTGGGTGCTCCGGGGCTCCGTATGCCACACACACAAGATTTTTAGTTTGGACTCGGGTTTGAACCCATATCTTCTGCGTTTAAGTCAACCGACAGAGCTAGGGCAGCCCCAATTTATTCTTATACTACCGGCAGCACTATCCTTTATGACAGTGTGCATAAAAGATTTTAACTAAAAATAAATCAATCAAATATCGTGATTTCCCTGAAAACATGTAGGCTAATACGTCCCGCCATTGATATGCACTCACATAAATTTTGGAAAGTCGGCCCCGTTGGTAGTATGTATGTAAAAGAGGTACATTGCGAATTATATGAATTGATGTTCGTGTTCTTCTTGTGGTGACACACAAGCTTCTAACGGACACTATCTACTTGTAAGTCAATATTAACTTACACACATGATTCATTTACTCATACGAGTATCTACTATTATTTATAGCTACATGGAAGAAACAAGGAAATAACAGGTAAGAAAAACAAGAAAATATGTCATGTAATATTTTTTTGATACAAAAAATAATTTAATTACAGAAACAAACGTAAGAAACGTTATGAATAGGCGTAGGAGGAAGTAAATGAAAACAAATATAGCAAGTTCGAAATATGAGAACATATGCAAAACTGTTTATGTTACAAACAAACGAACTGATGAAGTTGGCAATTCACAAACAAATAGGCAATTTTACAAAAAAAATAATACATATTCATTAAAACATCACGTTTGCTTGCGATAGTATAAAAAGAAATTAGGAAAAAGTTAAAAGGGAAGTAAGAGAGTTTTAGAGCCACATTAGTATATGGTCGAAACATTACAAAAATTGATATTATGGTCCACTTAACTAAATTTAAATGTACAAAATTTCCTTGTTTCTCTTTGACTTGCAGCAATGCCATTCACCTCTGTTTTAAAGGCTGAATTATCACAGCTTTACATGATACAGTTTAGTCTATTAGTTTGAAATACAGATCTACATAATAAAAGAAGAAACGAATTTATTTATTTCTATGTAAGAAATGTAATGTAGTGTAAGAAAATAGTGAATGTAATTTCTAGAATAATACTTTACAGAGCTTCGTATTCACCCTGTGAAAGTCGAATATTACAAATTAACTAGTTTGTGTGTGTAGTTTGTAGTTCATTCTTAAAATTTCTATTAATCGAATAAGGACAAATATTATAATTATTATCTTAATTGATACTAATACGGTACGTTGTGATGGTGTAAGGAAACGATTAGCTTTCTCCCTATGTAGTCGGGAGTTCCAGGTTTGATTCCAGAGTTCATTCTTGCAGAAGTTATATCAAAGCTTTCGTCAATCAGATCACTGTAGTTAATTACCGGTATAAAATAAATGTCAAGATAGCTGTCAAGATAAATGTCACTTCTAATAATATACTAAAATAAAATAGTATCCTAAAATACTGTGACACGGTGCTATACTCCAGTCCAATCCATATCACATAATAACCAAGATACATTACCGCAGGAACATAATACTGCAATAAAATTCCATCCGATAAGAATTGTTATTACTTTGTTCCTAAGATGATGATAATTTTCTCCATGATTTTGCCTTCTGCAAGATAAGCCAAGGAATATGGTTACTAATACTACCTAATTTTCAAATAATATATATCTATATCTATCTGTCTATCTATCTATCTATCTATCTATCTATCTATCTATCTATCTATCTATCTATCTATCTATCTATCTATCTATCTATCTATCTATCTATCTATGTATCTATCTATCTATCTATCTATCTATATATATATATATATATATATATATATATATATATATATATATATATATATATATATATATATATATATATATATATACAGAGGTTGTTCAGCCTACGTTTGGCCAATTTCGTTCCTTCCCCCTTCCGGGCAGAATGAACTCACACTTCTTGGGTCATGGCATCCTGCAGTGTTGTGCAGTGGTTTCCTGGGAACGGAGTTGTTTTTCCGCGCGGACGACAACAACGCACAAAATAGGACCATTGTTGTGAGTGTTGTGTTAAATTTGTTTCCAAGTGTCTTGGTTTCCGCTCTGTGACCAAAATGCAGTCCAAACTAAGCCGGTTTTGGGAAGGCTATGTTGCGGCTCTTTATGACGCCCACTTTAGTGTTTCTGTCATTAGAAAACAGTGCAAGAAGAATGGTTGCAACATCCGTTTAAGTGGAATAAAAAATGTTATTAAAAAGTACAAGGGCAACGAAGCTCCACCATTTGGACCACCAAGGAAGCGGGAATGCACCAAGGCCACCTCCACCATGCAGAAAAATTTCGCAAAATGGCAATGCAAGAAAATCCGCCAACACAAAGGTGTATGGCTAATCGCCTTGACGTTTCTTTGGGGCTGTGAGCCGGACGTTACACCATCAACTCAAGCTGGAAAAAGTCATGAAAGCTCGCGGCCATCTTCTCACGAATGCCCACCAAAAGGAACGAAAGTGTAACGCTCGGAAGCTGTACGAACGCATCTGGCAAAACAAAGGCGGATGTAAGTCGTAACACTCGATGATGCATGAATTTACCTTTCCGATTGCGGCAAATCGAGAGCCATCATGTACCGAGAGAAAGGCACCAAGAACTTCAGAAGGTGGGTCCGTGTCTGTAAAAAATCGTTCCCAAAAGGGTTCATGGCCGTTACTGGCTATTGTTACCGAGGTAAACTGAAGATTCGTAGGGTGTCGAAGAACTGCAAAATAAATTCGGAATTTTTCAGGAGCAGATCATTCTGCGGATCTACGAGCATGAGATTCTAACAACGTACGGAAATGACGCCAATCTGGTGCGCATTCACATGGACAAGGCCTCATCACATACCTCACGATCGACCCTCGCATTCTACAGAGAGATGGAGGAGGCAAGTGGTATACAGGTGATAACTTTCAATGAGATACCTGTTAAATCTCCAGATGCAAGTCCTATGAACTATTGTGGATTCGGACTGCTGGAGCGGGCTTGGGGAAACGGTGTGAGACAACTGCGGAAGGACTTTGGAAAGCTGTGCAAAGGGAATAGGACAAGATTCGCCTCCCAGCTCTTCAGAGAAGGTTATTACAGTGGAAATTACGCTGTCGGCTATTGTTAGGAACCAAGGGAAACACGTCGAGCACTTACGGACCTGGCACCATGGGTTCTTCTAAATTTTTAGGTAAGCCGCAATTGGAAAAATGCACACTGAATAACCTCTGCATATATATCCTGGTCGGATCCAGGATTTTCTGAGAAGGTGCACTAATAACTACCAAAATAATAAATCACACTGAAACTCTTCGAAGTGACATGTGACAATACTGTTTATCCCTGACAACGCTGATACATAGAACGGGTGAGGTTGTGTTTTAAAGAGGGCCGCAAGTGGTATGTAGGAAAAAAAGTCTTCTCTCTCCTTGGCTTCTGCACTGAGAAAAAAATGTACTTAAAAAGGTAGGTTACATGCGTAATTCTTGTAGTTTTTGAACAGCGTACGGCAGACGTATAACTCAAAACACGTGTTTTATAATACTTTCCGCATTAATGTACGTACCATCTGTACGTACTTTCCGTATGAAACAATATAGGCATTCTGAATCTCACATATAAATGGACATATATATGACATATAGCTGAGGAATGTAACATAAATATATGCATGTGATATACGGAAAACTGTTAGATGTCAGACATCCTGCAACGGCATGATGTAACATCTAAGGGCAGTGCGTGTGTAGCATGTGGATAACCTCCTATGCTCCATACTGATTTCTGTAGTAAGGAAGATGATTCAGTATATTTGTACAATATACCGCTGTCCGGAGAACGGTGTTTTCTTTCCCTATTTGACAAATGTTATATTGTTTTGCTTGGTGAATTCTTTTCCTTCAACGTTAAGAAAATTGACTCAAACTATGCTTTTGCAAACCTCTTCTTTTTGTTAAGCGTCAAACGGAAAAATAATGGCAGGAAGTTTCGGAAAGTGCTGCTATTTTTCCTTCTACTTTCTCATTTTAGATAGTATATATTTACACCGAAGGCAGGTGCACATGCCCCTATGCATCCTCTAAATCCTCCCATATATATATATATATGTATATATATACATATATATATATATATATATATATATATATATATATATATATATATATATATATATATATATATATATATATATATACATATGTTCACTTTTGTTCTTTTCAAAGTATTTTTTCATTTCTTTTTGAACATTTTTTCCTTAAATTTTGTTGATTTATTGTAGCACCCGGAAACGTATTACATATTTATGTTCTGTAATATGATAACTTTGTAACACTATACCATTTTTACCTGAAGTTGTTTTTCTTCAAGCTTGTTATTTTATAACAAAAGATACAGATTTGTTTAATATTTGAAGTTGACATTTCATGAGATTGTATTATTAGTGTGGGAAGTAACCATGGTAACACATTTGTGTTACCTTTATGTTTCTACGTATAAAAATAAATTGCATTATATAATACTGTGAACTTTTACTGAGGCGAACGTAGACATATCTTTATGTCTGTAGCAATATATTGTAGGAACGGGTTCTTATTTTTTAGGAAAATAATTTCTAAATATATATTTTCAATTTTTTTTGTTTTGCTTTGTGAATATATTTTAATTTTCCGTTTACTTCTATGGCTAGTAGTGTATTTATTTACTTTTCACATTAATATAATTTGACTAGCTTATTTCTAAAATCAATATCGACTATAGGATTTGAACCCTAGTCAAAAATTTCTTTCTAATTGCTCTATCGCTTATGACACAGTCGCGAGTGGTAAAATACAATTTACTTTTTTTTTTTTTTTTGGATCAAGAGATCCAATATATTTCATTCAATCGAAACTTTTCTTGTTTGCCTTATATCTGGAGAGCTACCTATAGTGTATCCAAACCCAAACTATCACGTAATTCAGTATGATGTGCTTATTCCGTACAAAATACGAAAACTCGATTTAGGGGCTTTTCGAAAATTTTGTGGCCCCCTAATCCAAAAACTAATTATTGGCCAAGATCGGAATCTTTCGATCCATTTTTTGGATCATTTCTAAAATTCTTGATAGTCGAATGTAAACATACAGTTCTCAACAAGCTTTCTCTTATATTATTTCCGTAAATACAAAAGTCAAGTAGCTGTTAGTAGTGGCATGGTCCTGTAATCCAACTCTCCTGGAGGCGATATTGTGAGGGGGGAGGAGTCTATGCAGTGAGGATTGATCTTCCATGGTGATGTGTGTACCCACCCACTTTACTGCTAGACACCACGTTCGTATATGATCGCATGTTATTAATCCACATAAACCCCATCCTCCCCAACCTTTGATGTTGCATAAGAATGCAAAACACGAAACGTCAAGGCCAAGTGTCCATTTTATATGGTGCAACTTATTTGTGAGTAATCTGCAAGCACCATAGATGAAATGTTCTTGTGAAAAGAAGATTTTAGGAAGTATTAATACTTTGCCTTTATTCTCTGAACAAAATCTCTATCTGAAAGACTGAAAACACATTCAGTTCGAAACGCAACATGTATGTGAGTATGCACAAGTTTCTCGTCAGTGAGTAAAAGTCACTTTTCACTAGCCATATTGTAAACAACGAACTTAATTACTATTTGGAGGCATTTAGAAACTAATAATCATCTTACTATTTTTCGGATGAATACTAGAACAGGCATGTATTGCTCTTTTATTCATTGGAGCTCTTGACAAATTCGAACAACTTGTTTCCACAGAATTTTACATGGAACCTGAAAGACACACTACTGAAAGTTTAGAAAAGTTTCTTCAAACTTTTGTGGTACTTCCTTTCTGCTGAACAAAACTTTTTGAGTATGTAAAATAACAAAAATGTAGGGTTGTAGATAAAATACTTACCTTAACAGCAGGTGACTTCTGTGCTTAACATTTACATCAATAACTTCACTGCGATCTTCACCACATTTTGTTTCCTTTCGTAGAAAGCAATGCAAATAATTTCGAAAGTAAGATATTTTATATTTATTAAATACTGTTCGATGAACTACTGGCTCTTCTCAAAGTAGTTCACTTAATGTAGACATTTCAGCACCTACAGCTATAACGGCATCAAAACTACACATCCTACATTTCAGCCTGTAAGAAAAGACTTGCACACAAGTGGTAAAGTATTTCATGGTATTTTGTAGGTACTATCTGGCTTACTTCGTATGTTTCTGATATTCTTATTTAGAACAGAAAAAGAAATTACTAAAAATGGTTAAAGAAACACAAATGTCTGGATGTTGATGAAATTCCGGCTAATCTGACTTGCACTGAAGGGATTAATTCTACAACAAGATACAAAAACTTTTTCTCTTTATCAGGGACATGAAGGAATTGCCACAAGAGTGGAAAGAATTAGTCATTGTTCCAATTCATAAGAAAGACGAAGAAACTAACTGTAACAATTTCTCATTTCATCTCTGTTAGTCCTACAAAATCCTCTCAAACATTCTATTAAGGAGATTAACTTCATATTCAGACGAAATCATTGGAAATTATCAGTGCGGATTTACGCAAAATTGATCAACTATCGAGAAAATATTTACCATCCATCAAGTAACAGAAAAGAAATGGGAACCCAATACTTCCATCCATTACTATTTTTCTGACCAGAGTATACATTTCTTTATTAAAAATAAATTATTTCGTAACAGTTTCCATAACGTAACGTTATCTTCCTCAGACGCTATATCTTTTCAATTAAACTCGGCATTTGTTAATAATTAAATAGATACCGTAAAGAAATTTCAGCTGGACTCAATCTTAATGTTGGAGAAAGGAAATGAAAGTTGTTTGATAACACGGTGTCGGCATAGATGTATTCAAAGAGGATCTTATGTCGCACATGTTCCGGAATCTTGTTGGTTAACTGAGTCTTTATACATCACAAGGTTATTGATTGGTCGCTATTTTGCTGAAATTGTTGCATGAAATTGTGTGCATATGTAGCACTGAAATTATAATGCAGTACATGAAAAACTTTCACACAAGAAGAGCCATATTTGATGTGCTGTGTCACACGGCGGATGTTTCACCATATTTTTGTTCAATAACCATCGCCGTAGTTATTTATATGAAAATCTGTCTCATCTTTGTCAATGAATTGGACAATAAGAAATTATTTATAGAATATTATTAGAAGGGTGGATTGATATGTTATGATTCCTATACAGCATAAGATTACCTACAAGACAATATTTTATGTTAAATTGAGAAGTTATTGTAATAGTGATGTTTCGTCTTAGAAAGAGTTTCCGTTCCTCTTGAGAGAGAGCTTTGATTGCCGTCTCGAATAATGTCACAAATATTCTCTTGTTTCAACTCGTCAAAATCTTCAGCTAAAGTTTAATCTCTTTTTCGATAACGAAATGATTTCTTTCATCACAATAATATGACGATGCTCGATTTTTCATAGAGCTATCTGAAATGTCAAGCGTACCAACAAAACAAAACAAAAGAATAACAATAACAACAACAATGAAACCCAAGAAATCCAAGCAATTTCTAAGGACGCCAATGTATTAGAGTCATCGAAAACATAGTGGATTGTGTTCAGTTCTTCCGTTATCATAATAACAGTCTAACCACATCTCTTGTCATATTACGTTTTCCAATATCTTCATCGCTGTTCAAGTCATTAACAAAGTGGCTAGTAAATTAGCGAGAAGGTCAATCTGTGTATAACTATTACACATTCGGCACGACAATCCATATTCATAATGCTTCAGTTGCAAATGCATCAATAGCTTTCTTTTTAACAAATTAACATTATAACTACTGTAGTGCTCAACCACATATTCTAGAGGAAATTCATATCTCTTGGCATAAAACAATATTCCCCGCCATATTGACCTCAGAAATTACGCCAATGAATTCAAAGCTTAAAGATAAATTTTATACTCATTTAAAACTTACTTATTTCGTGTTTACTTATGGTTACCATGTGCCATTGCTAGCTCGCGTTGTTATACTAATGACTGTTTGTAGTTACACAAAAACATGTGTTGTATTTACTAGATATACATTTGCTGTTGATTTAACGTAAATAAAAAGTATACTCCCTTCATGGTTTCAATTACAGATATCGTTTGCTAATTAAAAAAAGGAATCTCTATCTCAGCCTAAATGTATACAATTTTTAAGCTTCAGGCATTTCATTCAATATTATGTTTGCAATTAGAGTAACCGTAATTACACAATAAACTCCATATAGATTTTATGAAATTCAGAACACTAATGGTCTACCTTTTTAGCAGTTTGTACAGTGCATACTAAATGTCAAATGTGTGTTTACGTCTCTCTTTCTCTCTCGTTCTTTCCAAACAACTGAAAATGGGTAATTAAATCTGCTGATGTTTCATGAGCGCAAACTACTCAAAATTAATAGCATTCGTTAAAGATATTACATATACAAACTAAATATTTTTATTTTTACTCTTAACATTAATAATTTTAGGTTCAACGACCTCTTTAACATGAATTTAATTACTCGAAGATACATTAGAAAAACAGATAAATCTTTTGACTTTCTGCAACATCCAGTCGTGTTTGTTTATTGATTGAATTGATCCAACAACAAGTAATTCAAATAAATTCACTTGTTTAAATATCTCCTTTATGAAAAATTAATGTCCCACAGTTATTCTCAAACGATGTTCATAATGGGTGGATGATAATGACGGAATGAAGAAAGTGAGAGAAAAAAAAGAAGACTCCGAGAATATCCACTCATATGGTGCATTTCCATCACAAAGAACGTTTCGCACGAGCTGGAATTGCCCAACGACTCCAGGCCCAACAGATAAGCATTCTACCACCAAAACGTTTTGGCCTTATAGTTTCTTTTGACATTTCTATAGCACGTATTCGCTCAAATACCTCTTTAGTGTATGCCCTCTACTACCTTTTAAATTTTGGAAATGGTTCTAAACAAGATTAACTAACTAAATCTATGGCTTATGAATCCCTGAGAATCAATGCTGCCTACACAAAGTCTCCACTGTCTTCTGCCCTTAGCCAACTAAGTCCAGTTTTTACTGTATACTTCTATTTCCGCAAGATCAATCTTAATATTGTTCTCCTTACAAGTAGACCTCACCACTTCGCCGTTGCGTTAGCAAAAGGAAACAACTACTGTCCTAGAGTAGGGTTGAATATAAGATATTGACAAAAATTTTAGCTGCTAATGAGCACTAGAAATATGGGAAAACGAAATAGAAACATGAATTTGGGAAAGCCAAAATACAATATAATTTGATAGTTGCAAGACCGATATTTTTTGAAATAGATGGAAGAACAATAGTTATGACTTCAACTATGTAAATCGAGCTAGGAGAAATGTTTTTATGACATTCCAGATCATGGCCGCCATCTTGAAATCCGCCATATTGGATCGACGTCAACTTTTCCAAATGGAAAGAGGGCCATGTGAGGTATCAAACAACAATGATTTTTTCCATCTAATCTCATACACTAATTAGTTTATCCATATCTAGAACGGTTTACAACTTACAGTTCTTTGAACATGGAAAAATTCGTTGTTTGTAGCAAATAACAGATAACTACAGTGACAATGGACATAGCTCCAGAGATAGCATTCTTACTGGACAAAAATACGGCAATGCAAGAAATGAAAGTCCTCAGCATTCATAAAATGGTCAAAACAGAATTTTACAGAGTACCATGAGCACCTAATACCTTATACCATACCTGCTACGAAAGGGAATGCCATTGGCAACCAATGTTGCTATTCTCTTCATCGTGCTGCCCCAAGTGCTTATAGTTATAGTTTGAATTTACAAACGCACACACGAAGTGGCGAGGTCAGAACCACTTTATGAATGCTGAGGACTTTCATTTCTTGCATTGCCGTAATTTTGTTCTGTAAGAATGCTATCTCTGGAGCTATGTTCATTGCCACTGTAGTTATCTGTTATCTGCTACAAACAACGAATTTTTCAATGTTCAAAGAACTGTAAGTTGTAAACCGTTCTAGATATGGACAAACTAATTAGTGTATGAGATTGGGTGGAAAAAATCATTGTTGTTTGATACCTCACATGGCCCTCTTTCCATTTGAAAAAGTTTATGTCGATCCAATATGGCGGATTTCAAGATGGCGGCCATGATCTGGAATGCCATAAAAACATTTCTCCTAGCTCGATTTACATAGTTGAAGTCATAACTATTGTTCCTCAATCTATTTCGAATCGGTCTTGCAACTATCAAATTATATTGTACTTGGGTTTCCCACATTCATGTTCCTATTTCGTTTTTTCCATATTTCTAGTGCTCATTAGCAGCTAAAATTTTTGTCAGTGTCTTATATTCAACCCTACATTAGGACAGTAGTTGTTTCCTTTTGCTAACGCAACGGCGAAGTGGTGAGGTCTACTTGTTAGGTCTTTCTAGTGATAGTTGTCCTCCTTAGGTTTTCCGATTGGATTTCAAGTTAAGATTTTGAAAGTGTTCCAATTTTCTTTCATTCTGGCAACATGAGATCCACCTGATCCTTCTAGACTTCATAACATTATCAATGTTTGGTAAAGGGTAACGTTATGCAGTTCCTCATTATGAAGTTTTCGCCACTTTCTATTCCCATTCCTCTTGAGTCTGAAGTTTAGCCTCATTATTTTATTCTCAAATAGTTTCAGTCTGAGCTCTTCCCTTAGACCAAGCAAACATGTTTCGCAACAGGCCGATAGCCAGACCAAAAAATTAGTCGTGGGCAGGTAGAAGTTAGGGGGGGGGGGCGATTGAACCATATTGTAGTTCATTTGCAAGCCTATCGTAAAAAAATAGGGAGGCAGTAGAAATTTAGGGGGCGGCCGCCTAGACACCCGTGGATACGGTCCTGTTTCGCAACCTTACAGCACAACAGGTATGACTATCGTTTCATATAATTCAAGCTTCAAATCCCTCAACAGAATTCACGGAGACGAAACTGACCGAAAATTTGGAACTGAATAACAGCACAAATTCTGTGCTTTCAGTTGACATTTAATTTTCTCGTGGATATGGTTTTGCTCTGTTAATTAATACTAGATATTTAAAAGTATTCACTTTGTCAAAAGTATTATTTGATATTTTGACGAATACATTATTTGTAGTATTACGATCTCGGCGAATTTCCTTACATTTAGTTTCTCTGCATTTACTTCTAAATCCATATTCTTGTTAACATTTAATAAAACCTGTGATTTCCTTTGTATTGTACTCCTGCTATCCTCTGTCAGATTAACATCGTCAGCAAATGCCATAATCTGGTGAATACCATTCAGCTCTAGGCACTGGTTGCTATCTTTCATTTTCCTTAAAGCAGGGGTGTGCAACATGGAAGAGTGGGTGGGCCAATCACAGAGCACTAATTGGCGTCGCGGGCCATATTTTGGTATAAGTTTTACTACAATTTAACAGTATCGCATTCAATGATGGAACATATTCGTCGTAATTTACATGGCAATAACGCGAAAAAAACTTACAATGGTAACCAAAATAATTACTCACTAAAGAGGAGCAGACTAATATGTTTATTTACAACAATTTTAGTGTGAAATTTGTTCACTCAGATCCTGAATCAGTCTTTCAGTGTCCAGAGGTACATCCAACACGAAGGCGGTTTTCAATATGGACAACTGTTATCGTTGCCACGTTTTCACTGCGTGATTGATGAAAAATTTGTTAAAAGAAAAATTATAGCACCTAGTAATTATCGTTTTCAATAATTGTCCAGCGGGCCGCAAGACAGGGTTAGATGGGTCGGGTATAACCCGCGGGCCGACTGTTGCACATACCTGCCTTAAAGAGTATTCCAGAAAAATAGTTCAATAATAATGGCAACAATGGATATCCTTGTTCCAGACCATTTTCGACGTGAAAACTTGTGGACAAATATTTTTCCACCCAGACTTTACTTTGCGAATCATTTAAACACATCTTAACTAATCTAACTAGCTGTTTTGGTATTCGAAATTCTGTAGGAATATTGTACAATATTTCTATCCTTACGAAGTTATAGGCTTTTCTTAAATCAATAAGACGTATGGAAACAATTATTATTTTTCTGACCAGAGTATGCATCTCTTTATTAAAAATAAATTATTTCGTTACAGTTTCCATAGCGTAACGTTATCTTCCTCAGGCGTTAATATGTATGTTAATATTAATGTAGGTAGAAGAGATATAATATGACTTTAATAAAATTACTTAACACATTCGATGGAATATAAATCTTTGAGAGACCCGGGTTCGATTCTCGGTCATGTGATTCGGATTTCACGTCAATAAGTAGGCTAGTGTCTGTAGCGGCAATCTCGAAACCAAGTAAACCACAGTTATCTTTCCCTTAATGCGTAACAATTTGGGCAAGTAATCTTTTTCCATATAAATTATAAATCTCCTTCAACTTGAACAATTTATTATATAAATAATTCAACGTGAATATAAATTTAACAGTAACAAAATAAAGGTGCTGATACAAACAACATTATTCAAACCAAATTTAACCCTTTCCCATTTTTGACTGGCAGTCCGGAAGTTATTTAACATTATCATTCTACTTTTCAATATTCTAAATGGAATTTACAGATTATTCATTTGGAAGATTTCTCATATCAAATTTACTCTTAAAGTGAATTTAATTCCCCAAATATTTAACAACATATGATTAATCTAGTGACCAAAGACATACCACTCACTAGAAACTTGCAGTAGTTGGCCAAAAAGAGAGAAAAATAATAGATTAAAATTTAGTACTTACAAATTCTCGCCGAGTAATATATCCCCGTTCACTTTACAAAATCTTACATTATACTTCCGTCTACCTTACGTCTAGGAGCACTTTAAACCAAAAACCATACCGAAATTACATTGTACTAATTTTCAATTTGACGAACAAATTTATGTGCTCCTACTCCGGCTTACTTCACGTTTCATTCTAATGAAAACGTAATAGTTACGGGTAGATTACACAAGATAGATGGCGTTTCAATCACTTCGAACAAACGAATATCAAAACCCTGACATTGACCTACGGAGTCAATGTTTCCATACACAAGTTTATTTAACTAATCACCTGATCGGAAATGTCCTAAATTTTTCGACTTTTTTTTTTCTTTTTTTTTCAAGAACTTGCAGAGAAATGTCTCACGTCTCATATAGCCTCACTCCTGAAAAGGACGTTAAACTCAAAATCAAGTAAAAAGACTTCAGGGCTCTTTATAAGATATTCAATTTTAGTAGATTCCGTAAACACTACTGAATAAAAAGAAAAGAAAAACTGCGAATCATGTTAGATTTCAAATTTTCCACACTTTTCTTTACACGTAGCACATTCATCAATGTTAGTAGTACAATGTCACAGTTTGGAGAATACAAACTGCATTACATGCAATATACTAGTCAGTGACGGCAATAGCTTTAGTTGCTTAGAGAGTAAACAGAGGGTCAGTGCTGACTATTTGCATATCGGAAAGAAAAATTGACCTACATTACCATATGTCTGGAGAGGAAGTCGATGGGTGTAAAAGTAGCTACCACGTGATCCACCGGGTCCGGATTCCCCGAAACTTCTAGCTCAACATACATTTGTACACTTCCTCAATAGAGCTGTACTTGTTTAACAGGGAAATGATTGATATAGCATAGAAATTTGACCTTACTTTTCATTAATATTCTTTCTCTTATATAATAAAACAAATTTAGTTCTATCATTTTTCTGAAAATATAGGTCGAAGTAGTTTACAAGTACTTATCATGTTTATAGGTGCGGAATAATACCCATTCAATACTACATAGACGTTGGTTTCCAGTATTGCATGTCCCACTAAGGTTAGACCCCTTCCAACAAAAATTGCTGGGTGAGGGCCTACCAGTACACTTCTTCCCTAATGGCGTTATCTCTTCTATAAAAGTGGTTAACAATGCATCTTTTTTGAAAATATATACAGTTCATAAATAAACGATCTAGTAGTAGAATAGAAACTACCAATGAGTATTGGCTTAGTACGATGAAAACTAGATTTTCTCGGAAACTACATACGTGTAAGAATTTACATGAAAGCGTTACATTTCTTCAATTCAATGTCATTTATTGATATCAATTTACATAAAGCAAAAACAATAATAAATAGCGAGAAGCAGTTTTCTTTTTTAAAAAAATCTATTTAGCGTTCTAAGAATAAGTAAAATCTTCTCTATTAACGCTGTAATCAAGCCTGAAATAGCAGAAATTAACCACTTCCAGTTTTAACATTGATCACCATAGAACGAAAACCATAATAGGTAGCGAGAAGCGGTTTTCGATAATCAATTAAGCATCCAATATGTTCCGTTTTCACTGTAATATCTCTACTAAAACCAGAAGTGGTACAAATCAACCACTTCTGGTTTTAACGTTGATTCCTATAGAGCAGGGATTATCTGCCTTTTCCAAAGGCGTACCACCATAAGCCCAATGTACTACCAAAAGCACCTTACGTACCACAGGTTGAGAAACCTTGCTATAGCATAAAAGCAGCAATAGATAGAGGGAGGCAGATTTCTACAGCAGATTAAACGTCCCAGTAACACATTTCCTTTCTCTCCTTAATCTCTACTGAAACCGAAAATGGTAGAAATCCATTATGTTAATATTGTTTTACATAGAGCGAAACCAACAAGAGTCCGGTTTTAACTTTGATTGTCCTAAATTAGGAACAGTACCAGATAACAAAAAGCGGCTTTCTGCAATCAAGTAAGTCCCAAAAATATATCCTGTCTTCACTGTAATCTCCCTACTGAAACCGAAAGTGGATAATTCTATTATTTCCTCTTTCAATAATAACTGAGAAAACATCGTACCACGAAAGCCAATTTTTTGTCGAGCGTGGTACAAAGGTTACATTTTTCTTGTATATTTACTATGGAAGAAATTAACAACTTTTGGTTGTAACTTTGACCGCCGTAGAATGAAAACTGTAATAGATTGCGAGAAGCGATTTTCTGTAATCAACTAAGCATCCAAAGATATATTCCTAGAGAAAAAAAGAGAACCACTTGATCAATCATCACTAAATTTGGTCAGAATGTAGAGGATCTAAAGTTATGAATCAAGTTCGTATTTGACCGATAGTCAAATGGAATGAACTAGGAATTTCTTTTACTATTCTAACGCTTTTCGCTGTAGAGCCAAAACAGTAACAGATAGAGAAACACAATTTTCTGCATTCAACTACGCGTCCCAAGAATATATTACGCCTTCACATCTAATTCGCTACTTAAACCTGAATTGGTTGAAATCCACTGGAATTTTCAGTTTCAATAATTACTTACATAGAGCTAAAACGGTCACAGATACCGACAAGCGGTTCTCTGCAATCGATTACGCGTCCTAAGAATATATTCCATTTCCAGTCTAATATTTCTATCGAAATCGATTGTGGTATAGATCTACTGCTTCTTTCGATTAAAATAATAATTGAGAAAATACTACACCATTCAAAACAAACCCTTTCTAGTGACATATACAGACACCGGTACTTATTTAATGCACAAGAAAATTAATTGTCCTTCAAACTTATCAATAACTGTGCACGAGCTTTTACACTCATGCGTATCATTTCCTACAGCTTAATTAGTTCTGCCGATTAGTATAGGTCTTGTCTTTACATTTTTCTTCATTAAGTTGTAGCTAATAATGTTGTAAGATTACCTGACTGGCATTAGGCTTAATTGGTATATTCTAAATCTGATTTTCGAATTAAATGACGTGAATCATTGTAAAGCACCTGCAACGATAATTTAATTAATTAGGATGATGATGTGTCCTTTGTTTTATAGCATACTAGTGAAGATATTTTTTAAAAAATGTTTATTGAAGCAATCTTTTTTAAATCAATATTTCCTTCTGGTTTTAATTAAATACATAAAATTAACACACATCCTTTAAAGAGTCACAATACTCTGAAAGCTTTAATTAATTTATTATAGTTAATTGTATCAACTCATTTTAGTACTGCTTTTTCCTTAGTTAAATTGTGTAAAAAAAGCCATACTATCCAGAATTTCTTTTTAAATATATAATTTAGAGTTAACAAGTTTTCACTATGTTCTATTGGATTTCCAAAGATTAATGCATGCTTAAAGTAAAGTTCCTCAAGTCCAGCCGTATAACACAGTACAGGTCCAGTTATAAAGTTACACAAAGTAACTTAGTTTAACTTGCGAAGCAATATATCCGGAAATCCAAGTTTGAAAAGTAACAATTAGCAATTTGCACGCAGACTGTAACTTTTGTAATTATAACCTTTCAAAAGTAACTTCTTGCGTAACAAGACTCTAGAAGCGTGTATATTTATGTATATACATATCTATACGTGCACATATATGTATGTTCCTGTTAACTTTATCAACTTTGCTGTTTGAACCCGTGACACCCATTACCTGCAATCTCTGAGTAACACGTAAAGATCAAACTTTTGCATTGTTGGAGAAACTAAGCACAGGGCAATTTAGAGTGATATTTCCGGCAAACTGATACTGGAAGGTGTTAATGCGAGACACAATCAATCTCACTTCTTAATGATGTCCTGACGGCAAATGATGAAGAGAGTACATTTATTAAAAAATCCTTATGTAGGTCAGCGCAATATTTAGTGTTAAAACAACGGCAGTTTCCTTTAACTTTCCCACATAGCGTAGCAGATAAAATGAGCAAGTTTATAACTGCATTAATGCAAGAGTAGAAAATATTTTCTTTATTGACGTATCACTGTGAGTACCATACTTACAGTGATGATAATATATACTATTTTGTTATTTGTTTACCTTACATAAAGGTAACCAAGAAAGTTCTGTTCCTTTATCACCAACCACCTTCGAACATCATATGCCACCTCAGACGTACCTGGAAGATCAAACATAGTTCCCACCAGCATTGGCGACCTTCTGCCAAGTGTCTGGAAGGCGATGGATTCCATCACGGTAGAACTTTGTGGACCGAGAAGTCAAGAAGATATCAAGTGCATTTTGCACTTCTACTAAGGATTTGAACTGGCGTCCTCTAAGGTGCTTGTCCAAAGAATGAAACAGGTGATAATCGGACGGTACAATATCCGGGGAGTATGACGGATAAAATAGTGTTTCCCATCCAATGTGTAGAATGGTTTAGCTGATCATCCTAGCCACGTAGGACATAACGTTGCCATGTAAGAGGAGAACCCCTTTGCGATTCAGAAGTGCTGGCTCCAGAATATTTAGTTTTTCTTGAATACGGCACAATTACTTACAGTACACAGTTGCATTGATGCTCTGACAAGTTGGTGCAGTTCCCGATGCACAATACCACAAGCAGTAAAACAAACAGAGTGCACGACGTTCTGGTGCAGTGCTGGTCTCAGCTGTTTTCCAACCGGTTCATGGGATGCTAACCAATGATGACGGCGCCGTGGAGCTTCGTAAAGGACCCACTTCTCATCACATGCCAACACCCTGTCCAGAAATGACTCCTTCCTCAGATGAGATAGCTATGAAACACAGGTGTCTGCTCGTGTTGCCTTCTGGCACTGAGTCAAATCATGTGAGACCCATCGACCCAACTTGTAATGTTTCCCAAGTTGATGGAGGTGCTGCCGAATGGTTTCTCTACTAACACTGTATTGTAGTCCCAGTTCCTCTTATGTCTGGCCAATGTTCGCCTCAATGGCTGCCTTAAGAACTTCGTTTTGTATATGTGTTGGTCTTCCGGCACGTGGTGCGTCTTCAAGTGTTTCGTCACAGTCCTTAAACTTGTTAAACCAACGCTGCACTGTCCACGTAGTCAGGACAACTTCACCAAACTCCTGGCATATCTTCCTTTCCTCTGCACTGCCGTTTGACCCCAGTTTAAACTCATACAGCATACACCTCTATATGACGCTCTGTGGAGGTCCCATGTTCACTTTGTCTTTACGCAAGTTCACAGTGTAACTGAACTGCCACAACCAGGTAGTATGTTGGATATACCCACACCAACAACTGATCTTCTCCTTATCTCCATCCGCATTCAACTCACGTTGTGAGAACCAATTGAACACAGACCTCCACAAAAAACGATAGAACTTTCTTGGTTTTCTTTATATTGAGATGTACTATATAATTAAACATTAATGTATTCATAGTTATTTATCAACAAATGGAAAATGAAAACAAAGTGCTTAGTATTCAATAGTTTGTACAAATACACTCAAATATATTTGAATTGTTTTTAATATTTCCATATCTTATACAAATATTAATATATGAGTATCATCTGAGGATGATCCGACAATTATTTTAATTTTAAAGATTTACATCAAACTGTAAAGAGATTAAAAGAAAATAAGAAATCGGAGAACTAATTCAGCATGTGTATAGGAAGAACAAAAGAAATATGTCAGATATTAGACGGAGGAAAAGTATATGACAGGAAATAAAAATTACTTCAAAACATAAACCAAACGCAGTTGCTTTAGTGGCCGTTCCGAATAATATTTTATATGCGTCGCAGACAAAAGAAGGTTAGGAACTTTTAATATATAATACAGAACCACAGCTTGAACATCCCTATCATACTGCATTTTTGTAACTTGACTTGCATTTTTGTAACTTTGCATTTTTGTAACATATATAATGATATCATGTGGGGCTAGAAAACATTGTTTGCTATTGAACACGCCTAAAGACATTTTAATATATATGCAGCAGAATTAAACACGTTTACAAAGCACTCTCTTTACTTAGAATGTTCTTTTGTTTGAAATTAAATTAGCCGTCTTCTTCTGAGAACGGATCCTTAAGATTTCATTATCTGAGAAGGTATTACTATTAATAAGAAAACATTATAAATGCAAAGTTGAATAGAAGACGAGAGTCTACAGTGTTTTTTTTTTCGTCTCCATTTTCTTAAGCTTTTCTTCGATTCCCTTGAAACGAAAGAACTATTTCAAAAAATCACTTGCATTAGAGATGTTTTCATTCTTCTTAGTTCCTTTTGTTAGTTCCTTTTGTTTCAGTAAACTCTGTTTTACCTTTGGCTCATAATATAAACCTTGCTTGTTACTTATTTGTATATATATACAGGGTGTTAATGAACTAAACCGGCAAATTGTAAAAGGTGATTCCTTGCATCAAAATAAGGGGAAAAGTTCATATGGACCTGTGGGAAAAGGGCATAGTTTCAGAGCTAGGGCTATCCAAAATCGCGAAAAGGCCAAATTTCAAGAGGCCCTATTTCGAATTTGAGAAACTGTGGAGTGGTGGTCCTTATCAACGTAAAGGAAGTCATGCATACGTAGTCAAAACATGCACAATTCATTAATGTTCAATGAGTGTACAGAGTATTCCCTGCAGGGTGAAATTCCCACACATGCCATTAACCGAATTTTGAGATATAATCTGACTTTATGGTTGGTCAAAAGTAGGCAAACGATAAGTCTTGATAGCAGTGAACACGGAATCCTTTGGCACGATGTCGGAAGTGTTAAGGATCGTCATCAGCACGGTCTCTCGTACTCGGAAAAATTCATGCTTGCATGTTTTCTTTCACGCTTATAAGTGAAGACAACGTGAAATATACCGTGATGAAATAAATCATCACACGTTATTCTGAACACACACACACACACACACACACACACACACACAAAAAAAAAAATGAAGCTACCGGTTCCTAACACTTTCGGCTTGTTGGATGTTTTTATTTGAAAGTTTTGAAAAATGGAATTTGTTATAGAGGTTTCCTGCATTATTAAGAGCGACGTAATTTTACTCATATGAGGAAGGCCACTTGGCTTTTAAGATGGAGGAATAAAATTCGTTCTAATTTCCGCCCCTGAATGATGAAACAGACAATTACTGTAATATTCAAGTTACAGTGTTTTATTTAAACAATGCTAAATGTGATGATTTGCTTAAGTTGGAGGTGTGAAATTCCGTATACAACTCTTCTTTAAAAATGGGAGTGTTTACGTTAATTTGCCTTGAAAAGGGGGAAAATGAGGTAAATTTCTACAATATTAATATTTTTAGTTTTATATTGACAAAGAATGATTTGATATTATTCTTCCTGTGCGAAGGTAGGACACTTCTGCTAAAGAACTCTTGATATTCCAATGGCTAGCGACCTTGCCTTTGGTGCACGTGGTCTCGGGTGCATTTCAATGGCAGAGCATCAAATTTTGAACTTATTAATGTGCTTCGAATTCTACATAAACTGTTTTCCTACGTCTCATACAACGTATAGAGCTCCCTCGTGGCTAAGCGTTTAGTATACGCGCCTTTGACATTTGAAACCCGGTTTCGATTCCAGGCGGGAGCTCATGCGGTTCGGTTTCCACGTTAATCAGTAGGATCCGTCTCATATAGCCTCGTTGTTGAAAGAGGCGTTAAACTCAAAATCAACTTGTACAGCGTATATTGAAAAGGAACACTGAGCTTCAATAAATAAATAAAAGCTAATTTTAAATATAAATAAAAATTTATTTCTGTCAGACTGAAACAAAGAAGCTTCTAGCTCGTGATTCGTATAGAGAATCTAACCACAGGAAATTGTTACAGTAAACCTCTTCGGGAAGAGTTATTTTTCTTTCTCTTTCTTCACTGTCCCGTGAAATTATTACATGTAAAACAATCTTTTTGTAGTGCTAGAGAAGCTATTTTGTTCCTCAGGGAGGTGGTCGGTCTTTTTGTTTCTCTTTCGTTATTTCTGACATTGCGTATAACACCCACACTTTAACGAGCAACGTGGGCGAAGAACATTTTTAACAGGCTGAAAAAAGTTTCTCAGTTTGATCTGTATATGTACGCATATTTATGAATGTTTGCAGGCGATTATATCAACAACTGTTGGTCGTAGTTTGATGCGGTTTTCATTAGTCGAATAGGCGATTTCCAAGGAAGGTTTATACGTATGAAATAATTGAAAATATATTTAATTATGTTTTTTTTTTAAAAAAAATCAAATAATTCCTTGCAACGTCTGAGAAAAAAATATCCTAAAAGATGCCAAAACCAGAAATTCATTGAAGTGAGATGGGTTGCATAAAACCAAGAGAAACCCGTTTTAACCACCCTTTTCCGAATGATTTAACACTGGTATAGAAATAGATGTTTGGGTCATCGGCGATGTCATGGCTGTTTAAATGCCGGTCTTGCTAAACTTATGCGAAAATAAAATAAACTTTTTTTTATTGATCGCCCATTTTTAGGAGCATCTTTGTAAATCAAAATTTCCAGAATGAAAGCGACTATTTCACTTATTTGTTTTGTGTCTATATTCCCTGTTTGAAGTGTCTATATCCGCACCCTACTATTAACAAACCTATTGGCAGTCACAATGGCTCATTCATAGAGCAGGTATATTTGATTTCTGAAGTCGAAGGTTTGATCCCAAAATATGTGAGTTCGTGACATATGACATTGAGAGACGGAGATTGAAACTTTTGGACAGAGGCGGTACATTCAAATATGAAGAGTTGGAAAAAGAAATGATCGGCTAGTATCAATATTCTGAAGAAAATCGTTATTTTCTGAATCATAATCGATGTTTCTCAGTAGAACCTATGAGCATCACATCAGTTGTCGAATCAACTTTTTTCATTACTACTTTTGTAGAAACAGGTAATAGAAAAGCGAAAGATATATCTTAACTTTTGGAGAATGAGGAATTACAAAACTGACAGCTTTCGAAGGCGAGTTTCATACCAGGAACATCTAGGTAATGACTCTACAAGGTTAACTACAAAATTCACGGAGAATGATAGTTAACGAATCATGTTCGTTTTGCATATCCCAAGAATGTCAACACTTTTCAGGCTTGAAAATTCGAAAAAAATATTTATTTACGTTAGATATAGTTATTTAGTATAAATACTCAGTGTGCCGAAAAAACTAAGTTTAAGATGCATGATATCCTAAAAGTTTCAGCGCCTGAAGTACTGCAACGTCTTACAAGTAAACATCCTTACCCAACAACCGGACATTGTACAGTAAGGGACACTTCTAGATGGTACACTCATATGGAAATGTACGGCAAAAGTGTACATTCCAGAAGCGTCCCTTACTGTACATACATATATTCATAAAGCACTAACCGAGATTAGTAAAAATACTAAATCGAGTCGGGAAAGACCAAAGAGTATAAGAGCGTGAAGGGTCTAATATTAACATTGTAATCTGTAAAAAATATTATTTTTGCCTTAATCTAGTTACTATAAATTCTCATCGGTGATCTAGTGGCTAGTGGTAGTATCTTTAGTGCACGTGGGCCCGGATTCAGTTCTCTGTGGAAGAATGCCATCATTAAATTCACAGTCATTCTTAGATACATCTCCTTTAGCATATCAGGAAGAAGTTGAAACTAAATAAAAAAATGCACAGAAGTTCAAAGAAGCAATGGATGCATCTAAGAAAATTTCCGAACCGTTTAACAAATCCTTAATTTTAGTTTTCAACTTTATGTAAAGTGTTGAATTCTCAGTCCAAGATTTGTTTGGTTGCAAAAACAATTTAGCGTTGATATATTTTTGTATACTTATCAAGCATTCATGAGCTGACAATAACCAGTTTTATTCAATTCCATTCCTTTCATTCCCTCTGTTTCTTTATAAATCTTACTCGCTGTGGTCTGGATACGAAAATCTCATTGTTTCGTCATGCATCTGCCAGATGGACAAGATTATTCCAGGCTTACAGAGTTATGTAGTTTTCGCGCTATTCTGGCAGTTTTATGTTCCTGATTGTCGAAGGTATTCATTTTAAAGCAACTGGGTAAGCATCAGACCCGCATTGGAACGAAAGTATAATTATTGAAAGTTCCCACTCACACCAGGAATTATATCCGGGTTGGTCAAGTTGATAGGCAGAAACCTATCTTTATTCTAAAGATGAAATAGCATTAGACATTGACGAATATTCCATGAGAGCAGTATCTTACATTATCAAACTTGTTACTACCTTTCGTACTTTATTATTCATGTTTTTTCAGTTTCATTCGATTTTTCCATCCATAACACTTTGCTTCGAGCCTTAAAAGATGGACTTCTTCTTTCTTTTTCTATATTTTTGTCTAAATCATAATTCTAGACTATAATTAGGCAGAAAATATAGACACTAGGGAAAAACCACGAAGTACTAAAGCGTTTCCAAGTAGACAGTATTTCCAACACTAACTTTTCAGATCAGTTTCTCTTATATTAGGGTAAAATATTTTTCTCTAAAGCTTGCGTGCATACCGATGCGGGAACTGATGCTATATGTTAAAAGAAGATGAAAATATAATATTACCTTTCACCTCAGGGAGTTCGTTTCTGCAGGAGAGCCCGGTAAAAATATGACGAAATTGCAACACTATATTGCACGTTATGAAAAAGGTGCTAACAATAAACAAATAGCAATGCGTGGCGTAGAGGAGTGATAATTAACTGTGAGACTAGTCACTAGGCAATTTTTGTTGAAATCCTATCAAGTGTTCCACTTCTTTAATAGTCCCAATATTATTGCAAGCTAGATGTGAATGGAAATACAAAACAAAGTGGAATAGCGTGAAGAGATAGAAATAAATATACTGAGGTATCATGTAAATCTGTGAAGATGCGTAATATGTACTACAAAGTGAACTTACAGTTATAGATCCACAAACTAGTTACAGACATATGCATGATATGCGCATTCCTCTCATGTCAGGTAGCTAGGAGACTCACTTTTAATGTCTGTGAAATCCTTTGTGCTTATATAGCTTCTGTACACACATTTGAAGCGCGAAACCAAGATTCGATTTCTGGTCAAAGCTAATGTGGTTCAGATCCACATTATACTGTAACTTCAAGACTTACATAGCATCTGTGCTGAACTATACGCAAAACTCAAAACCTACCAACCAACTTTGCGTGAGTCTGGCTTGGATTCCGTTGCTGACATGTTTTTTCATTTATTTAGTACTCCAATGTACTTATTTCTACTTCTTTACACTATTCGCACCTTGTTCCAATGTTTTCATTCACGAAAGCTTGCAATAATCTTCTCCAGTGTTAAAAAAATGAATAAATAAATTGAAATTTGAGATAAGACCTGGATTGTTGGTCATAGACGTCACGTTTACTGCACGCCAAAGCATGGTATCTTTTTCTAACCGACATTTATATTTAACATTCTATGCGGTTTTGCCGCATTATCATATCTTTATCGGAAACTACCGCCGAAAAAAGCCCTGGAGGTCAAAGGTCATATTATGTTCGTGTCTTCTTTTTTACTTATAAGTATCATCTCGCGCTATGTATGTATGTATGTATACATATGTATGTCTTTATACAAATACATACATGCGCATACATATATATGTATGTATACAATTTGACGTGGGAGAAATGTTTTATCTATTTAACATAAGTGAAACTGACCAGAAAATTTACTGATGAAAATACTGTCTCCTTGCAAACTGATTTAGCATTTCGTGGTTTAAACCTAGTATTTATGTCTCTTTTCTTTAATTAAGATATTGTACGAAAATATAGAGACAGACAGAAGAAATTCTTCTCTAAAGACTCTATATGGTAGAAAGTAAGAGTTAGTTTGATTTAAACGACAGTGTTACAAGCTAAACTAGAAATAATGTTTAAGTTGGCTCGAGCCTAATTTTCGTTTTCTTACATTTTAAATTTATATTCAATAGCATAATATGTGAAAACACTTTCACATTAATAAGAACTGAAACAGTGTAATACGGAACGTAATGTTATTTAATTTTCTCCGTAAATATGACAAATTTGATAAGGTAAGATACTATTCTCATGGTCATCAATGTTCAGTGCAATTTTGTATTGTAAATAAACATAGATTTGAGGTGTGACTTATCATGGCCTTTGGAGTGGAAATCTAGAGTGTCGTCGCTTCAACAATCTGATTTTATTTACAGTTTATTAAAATAGTATTTTATTAAAATCAGACGTATACGTCGCCAGTTATCATTCGAACAAGGAGTTATATTCTTTTTAACCCCAAAATAACACACGTTTTGTTTTGTGAAGAGAGGTCAAAAGTCAATAAGACGTCTGCCTATCAACTTTGCAACCAGTGTGACCACCCAGCAGAAATATTTCGTACTCACCTACGCAGAGAAAAAGTACTAGAACTGCGGAAAAAGTACTAGAATTTTATCTGCTTCCGTTTCACTCTATTTATGACATTTAATGATTTTAATATCTTATTAGAAGGTTTCTGGCAGCTCCACTCCCCTGTGAGTGGGGAAATAACCCCACATTCTTGAAAGAAACTCTAACTTTAAATATTTTGCAGTCAAAATTCGATACAAACCTTGCAAATCACTTACACAATCTCAATTTTGACTTTACACCCCAAACTAAAAATCCTGGTGGAATCCCTGCTTAATTGCTGTATTAGAACTCACTGTAAAGCCACTAAAGTTACACAAGTATGACAAATATAGAAGATGTCAGGAGAAGATCAGAAATATCATAAAATGGGCTTATTGAGTAAAACGAGCTTTAATTTCTTAATAGCCTATTGTTCAGACGGATGACCAAATATGTAATATTGTTTACTGTTGTCATTTATTAGTTTCAGCCCTTCGTTCTTTTGACACTTTCGTACTTCCTATTTTGCCCAATAGTATGAACTATAAGTTAGAGCACAAAATCGATAGAAATTGATCTGTTTCCTCCCGACATCTTTAACAGTGAAATTTTCGTACATTGCCAAGTTTTCATTAGATTCCTTTTTCTCTCCCAAAAGTATTTATGAGAAAAGAAGAGGAGGAGAAAAGTACTCGATTTGTTGGTGAACATACTAGAACATTAAAATATAATAAAAGGCACTAGATCTAGTACGAATAAGAATGGGTTCGTCGATTTGCGGGATTTTATTTTGGAATTCAAGCGTCTACAATATTGAGTAATACAAATATCAAGTTGTGGCCCCGCGTAGCGTAGTCGCTAACGCTCTCATCTTCAGTGTGAGCGGTGTTGGGTTCTATTTCCGGCGGGGGCACTCGGACGAAAAAGTGTAAAAAGCTTTTTCAGGCCAATCATCCTGAATGAGGTTTTCCTCATTCAAGCCAGGTAAATGTCATCGTGGTATCTAACTTACAGGTCCCAGTCCGCTTCCTTCCTCCCCTTTCCCCGGGTAGTGTGATCGCCGAAGGATGTCATCCCTCATACGTGACGGGCTAAATGACCATAGGTGCCGAGAGCCCAGCAATCTCAACCCTAATCCTAACAAATATCAGGTTGTCTAAAAAGTATTGGTCATTTTGAGATTCGATAGCAATAGTAAATCAATTCTCAATGTATGATTTGCAAAGCGTCAGGGCTATCGCAATTTGGCAGCTGACAGTTAAAGTTAGTAGACATTCAAGGCATGTTAGAATTATTATAATCAGGTCTTAGATATTGCTCTGTGAAGATGTGTGTAATTTCCATAAAACTGTGCTATAATTTAAAATTCGGCAGTGATAAATAATGTAGAGAAAGCTCGCTACAAAAACAAGCTCGGTCTTTGAGTGTCATATGATCTAACTCAAGTACATTTGCTCGACAGGATTTCTACTTACGAATCTCAAATAAAGCGTAACGAAATCGAGCTATTTCTGACGCTGATACTCACGAGTGATTAATTCTGGATAACGTACAACAATGTTCGAAAATAACCGTAGTCAAAGTGATGAGAAGCTTCACAATCTGTGGCAAAGCTAACATTAACGTACAAGAAGATAACTGTGAGTTTGGTGGGATTAGGAGGTTATCTTGCATCGCGAGCTGCTGCCACCTGGCAGAACTATACACTCAGACCTGTAGGGTTGAAAACTAGGCGAGTGCACCTTGCAATTCAAAAGAAACATCGGAACTGGTCAACAGATAGCGTGTCGTATACTACTCTGACAACGCCAGACCAGATGCATTTTGAACCACCCGTCAGGGGTTACGGAAACATGGCTGGAAGATTCTAATGCTTCCACCACACACGAATGACCTGTCATCATTAGCCCATAATTTGTTTCCATCTATGTGGAGTTATTTAACTAGCTTTAAAACATAAATATTGTTAAATAAATTCTTAATCTTTTTCACCCCCATCTCATCCTACTCTACACGTATAGAGCTATAAATGAAGAACCGTTCCAAATGCATGGAAAGAAGGAAAACTAATAGTTAAGGTTCAAACAAGAACGAAATAAAAACCGAAATCATAAAGAACAATATGTCTGTTAATTACTCTCGCAAAAATCTTTTAAAAAATACAGCTCAACAGAATCAATATATAGACCCGCCATAGATCAAACATCGAAAGATGCCAACTAGAAATTGGGTTTTAAAAAGTCAACCGAAGATGCACTTATTAGATTCTTCGACACAATAAACTTTAAAATAGCAGACAATATGCAAGTTTATTCATAGACATCTCTTGGTATTCGACAAAGTGTTGTGGCTTCACTTTTTAAAAGCCTAAGGAACCTAAAATACCAACAGGATTAACAACATACTTAAAGACTGTTGTAAAAACACTAAAACAGAAATACTCGATATAAAATAACTATGAAAGGCTGTCCTCAGCCCAAATTTCTGATATAATTTTGCAATCCTGTCCGGAACAATTAAATAATTTATTACAAGTAGAAGGAGTGGTAACTTATGCAAACTATCGTCTTCAGCGCCAACAACAGAAGAGAATTAAAAGTAAATGAAGCATGATCATTGGACAGATCAACACTTCGTGTGAAAACAATAAACTGCAAATTTCAACCGAGATAACAATACCTTAGCTATTTCACAGAAGCTTGAATAGGAATCCGACAATAAAATTAAGAATCACCATAATAAGAACAAGAGGGCGAATACTAGGTGAATATATTTAACGAAAAATTAACAGTAAGTGAAAAAGTCAGTAACGTAATGCACAACTAATAACCATTGGTCACTAGAAATTCTATCTTCTACTCAGTGTTTCTTTCAGAAACAACGTTCTGGGGGGCACTGCAGATACTATTCTATTTATTATTATATTACAGAAGTAATACTTTGGTCTTCTCCGAGGGCACTCTCAGAGCTCCGGGTGCGCAGTGTTCCCCCAAAATCAGGTCTGGAAGAAACACTGCTTCTACTACAAACAATACGCAGATATCAGTAAACAATATTAGAATCAATAATAGGCTACAAAAGTAGCATTTGGGGACATAAACTTAGACAAAACATGAAAATGAGTCAAGTCTAGAGAAAATTGAAAGGGAAACATTGATTAGGCTCAGAGGAACATACAATACAACATATTTGTACTCACTATGAATTATTCTGGTAATTCCATCCATCCGTAAATTTGAGCATAAAGAAACAAACGGCAAATTAATGATTGAAAAGAAAAATAATCAGGACAGAGTAAATTTCAACATAGGATCAATTGAACATTCAGAAAATGAAATAGAAGAACAAATAAGAGAGAGGTGGCAGGCAAGATTGTACAGATGCACAACAGGAGGAAGAGTATGTGTAATTTTTCCTTACATTAAATTCGACTTGATTTAAGTCACATATTACCTTCTCAAGGACTCATACGCTTTCTAAGTGAACATGGTCCATAGAAAGCAAATTTACACAGACTTGTTTTAACCCCTTGCGTTCCAGGTGTCGTTTTCCTAGGTGCGTGCTGTAATACCAGGCTTTAATTTACTGTTAAAATACGTCCTGATCATTATATAGGGCACAGTTAATGCTCATGCGTGAAGAGAGCATTCAAATTGCTGATAAAAGAATATACATGCGTTGTGGAAGATTTGGACTGGAAAAGGGAAAGTTTGATGTTCTGAAGGGATTTTATGCTGCTTCAGGCAGGCAACACTGACCAAAAACCAAAGACAAAGTTCTTTTTTTTTTCGATCAAAGTTGCTAATAGTTTATCGTCAAAACAAACACATGTGTGCATGTTGTAATTGAATGCTCCCTTAGGACTGCTATCTACTGAAGCAAAACATTATTTTTCTTCTTGTCAGTTAGGTCCTGTCACATAAATGGAAATAGTAGAACTAACTCCTGCCTTGCATCCACTAAACAATAATTCATAATCTCCCAGATTCATGCGACCCTTACTAAAGGATACGTTTTCATGACATCCCCATGAATGTCACTATTACGCAAGAGGTTAATAACTAATTCAAATTATTAATGTGGAGAATAAGGGCAACCCCGGAGCACGTAGGTCTCAAGTGTAGATTAATACCAGAAATGAAAAAAGGGGGAAACATTAAAGAACAATACAACAAAGCAAGTAATAAAAAATAAGGATAACTTCAATCAAGTATCACAAAAAGCAAAACAGCACCATAAAGTCGCCTTCTTAAATCGCGCTTAAGGAAACAGAAAATCATGCAAAAATCAAACAAAATCATGAACAGATGAGGAAGTGAGTCACAGACAAAGAAGGCGGTAGAAAGTAAACAATAAAGGAACCTACATAAAGTTGATGATTCAGGAAAATGGAACCATCAAAGAATTGTTATAAGTTAGAAACGAATGAGTCGACAAGATGGAAAGAAACATATACACAGTTGAAACCAAAAGTTAAAAAGCGAAACCAATAGAAACTAGAAAAAAATTAAAAATTAAAATGAAGTTAAAATATTCTGAAATACCCAGATGCAAAGTACAAATGAACCCGACTAAAAGAAGTGAAGTAAAACAAATTCTTAAAGAAACATGCAGGTGAAAAACCTAGAGCAGAGAAAACAGCTATAGTAAAAACAAGACAGGTGGAAAACAAATGTATAAAAGAAAATCCTTCTCAAGACTCACTCATCATATTTTACTTTCTTTTCTCATGTGAAAAAGAGTGTAAACAATGTACAGTATATCTCAAATGTAAATATTATGGAAGGTATTCATAATATTAAAAATAAATGATGACAGTAATCAGGGCAGGACTCTTACAATTATCTGTCTAAAAAGGGAACCTCATGATTTTTTTAAAAAAGTTTTTAAAAGGAGGGTTGTGGTAAAAACCATATATCAAACTTTATTACTAGAAACAATAGAATTTTTATAATGACAGGATTAGGATGATGCCGGAACAATGGCACGAAATTATTAAATGAAATAGTATTTATATGGTTTCATAATGATATTTTTATATGGCAATAAATGTATTATCCATTTTGACCTGCAAATGCTTCACATTTTTGAAGACAACCTCATATTAACAAATCCTAACTTACTCATATTCGTATTAGTCTACTACACAGTGTGCTATATTTGTTACCGTGTTAGGCTGATTGATTAATAAATTAATTGAGATTTAAATTTCTTTTTCAACATTACTTTTATACAAGATGGAACTCTAAAGTGGAATTCTAAACAGTAATCGAGTTGTAATTGAAGTTAAGGACATTAATTCCGTGCAAAGCAGCATTATACACGATAATTATAATAGAGACGAAGTAAATCTTTCTTCGTTCATTCATTTTTAGAAAAGGTATGATATTGGGATTTAAAAGTTTCAAATAAGCTATTCTAGTTTTAAAAAAAAAAACACTGAGGAATGAGTGCATGTTACGACTCACTGAAAATAGTTGGTTACTTAGTTTAGCGTTTCTTTCAGCAGTGGACCTGTTTCAGACATGAATCCAGAATTCAACATAGAACCGTACCGAACTCCTGGTCTCTCACCCTCGAGAGTATAATAGCATAGTGAATATATTTAATATCTTGTTTTCAGCTATCGTCTTATACATTTTCAATTCTTACAATATTGTTTTCTAATAGAAATTGAAAAGAATTGATAAAGGCTTGTTGCAAGAAATGCTCTTAGTTTGAAGGTGTAGTAAATACAATTAAAATAAAATTTGACATTCTCCAGGATTTGAATACACGAGCACGTGATTAAGAAACTATTGCTCCAAACCGCTCAACTACTATTTTTTGTAAAGACGAAATACCTCCTTACTCTTATTTTCTCTTTTTATCACTGTTCAAAGCTACTGGACTCGACAATGACACATACACACACAGAAACATCGCGGACAATTGAAAGACTACTTTATTTGCTACTTCAGAGTTGTTTTGGGTAAAGTGGTTTTCTGTTCCACCCTAGGTTTTCTGTTTCATAATGAGATAGGACTAAATTTGCGAAAAATAATTGGAAATTACATTTCTCGCAATTAGAAACATGTTTTATGCACAAGTCACACTTTCTTCCACCTTACAATAACTGTATATACAATCTGTGAGTAATACATGCATCTGTGAAATGATAAGGGATGCTATGATATTTAATAATTAACAAGTAATAATAGAATTGCAAAATCAATTATCTAGATCAAAAGTAGCAGTGTCAAGTGTACATCACGTATGGGGAAAGTATTTTATTGTATGGTATTTTCTCAATTCTTGTTGAAACCGAAGTAGCATTATGCTTATAACCCTTCCGGTTTTAGCATAGTGATTAGACTGAATATGGAATATATTCCTGGGAGCTGAGTCGATTGCCGAAAATCGCTTCTCGCTTTTACAATTGTCACTCTATAACAATCAACGTTAAAAACCAGAAATAGATGGTTTCTACCACTTTTAATTGTAGTGAGGTTCTGTGAATTATTGCGTGTGATGCGTTTAGCAAGTAACCAATTGCACTAACTGTAACATGTGATTTACAGGATTCAAGTGGCGATTGAGTCTCTCCCGGGGAGTCCGTGGGTGTCGCTTGTGATACATTCCATAGCGTCCTCGAGGCTGGCTTATTTAACTTTTCATTGTTATCATCTATCTTAATATTCTGTTTTCAATATATATTTTGTTTTAGCTCATTGACTGGCATTCTCTCATATAGACTTTCACTAGCAATTGTCAAATTTGATCCGGACATCTTCTACACAATATGAAGATATATCATTCACGTGAAGGAATTTCATATGACAGATGCGGAACAAGATGATTATTCTCTACCATTGAAAGTATAGACACTATACTTGTATTTATGGGCTTTTCAATTCACTGTGGATGAACATTTTTTCTACAAATTTTAAGAGTCTACGTGAAGTAGTGAAGAGAGGGACGCAAACCTAATATGGAACATTATTCTTAAAAACAGGATGTAATAGAACAACATTTACTTTTGAAGATTTTATGATACACTGATAATAATTATTTGATATATCTATCAAATATTTTCAACTTTTATGCACATTATAGTATCAATACAGCGTGATCTTACATTGATGTATTTATAAAGAAGTTTCTGTATATATATGTGTGTATTTCCGTATATATATGTGACTGAAGAGGAAAACCAATACCTCTAAATGTTAGTATATTAGGAATTTTTCGTTTTGGTAATCTCCATTCAGTTTCTGATGAAGCAGGCAAATGCCGTGTATATTTGTTGTATTGAGTACTTCTGTTGTAGTTTTCTCCGTTGAATTCAATTACATTTTTACACGTTGATTCATCAAATTCAACGTTTAGATAAGTTTTACTCTGAAATGTAATACGATTTTTGTATTGAGTCTTCATACCATAGTATACATTTTCCAACTTCAACGTTTCTTTTGCTCCTAGTTCCTTGTAATTCTGAAAGCACCTTTGTTAATGTCCTTATAATCGGCTTATGAAGATTTGTGTTTTCCATTTCCCATTCGTTGTTTTTGTCCTGTTAATTAAGATAGAAAGAGTTTCATTTTTCATTCTTCCCGTAATATTATTAGGAGTTCATTGCGGTTCGCTAGAAGATTATTAGTTTCCTCTTTCAGTCTGGTGGTTGTCTAAGATTCGGTAAGATCTGAGACACGGAGAATCACTTAACATTTTACGCACGCTTCATATTTTCTTTAATGCCTTTCAATTGTATTCACAAAGACAGATCGCTAATCGGAAAAGCCTCTCATCGGTAGAAACATGGCTGATTTTAGTCATTGGGTAACGCTCATTTTGTTTTAATTAGAGTAGGTAGTTCGTAGAATAACTATTTCACTGCTTGATGTTTCCTGGGACTAGAAGAAGTGCATCGTTATGATATCGTTTCAGGCAGAATAAAATACTTTTGTCTCCAATGACATAAACAGTTCATAGTTCGCATGTATAAGGGAATGGTTTGTTTCTTCTATTTACGAAGGCCTTCCTTCTATCCTCGAAAGACTTTGGAATTACTTCTATGTAATGTATGATTTCGTTTGAGAAGCTTTACCTTTTCCGAACAAGCTTCTATACATATTATCTCTGTTTTAATTTCTAAATTATCTTGATAAACAAACTCTAAAATGAAAATAAACGTAATTTCCTTCCTACACGATACATTTCTCGTCTACAAAATGCTGATATCTGACAGTTTGGCGTCAGAACTAACAAGGAAACATTTTCAATAAATGTTACACAAAATAGTTTCCTGTAGAAATATCCCACAACAAGTTTGCGTCAGAGTAAATTTTCTTTAAATGTGCGATCAAGAACACTTTATTTGGTTTCTACGTTACATCAAATAAAAAAGAACATAAAATGGCTATTTTGTTTGTGATACGTATCTGTAGGAAACAGTAGAAAGTTGTGAACTAGGAAAGTGTTTGCTGACGCTTGTATTTTACACTTTCAATTCTTTAGAAATAAAACAAAAGATCATTTACCCCAAGTTATTTTTTTCTGTTTAGTATAAAAGCTACTTTTTATCTTTATTTTCAGCTTGTTGCTTAGCGACAAGTTATTGAAATAATCTAGTTTCTGAAGTTTTAGTACCTAATAGAACTCACGCAACTTCCATATTGTTATATATATATAAGATATTCTGTTCTGCGTTTTTAGTATTGCTAACAACGTTAGTATTCCTTTTATCTAAATGACTACAATTTAACTGTTGTTTTCAATATATTGATTTTATGTAGTACTCATGACTACTATTATTATGTAAAGTCCACTGGGTAACTGTAGTGTATTAAGAAGTTTTGAATGGAAAAATATATAATAGACGTTGAAAAATTACATTATATTTTATTTAAAAACTGAATATTGATACAAAATGAAATTTATCGTTTAAAGCGCATAGATATGTGCTAAAGAGTAAACGAAATTTTTGGGTAATCCAAGTGAATGACTGTAAAGAATTGGTGTAATTGTCAGTTGCAGGAAACGGGAGAACGAGAAAAGATTTTACGTTCCCAAACTCACGTGTTCCTCAAGAAAACCAATTGTCCATACATTAAAGATATACTTCAATTATTGGGCCATTATATTCAACACACTTAGGCTATTACTGAAGGTAGCAGTTCAACTTAATAAGAAATCGTTGAAAATTAATGCGAGAAAAATCCCTGGTTCAATCCTAGCGTATGTAAGTTTGTGATGGATATTTGACGTGCAAATTTCTGGGTCCCTTCATTTAATCCTAATTTAAACATTCAAATTTAAGTAATTTACCACTATCTTGTCAGACTATTATTCATTGATGGTTTAAGTGCAATGAAAGTATGTACATTTTTGGTGTGCTGGAATTGGTCTGATCAGAGGTTATGCGAATTTATGACCCATATCATTTTGTCAATGGATTATAAAAATTGAATATTACAGTTTACCGTCCCACGATTATACCCTCTAGACTAAGGGAGATAATGATTAATGCAATTGAATGATAATAGAATAATTGGTGCAATTAAAAAGTGGGAGGAAACTGGAACACCCCGAGAAGACCCACGGAGACAATGTTGTGTAAGTGGATCTTCTCGGGTTTCCCATTAACTTCACTATATTAACTATTTTATAATACTTTATTAACATTTACAACCCATGACCTTTAACATATCGGATACAAATAATTTCTCTTCATGAGTTCAAACTGAGATATTCTGCGTATCAAATTGAGAAAAACATCAACAGCGCATTTGAGCCACGAGTTGAATCAACATAGTATACATTTTTGGTTTGCGAAATTTAATCGTTTATTTTAGAAAGCGCGCATATAACATTTTTCTAATGTTTTGATAAAAATATATTCTATTGGGGAGTTCAATTTAGATTAGAAGATGCACATTCTCGATTATGTTCATAGCTATTGTAGCTAGAAAATACATGTTGTTTAGGAGAGGCACATATTCAGGTTATGTGCCCTTTCTTCACTAAACAAACTGTACGGAACATTTATGCATGCGTGAAAACAGGGAACACTTTGGATTGTGTATTTACTAATGTGTGTGTGGTGATAGTGCTGTGCTCTTGTCAAAGCTGGTCTGTTCTAATTATTTTCGAGTTTGATCGTGTAAATCTCAGACAAATCTACTGCAGAGGTCAATGGGAAATAGGGTGTTCGAAATCACGATAAATACAAATGGAACCCCATAAACAAGTCTTGAACATCTTGAAAAGCATGTAAAAACTGCAAGTGAAACGAAATTATATGAAATCTTTCTTTCTGTTTTATGTCAAAAGCATATGCCGGCTACGCTCAAGAAGATAATGATGATGAGAAATAAGCCCAATGGTGGAATTAATAAAGTGGGATGAAACGGAAGAACCCCGAGAAAACCCACAAACAGAATGTTTGCCCTCCACAAAGTCCACTTGGCGCGAGCTGCGATTCTAGGGAAATCTGTAAGCTATACTTGTTTTAAGAGCCCTTCTAGCTATGTCTCATGCCGGGACTAAACTATCATACAACACTTCCCATCGCGGGATCACACTTCCCTACCATTGGACCGTACTTTTGGATTATCAAACGTACTATTAGAAAGATAGAATGAGCACCCCAGAAGAGTATGAAACACTGATAAACTGTAGCTGGAGATGTAAAGTTGAAATAGTGTTATCAAAAGGCAGTAACATCATAGTTGTATTTAACTTTGTATTTCAGAAAGAATGTAAATTGAACTGAAACTCTTTCAATGTAAAAAGGAAAACAGACAGGTGTTTAGAATATCTAATCTATACTAGTTTGCAACCAAGAAAGGAACTGTTAAAGAAAGTACGTTTATCAATGGGGTGGATCAAAGTACGTTTTGTCTTAAGAAACCTAATGTAATACGTATCACTTAAACAAATAAATGAGCTTTTGAAAACAAAAACCCTATTAATGGAAAACAAAATTGAAGACGTCAAAAAAGTTTCCAGATACGTAAGTAGAGAGACAAAGTCGCTCTACGAGATCTTGTAGAGTCTTATTGCAAAGTAGCCACCTACATTTGAAAGATAATGCAGCAAAATGTTTGTAATGCAAATAAAGAGAATTAAATGCATACTTCCATGTTTGTCATTATCTCGTTCACTCATTTCTCATTAAGACATTCATTAAAAATGAATCTGTCCAAATTTATATCATGTACACTGTTTTCTTTCTTATTTTGGCTGTGATTAGTTTAGAAAAAACTCATATCCATGATGCACAAACATCAATGGAAACCACCCTTTTTAAAGTAAAGAATCTGAAACTCATATGTAAAGTGTATTTTCATAATTTCCTTAGATGGCATAAGGAGACGTGTTTATTTTATTTATTTATTTATTTTAAGTTTTACGTCCCAGGTTAGGCCGGCTAGGCTAAAGGAGACGGTGATGATACGCAATGAATGAAATTGTAGAATGAAGAAAGTGAGAAGAAACGGAGAACCCGGAGGAAACCCACGCACACGGTGTTTGTCCACTACAAAGTTCACTTGTCGAGAGGAAATCTTATGAAGTTACTGTTTGAAATGGGGCTGGCCGTCGACACGTTAGCGTAAACGACAGTAACTTGATTGACTTATGTTGTGGGGTCAGGTAAATGGCAACGTTGCATTTTCATTTACGCATAAAGAGTGTACAGCCTAAACGGGTCCTTCGATTTAAGAAAACGTTCTTTCACTTTATATTGAAATCATATTTGTTGTAACTTAATAATAACAGATTTACCCTATGTCAGGGGACTTATGCGACACCCGAATGTATTAACTTATGCGAGTTCAAAATGTTTTCGTTTATGGATTCTGTGTAACTGGTTTTCTGCTCATACTCCGTGATTCAATATTTTGTGAAACTCCATTTTTATTCGTTGATACATTATTAACTTGGAAAACAAATAGACATGAATGAGTTATTATAACCAATGTCGTATTCGTGGGTAGCCCCGAAAATATTCATTTGTGGGAATTTGTGAATCAGTCAGATAGTCAGGAACTCACACTTGATTATTACTAACAGGGGCCACGGGATGACACCCGAATCGGAAATCTCGAGATGACACCTGCGCTTGAGGCAGCCACATTTAGAAACATACAACTTCATATTTTCACACTCATACTCTCTGCACCGAAGTGAAGAACCTCTAACCCAGTAGGCATTTTCTAGGAAAAGTTGACATATAGTATTTTCGCAAAGTTCAATGTCTACATAATACAGATCCACCGAGTTTAGGTCACCATTGTTTTGTAATATTCAAAAGAAAAAATGTAGGCACTTCGTAATCTTTCGTGTATCGAGATTGACTGGTACATGGCAGAGCTATATGAAAGTGGCTACATGACAGGAAACTAGAACTTAAGTTTACTGCAACTAACATTACTCACAAGAGTATATTATTAACAATAAGTTCGGAATATGATACAAAATTAGATATTTTAATAAAATAAACTTTGTAATTCTCATTCTGTTAATGTTGTTCGTGTCTAATTAAGATAAATACCAAGTCTTGCAGAGTAGTGTATTGAACTGCCATGCTTATAATCGTGGTTTAACTATGTCATTGTTTACCAATTTTAGCGTTGACTTTATTTTCCATAAACTAAATCACCTCAAAAATAAGTTGTAATAACGAAAGACATACACCATTTTTGCTCTTAAAATTATATGTCTTTCGTCATTACAACATATTTTTGAGATGATTTAGTTTAGGGAAAATGAAGTCAACGCTGTTATTAGTCTCCAATTCTTTTATTCATAGGTGCTGGTGTCATAATGGTGTTTCGGATTTTATTGTGTTTCTGAATTGACAACATTATTCACATTTCAACATGGAAGCAGTTTGCAGCTTCAAAAGGAATGAGAAGCCCGATGTTGAAAGTGCCTAATCTGTCAAGAAAGGAGAACTGAAAGATTAATATATGGCACTGAACGAGGTCTAGAGACGTTAAGTCAAGCTTTCGAGACAAGAAATAAACTGCTTGACACGGACAACAGATCTGCAATCAATCGGATCCAAACAGTGCTATCGTATCGTCAGGAGTCAATGTACTGTGTGACATAAGTCATGTAGTTACATATCACTCAAAAGCTTAGTAGCTCAACATCTCAATCAATTGAGAGCTTTGTATCTTCTCTCAGAACTCTAATATTAAAGGAACGTTATGTTCTGTGACCACATTGAATATGTGTAATCAAATACTGAATTTATCCCAATATGATCTACACGTCTAGCCGGAGTTATTGATCTTATCGCAGCGGAAAGAAAATACTATCCAAACTGCTTCAAAAAGTTTCACCGAATGCATCAAGAAGTAAACAAAATTCAGCTGAAACAGGTATTGCTATGGAATGGTTCATCAGTGAGATCAGAGAACCTGGAAGCAAGTTGCACGTTATTCAATTAAATGAAGTGTGGAGTGGATATTGTGACTTAACAGTAAAAGCAGATGCTAAAGTACCATCATCATATAAGAGCAGAAGAACCACATTTAAGGAAAACCTTCAAATCTGTACAGGATTGTTATGACTACGCTGCAGTGCAAAACTAAGATGTATTACTTGTTTCTAGAAAATTTGGACATGTGCCCATTTCAGATGTCATTTCAGAGGAGGAAAAGGAGGAGAAAGAACAAGATCGGTCGATGCCTTTGTGAAGCACAGGCTTCTTGCAACTGAAGAAAGAACGATAAATTTTAGGGACAAGCTGCCTGAAAACAAGAATCTGACCTTTGAATCTCTGTATGAAGTGAAACAGTCAAATGCAAAACTGGGAAGATAAAAACAGTGAAAGCTAATAGGATTATTCTGCAGGACTCATTGTTGTACACTCATGTCCAAAATGATTGTCGCATATCTATAGCTGTCTTCTAGTAAGAATATAATTTGATAATGAAATTGCAGGGTACTTTTAATACTGATAATATGTGTATAAACGGGAAATGTATATTCGTGGTAAATTTCATAGGAAAAGAATTATAAATACGAAAATTCGAATGAGTAAAACAAAATGTTGCTAAATGGATAAGAAAATTTTATTTTTGTTTTATTGTTCTTATTTACTGCTCTTTTGACATGAAATTTGCCACATACATGTCTTTGCCGATTATACACATACTAACATTATAAGAAATACCGGGCGAATTCGTTATCAAATTATATTCCAACAACAACATATTTATAGACATGCGTCAATAATTTTGGACATGAGTGTACATGAAGCAGGATGTCCAGTCAACTTTAACAACATTATGGAACATGAATTGTTCCTTGTTCCTCTATCTCTGGCATAAGCAGCTTCGCTCATGCTAAAAAATTGTTCTTGCTGGAATATTGACTGATCGTATTCCTCATCCCAACAAACTTAATGTCAAAGACTTTGACCGTGAATCACAGCTATTCATTGATGGAAAGGCCAATAGCAATTAGAAAGCCACAAGCAGCACACACTTTTGGAGACCTTGGAGATACTTTTGTTCAAAACGTTTTCCAAAGTGGGGAACACTTCCATCACATTGATATCACTTTTGATCGTTAGTACCATCACTCAATCAAGAGTGGTACATGAAAACGGCGTGGAAAAGGTTTTGTGGAAATCAGGAAGTTAATAGATAGCAGAGATGTACCTTTTCCTGCAAAGTGGTAGAACTTTATTATTGACGATAACAGCAAAGCAGACCTCGCTAAACTTCTTCCACACCAGCTGCTTCTGCAAGCACCATCGAACAAGACCATAGTTGCTGCAGGTGGTTTCAGTGGTAAGGAAAGGGTCGAAGCTTCTGATGCAACCCCCAACACTAATGACTTGTAGGCTAATCACGAAGCTGACACCAGGATTATTTTACACTGCGTTAAAAGCAGAGCAAGAAGCATTGTTGTCTCGACAAAAGACACTGACATCTTAGTCCTTCTGGTTAGTTACTTCCACATGATGTCAGGCAGACACTGTGGATGAAAGCTTGGACGGCAAGGAGGAGAAAGTACATTCCAGTTCACTCCATTGTTGAAAAGCTGCAGATGAAATCACAAGTAACCCAGTTTCTTCCAGTTTTCCATGCTATCACTGGATGTGACTTTACTTCGTACATTATTGGACATACGAAAAGAATGTGCTGTGATGCGTTTGCACAGTATAACCATCTGCTGAAGGGATTAGGAGTTCATATAGTCCATAGCGACCACATCATAAGGAATGCTGAAATCTTTTTCAGCAAAGTGTGTGGTGCGCTGAATGCTGACAACATCAATGAAGTTCGGTCTAGTATGTTCATCAAGGGCATTATAATAGAGAAATTGCCACCAACTAGAAATTTCCCTTACTTTCACATTTAGCGTTCTCATTATCAGACCTTATTGTGGAGACAAGCCTACCTGCAGCACCCAGTTCTGCCTTATCCTTAAACAATGGGGTGGAAAATGGAGAATAATTCACTTGGCAATCATTTATTAAGATTGATGCCAATTCCAGACGCTTGTGAGGATTTAATCACCTGTACCTGTACCACTGAATACAAGACAGTTCGATGTAACTGTAAACCAAACCCATGCAAAGCGACTTGCAAATGTAGGAAGATGAGTGATACTTGCATGAATCAGTAATTGATATCTGATCAGAAGTTTAACGTTTGAGCTGATATAAAATCAACAGTTTTGTACAATGCATCATATACGTACTTCATATATGTGCGTTATCATTAGAAAATACCAAATACCCTACAACACTACAAATGCAGTGTTATTTCAAGAAAATATTTTTGAGCGGTAAGAAATACATGGGAAAAAATAATTTTGTAACTGGGTGGTAACAATAACAACTGGGTATTTGAAGGTTTGAGCCCAGCAATCGCTTTTCTAGAGCATCAAATAATATCCATGCCAAATTTAATAGAAATTTTGTTGAGCAGTGTGCAAACATTTGTCGAACAAGCACATATTTTGAGTTTTGTATGTTACAAAACAATAATTTCGACCGCCATTTTGTTTTTAGTAAATTTCTGAGAAACACTGAATGTTACAGCGCGGCATACGGCAGATATGAATTCAGCAACAACAAATCATACTAAAATAGTACTTGAAGTGTTTTTCTTCCCAAATGCCTACCCAACTTTATCCTTGAAGATTTCTCCATTATGCGCACCTGAGTATCAGGGAGGATGTTTCCAGCACCTCTTGTGACAACTTCTTGTCATTTAATTTCTTATATCCACATCGGGTATGATACATGCATGTTTTATTTCCTCTTGTACTTTTTATAAACCAACATTCTCCAGGGCAAAGTGCAAAACTTGGCGTTTTAAACGATTATCTTTTTCTCAATCCCGTTTGCATCGTTTTCTACAATATTATCTTCGAGTGGCTTACGTTGATGTTACATATTTGGGAGACTGAGACTAATTTCCGGTGAAAGCTCAGGTGATTTGGAAACAATGTGGTAAATTGTAGGACCATATCTCATATGTCTTTGGTGCGAAATCAAGGAACCAACCATTCCTATTCTTTTTTTTTAGAAAATATATCGAATTTCTAATTGTCAAAATCAAGATTAAAAAGCAATATTCCTATTTGACAAGAAGAAATGTGCCAAGTAATGGTTATTCCCGCACCTTTTTTCCTTATTTATTTTGTGCATTTAAACAGCCGAAAAAGACTACTATCATATAATCTGAGCAAAGTATCTAAGATGGGCAAAATTAATCTAACTCGTTGTAAACATACATGAGTTAAATAATATCAATAGTTCGAATAAAGTAAAGTAAACCCACAGTTGAGCTGTAGTTCAAAAATAAGAAAAAACGATAAGTGCGAAGGAATTATAATGTAAAAATTGGTGAAGGGAAGATAATGGGAAGAAACGCGAACTTTGTGAAAACAAACATACAAGATCTTGTTAGTGATAATTTAAGGTGACGTAATTAAAAACCAGACTATCATCGTGCTGTGCGTTAGGATTTATCACTTAGTGTTTTAAATAAACCGAAAATAAACTGTAAAAAATAATAAATGTATGTTTACAGTGATAGTTAACAGTACTCCCGATTGAGTAAACTAAATTTTATACATACAGAAATTTTACAAGTGAATGAATCTAGACGTTTCATAGATCATGATGATTTAAAAGATTTACACACGATATGCATCTGATAAAGAAGCACAAGGTTAGGATTCAAATACTCCGTCCCTTACATATCATGGAGAGGAACACGGACAATCAAAATGTATACGAAGTCCATCTTGTCATGAAGAGGTGAAAGATTATGGTGGTTCTGTAAGAGATATAGGTGTGTCTATCGGAATGTAATAAAATGAGGCCCATCTTTCATCATCCCCGCCATTCCACTGGTCGTTCTGACCTAGTTCATAATTGTGCGGAAAGTTTTCCACTTGGCCTTACATAATTTTTGATTACTGCTATAACAGTCAACTTAAGTAACGCGGAGTGAAGATGGAGGCTAAAATCAACGCAGGTTATTACCAGCTTATTATACATTTTAGAGATACTATACTGCCAAGATATTTAATTCCTACACGGCAGACATATATCTCATGTTCACCAAAATAAGGGTCCAGTAATGCTACTAATTTAGCAGTGACGTAGATGAAGCGAATGGTACTTAAAACGGACATTCGTGCAATATCTTTTAGAGAAAATTTATTGAAATCCTCTAGTTCATTCTTCTTAAATTTTTATGGGTTTTCGTTGTGGAAACAAGTAGTTTGCAGTCGACATTCTCGTAAACTCGACAGTCTTCGAAAAGTTTGTGAAAAGAAATGAAACAGACATAATCAAATAATAGCTCAAAGTAATCTCCTTCAGTAGAAAGTGAGATATAGAGTTATACACAACAGACAGGGATTGCAAGGGTTCTACATTCGTTTCCATAAACCTAAAATGATCTTCTGTAGTTAATTTACATAGTAAAAATGTACGTATCAATGAGCTATCTTAAGCCAGAATGAACAAACTACATGGTAAGTACATTTTCGTTCTATGTGAAATTAACCTTTATAGAAACAGTGGCAATTTAAATAAACTGCTGTCATTGGGGTATGAGATTCACGTGACCGTTGAGTGAGTTTCTGCACTTTGTTTGCTGTAGAATAACGCTAGATTCGGAATACCCATATCTCAAATGATTTCATGCTTAAACTCACAAATTGGCGAAAAAACAGTTCGTTCACTCTATTTTTAGGCGGCTCAACTGATCACAAACATTGAGAAACGATCTAAACTATATGTCCCCTTTGTCCATGACTACTTATTTCATATCCATGTGAAACAGTAAAATAATAATAATAACAAGCAATTATAATATTAATATTTGAGCTGTCTGAAACAAAGATGAACTATCTACATTTCTCCAATCCCTGAGTTTAACAATGAAACCATTTGAGTTATGTGTATTCCATATCGAACCTTATATAACAGACTAATTAAAAAAACTGACGAAGCGGTCAAGTGAAAACGTATCCTAATGTAGTAGTTTCTGCTCAGTTCTCACCGTTTAACAAAAGCTCATTTCCTATAGCAAGAAACTGTAGCTAGTTTAATCTGGTTGCAGATTGCTCAAATATAGTTACAGTTACATGTAAAGGAAGTTTATGTGTGTTACCATTTACATTAAAATATACATGGTTCTTTTATACAACCATTATATTTTAAAATATATTGCACATCATGTCTCTTTAGTATTTTTTCTTCTAGATGATCTTGGTCAAGAAGGACGATGTCGCAGTAGAATGAGGCTCCGGCGCAGTGACATGAGTAATATTGAGAGAGCCAGAGCACGCACATTACGCATGACGGTTATCATTGTTCTTGCATTTATCTGGTGCTGGACACCATATGTTGTGATGACGCTTTGGTAAGTACCAGTCTTTTCTGATTTCAATCGGCTTTCTTGTTACAAGAAAATATTCACTTTTCTCATAATATATAAATCAGATTTCTTGGTTAGAATATCATGTCAATGTTGAGCGATCAGGGCACGAATTTTATCATGAAAATCAAGGACTCCTCTATATTCTGTGTTGCAATTACCATGTACGCGGATAGTCACTGAGCTGAATTCCTTGTACTATTTTAATGAAAGAACGTTGCTAGTCCCACTCGTACAAAATTCTTTATTATCTGTACCAACCAATGTAGAAACTAGATCTTTGTACATAGTGGCAAACGTTGTGTGTTTTCTTCGGTAAATAGATATAATGAACTATGTAAATCTGCTGCATAAAAAACATTGAGCATTTTTCCTATCAATGAGGAAGGTTCAATTTCTTAATTATTCAAGCAGACTGACATTTTTATAGTTTTTTTTCCATTGATATCACTTTTTACAGGTAGTTAGGTAGTTTTAACATGCAAACTCAGGCTGATAGTTAAATATTTGATCTTAGTATTGTTCGTAATCTAAAATTATTTAACTGATGTAACTATAGCTATGTTAAAAAAGTAATACATAAAATAAGCTTTTTCTTGACAATAATACTTCATTTTGATAGATTATTGAAGTGCAAGGGTGGCTCTCGAGGGACGTCATATCAGTAAACCTAAATTTTATATCTACAAGTTAAAGGAAGAAAACTCACATAATGTATTATTCTTACATGTGTATCATTTGAAGGAGTGATCAACTCAGGGCTTCTCCCCTGAGCTGAACGTAAACTTTACTACTTGAATGCTTCTGACCTCACCACCATTCATAATAACACACCCCCTTTACCGACTCATAATCTAATTTCTTCACATTGAAATCCAACTCTGTGTAGTGAGGGTGAATAATCAGGGTGCGCCTGACTAGCGAAGGACCTAGAAATTATTTTTTTAGTCTACCTCTGGTTGGAAAGATACCTAATGAACCGCTGCTGAGCTAGAAGGGTCTCTTAGAATTCATAGCAAAAGTATGGTAAAGGAGTATACCTGTTGTGCAATAAACCGAAGCCTATCTGCCAGTCGTACCTATTAGTTAGCAGAACTCCTCTTGTGTATAGGAGTTTCCGGCAGCTCTAATGTCGGAATCAGAATGGTGAGCTCACATTCCCCCAATGACATATGCAAGCGTCCTGATACCACCAGGTACCAAATTCTACAATAAGACCACAATCCAGCAAACGCCAATCCATTTCTGGGAACTCATGAAACGAAAGTGGGTTTCGATTAAGCCCAGCATACTTGAATTGTACATGCTGATATACCACCTATCCAAACCAATAACACTTGCTAATCCCCCATTTGGGAGATGAGACATGCCTTTCTTCCCAAGTAGAGTGAGATATCTCTTCTCTTAGTGAGGGTACAAGTCAAGATCTGTATTGAAGAAAGACTTTGCATGCGAAGATTCCAATCTTCTGTGATAAGAACTACTCATAGACTAAATAGGATCAGCATAACAAAGTTGATGTTGGGGAGAGGAATATTCCTGGAGAAGTGGTGGTGTGGTGCGATGTGTGGGAGAACAGTTTTGTTGGGCCTTTGTATCAATAGAACCTTAACAGTAATCAAATATCGTCGAATGTTCAAAGAAGAAATCTTACCATCTCTTTTATTTGAAGATGGGATATCCTCTGTACTCTAGCAACATAACGGTGACTCTCCACATTATGGACATTTTGTCGTGAATATTTGTATGTGCAGTTTCCCAACTCGTGGATCGGTAGACATGGTGCTGTGGTGTGTATTCAGTGAAAATTCGAATATTGATAATCTAAAAATATTGATAATAAACGCGTATGCAAGCAAAGAACTTTGAGTAAGGTTTTGCTTTAATGTTGAAAAAGGATGTTTCTGTGAATTTAATGGAATATACACCACATCGAATATCATTGAATCTGGAGAAATGTGTAGCACATATCTGATATTGTACTCCTGAGAAAATTTCGGATGGAAACAAGATATTACAACATATGGTTCCCATTTAAGGAGATGAAACTGAATTCAAAATTCCGGATTTCGAGACTGCAGCCTTTAACATCACGTATCCTAAAAGTTTTTTCTGCGCCTGTGCTACTAACTCAGTGTTATTTCTGCAATTCTTTTAAAATCTCGCCTTTTATTTGGGTGTTTTCACACTTTTGGAAAATCCTGTAGGTCAATATAGACGTGAACCATATCAACATATGCCTTTAAACTCAGCAGAAAAGGAGGAACATTTTGATATATCATACATGTAGATGACGTTACCTATGTATGAGTTATAGTCCATTTTTCTATTTATTAACCATCCTGTTGATTTATATTGAATAATGTCTTTTCAGACTTAACACATTTTAATCTCAATCTGTGTGATAAATTCCAGCTCGATCGGCTGAGAACTTTTTATCTGTAGTAGAGCACGGTTATTACACTCGTCATTCTCGGGACGATTCTCGTTGGAGCCGAGTCAATTGTACATTAGATATTTATAGAAGATAAATTTAATATTAATATGTATAATTGATTTATCAGAATTTATAACTACTAAAATCACTTGTTATGCGTTGCACTGTACTGTTACTAAATCACAAGAAATTATTGAAAACAGTTTATTCTAAAATTAAGTAAGAAAATAGTTGCGGGAAATATAAGTATTCTAGTATTCTTGTACTCTTTGGTATAAATTGTTTACATGCTATGCAATTACTAAGAAAAGATGTTTGGTTACTGGTATTATTCATATAAGGAAATGAGTGACTAAGTCTCAGAACGCTCACTTCTAGCGCTGGGGATCCCTGATTGGACCCCAGACTATGTGAGATTATGGTGGATAATCTTAATGGAGTGTTAAATCATGCATGCAAATTGCAAACTTTGTAAAACTCACTGTTCTAGGTTAAGTTTCTCTCTTTGATATTTACGGGTTTCCTCTAGCTGTCCCGCATCGCCCCACCAATTATTTCAGAATCATCAACTTCCATTAGTAATCCGTCTCTTTTGTTAAACCCCAAAAAAAAAATATATATATATATATATATATTTAATTTTTCAATATATGTACGTACATTACGAAGGCCTTCTCTGCTTTTTTTTCCAATGTTGTTGGCTTGAAAGTCTAAGGTATAATTTGAAACGTTCTATTAGAAATTTTAAAAGTCTAATAGCACTAAGAAATGCTGTAGTTTGAATTTCTAAATGATTACCAGCCTTTGGCGAAATCGTGTTGACCTTTTTGAAATGATGTTTTATACACACACGCGTATACACCCACGCTCATGATAGCCAATGTTTGAATAAGATAAATTGTTTGCTATTCATTAAGGATAATTACCTAGGGGCAAGGGAGAGAGAGAGAGAGGCTTAAGTCAGGAAAATGAGCACTACAAAGTTTTCAATTGACCACGCATAATTGAACATTTCATTAAGCTTTATTTACCTAGGTATATCAACATAATTATTGTTACATATTCGTATAAGAGAGAGACAATTATTGTGTAGAACTTGCGGCAAATTTGTTCAGTATTTTTTAAATGACATTGATTAACAAATGTTCATCACTTCCTGTAAATGTTGAGAAAAAACTTTAAATGATCGCATTTTTCTAATTCCAGTTCTCTGAATGACTTTTAATTCTCAATTTTGTATTTATATTTTATATTAAACTAAATTAATTTAGAGTTGAGCATTTTTTTCAACAGTGAGCCTTATAAGACGTAGACTTACAGCTTAACGTTGGATCCAAATCACGCAATTGGGAATCGAACTTGGGTTTCCACATTGAAGGCACGTATACTAACCATACAACTGCAAAGGAGCTCCTTTCTTTATTGTTGCATTTTAGATGCCTATCATATGTAATTTTTACAGACCTTATAAAAACGAGAAAGTTCTCAATTCGATTCCCTTATATATATATAAGCATAACGTCAACATAGTTACATTAATTTTGATTATTTTTTAGTTTGATAGAGCACATATTCATGGTCACCATCATCATCATCATAGCTATTCTGTCATTATTAGCAGGTCATTTGCTGCAACTGAGAAACATTTCTGGCAGTCCCACATAAATTTAATTATGACGTAATGATAGTCTTTGAAGCTAGACCATGAACATGTGTAGTGTAGAAAGCGTTATCAACCGACTTTAATGTGCATATGGTCACACATACCTTAAGTAGGAGCACCGATTGTGATGATTCTTTTATGTTTGAAAGAGTATTCCTTCCTGGGGTCCCATATAAACTTCATGAGAATCTAACTATGTTATTTGAAGGTAGGCCATAAAACTCTTTAATGGCTGACAATGTTCATTCCATAGTTGTATATATGATCACAAATAAATGCGATATATGTGGACCAATTTTGATTATTAGTATTTAATTTGAAATCGTATGTTTTCTTCCAGATTCTACATACATTTTGTCATGATCTAATGAAAGTCTTTGGGAAGTTTATGAACCCCTTCCATAGATGGTAATGTTAATACTGTGTGTATGGCATGTATAATTCCGTGACACATGGAGCGATTTAAACGTATATATTGTAAGGTTTCATGTATTTCTACAACACTTGCTAGATGTGTTTCTACACTACAAGTTTGATGTAAACACTCTTCAGATGGCAGGTGTGAAGAAGGCATCATCCACCATCAGCAACAACCGGCAAGTGATGGAGATTCAAACACACAGCAACATTTCTGCTAAAATGAGACTGGACACCACAGAATACATCAATCTTGCACGGTTGACTAAACCACCAACTCTCTAAGACGCCTGGTCACTGAGAGTCCTTAACCCCCTCTCTAAGACGCCTTGCTCATTGAGAGGTACCTTTCCTACACGCTCTAAGATGCATGGTCACTAAGCTCCTTTATTTACTCTCTAAGACGCTCGGTCATTGAGAATTTCTACTCCCCTTTCTAAGATGCACGGTCATTGAGAGGCACCTATCTAACCCGCCCTAAGACGCATGGTCATAGGAAACCTTTAAACTTCACCAACAAACCTCTAAGAAATTAGTGGAACTTGCACTTATTTGTAATATTTTGTGTTCAAGAAGATTTTTTTATATAAAAAAAATGGTAATCGGAAAGTTCAAAACTCCAGTGTACCACCTGTTAGCTCTAGCTTAAAAGACAGAAAACTTTACAATATTCATGGTCATGCATGTTTTGTCGGCCGACTCATTTTATAGGAAGTTTCTGTTCTACTTTTAGTTTAGGTACCTAACTGAACCACTGAAGGTAACGAAACACGGGAAAAATTAAATTAACTTGAAAGTAAAATAATCAACTTCAAGAACGCACTAATAACCAGAATATATTATTTTTTTTTAAAAAAAAATACAATATTAACGGACTTCAACAAAAACTCTAAAAAGCTGAAAATAGTAGACTGCAAAAAGCAGAAAAGTGTAGATGTGCAAAAAAGCAGAAAATAATAATTGTAGACACTTAAAATAGAAAATAAATCATTACCATAATTTGTAAAAAAAATTGAAGTCTGTGCCAAGCCAAAATAACTAACGTCATTAAATTACTATTCAAACTAATTTTATTTTATCTAATTTGTTTGGTTTGGCACAGACTTCGTTCTCTTTAGATAATTGTAATGAACTATTTTCAGCTTTTAAGCGCTTATTATTATTATTTTCTGCTTTCTAGCATTTTTATATTACTTTCTACATTTTAGCGCTTTTGTTTCTCAAGTATGTTAATATTGTTTAATTTTAATATGTTCTGATTTAATGAAATAGTTTCTCATAAGCAAATAACATTTTGTTTTTATGTGATGTGCTACAGTTATCTAACTTAGGGTGAGAAAACAAAGATTGCTTATCGAAAGTGAATTATAATGATACGATTGGTGATATTAGAATGTAACACAAGACGGAAGGACACCGAGAAACCAAGGACATGTACACACACACACACACACACACACACACACACATATATATATATATATATATATATATATATATATATATATACAGAATTCTGCGGTACTCACACAACAATTTTTATAGAGGGAGTTTGGTTACGGTCATATTATTTAAAAAATCACAAACTAAGTGTAGAAAAATTGTTTCGGAAGTGCTGCAGGATTTTGAAACATGGATATTTGGATAGGTCACAAATTAGTTTCTAAGTGAAGTCTTGACCCGACTACAATAGGTCCCATAGTTTTGCAGCTATGAACCTTTAAAATTGATTTTTTCATGTTTTCGGCAGCCCATAACTCCACAAGGAAGCATTAGTGCACCCACGTTGGATTGTACTTTTGGCTTATTTCGGTGTCAGAAATCATCTCCCACACGTTGTCGGTGTTGTTTAGAAACACCCTATATATATATATATATATATATATATATATATATATATATATATATATATATATATATATATATAGGGTGTTCTAAAAATGTGACCCATGGACCACAGACTACTATTCTACAGGCCAAAATAAAGCGAAAATGTTATATGATGGTATGCCTTCCGAGGCATTCTTCACCCACTATGGGGAATCAAAATTTCATAATGGCAACGTCACAGATTAACTTGGAGCCAATAGCATTACCATACGAATACAACAAACAAGTGAATCGATTTCTACACTAGTAACTAATGCTAGTATCAATCAATATCGATTTTAGCTGCCATCTGTAAAAAATAGATTCAATTGTTTGACAGATTGGTAGACCTAATCTATGGTTCTTTATTTGCAAGGTTGCCAATTTGAGTCTCCAGACGAGGACTCGAAATATATATATATATATATATATATATATATATATATATATATATATATATATATATATATATATATATATATATATATATATTACTTGTAGAATAATACTCTGTGGTCCGTGGGCACCATTTTTAGAACACCCGATATACAGATGGTGATCAGAAAAATGGAAACACCTGTAGTTGGCAACACGTCAGATGTATGGGTTGGCAGTGGTTTTGTGGCGCCCGCAGCGCCGGACCGCTGGTGGTGGTGTGTAAGGTCGGTCTCCATACTACGTCAGGCGCAATGGAACAGCAGTGTCCAGTGGCTGCAGCAGACGGAGGTAGTGTAAAATGGGAGACCTCTCAGATTTTGAAAGAGAGCAAATTGTTGGTGCGCGGTTATGTGGAGTGAGTGTGACGGCAGTGGCTACTGTGTTAGGTTTGTCGTGTGGGACAGTGTCGAAGGTGATGACGGCCTACACAACACACGGGAAAACCACATCGGGGAAGCGGAACAGTGGGCGGAAGAAAATCATGAGTGACAGGTCAATCCGGGTATTAAAGCGCATTGTCACGCAGAACCGTCGTGCCACTGCGGAGCAAGTGACGGAGGAACTCAATCAGCACCTCCCCCACCCTGTTTCGACAATCACAGTCCGCCGCGAATTACATGACATCAACTTACGGGGTCGTGTTGCACGGGCCAAACCGCTCATCAGGGACCATAATGCTTTCGCACGCCGCAAATGGTGCCGCGACCATGCAACTTGGACCGTTGAGGACTGGAAACGTGCGATATGGTCGGATGAGTCATCCTTCACCCTGTTCTTAACCACGGGCCGTGTTTATGTGTGGAGAACGTCCAAAGAAGCTTATGATCTTCAGCGTCTCCGCCCAACTGTAAAACATGGCGGCGGCTCGGTGATGCTGTGGGCCGCCATATCATGGTTTCCATTGGGTCCTGTGGTTACATTTAGCGGACGAATCACTGCCAATGATTATGTCTCAATTTTAGAAGACCACTTGCATCCTATGGTCCGGATGTTGTTCCCGGACTATGACGCCATCTTCCAGGATGATAATGCACCCATTCATACAGCTGGCGTTGTTGCAGCGTGGTTTGAGGAACATCGGGATGAAGTTCAACACCTCCCCTGGCCCGCCCAATCCCCAGATCTCAACATAATTGAACACCTGTGGTCCATCTTGGAAACGCGACTCCGGCGACGATTTCCACCTCCATCCTCTCTCACAGAACTGGCCGATGCCCTGCACGAGGAATGGTGTAAAATTCCACTTGCTACCATTCACGACCTCTATGCCTCCATTCCACGTCGCATCAAGGCTGTTCTGAAGGCGAAAGGTGGCCCGACATCATATTAATCTGGTACGTTGCAATTTCGTTCAGGTGTTCCCATTTTTCTCTTCACTTTCGGATATAAGACATAGTTTCGGGTCTACAAGGTGCCGAAAGCGTGGGAAAATGACTTTCGGACGCCAATAGTTCCGAAACTATCCGAGGTAAAGAAAGCGGGTAAAAAATTCACTGAAGAAGTCACACCTCCTATATTGAATTATGCATGTTTCACAATCCTACTATGCATGCGCAAGGGATTCCCCAAAGGAACGTAGTGAGTCCCGGATAACCTTCCAAATGAAAATTGGTCTAATTGGATATGAATTGATAGAGTTTCTAACAGATAACAATAATTCGTTTGTATTAAGTCGATATCTGGAACAAATACAAAATGGCGGACAGCTTCATGCCCGTTGTGTGTGGTTACATAATCGCCAGGTACGAATGCTGGGCAACAGTGACGTTCTGATTATTAACTGTAGCGAATTTGTACTCAAATGCTATAGAAAGTCATCTGGTGTGTCGGTAGAGCCCAACAGATGAAGCAGAGGGATTCACATGTGTGGAAACACTTAACGAAAAATGCCCAGAAATAGACTCGTAATCAGTAAACGTTAGTTCAAAACATCGAAAATGTAAGGATTAGAACATGAAAGACATTTCAAATTCACCAATAATATTCCATCAATCCGATGCAATATGATGTGCATGGTTGCATACAAATAAGGATGCAACAACTGATGCCAAGTTGAAATTGTGCAAGGGAACTCACAAAGAAGGTGGGTAAACTAAAGGAATGTCACTAGTGGGATCGCATGATCGATATAGAAATGTGACCAATGTGTGTGTTCATATCGACATGTAGCTAATGAACAAATGTCAACATGTCCCACTACTGCTGGGACACCGTCCCATGTGCGAAAAATAACTACTCGGGTCTTGAATCTGAGGCCATGGGCTCCCAGTAGGATTGGAAACTGCGACCACGCGAGCGAAAGCGAGCGCTCTAGCCCTGAGGCTCGAGGGAGCCTCACTTTCTCTGTATTCATTTCTTTGAGGAGTATCCACTTTGTTTGGCAAGCGCTCTTGTACAGCCTCCCGACATGCTTGTATGTTTCATTTTCTTACTCCTGCTGCACAGTTGTAAACAATCAGAGCTTTAAGACGTTTCTTCCTATTTCTCATGTCGTTTTATTTTCCATATGTATGATGTTCCAGTTGTAGTGTTACATTTGCCAAATATTTTCATTTTCGTCTTTGTCTTGGCATGTGTACTGTGTATAAGATACGATTTTCTCGAGGTATTTTTGTATATTTCGAGTACATCATATATCCCAGAAGACGTGGGACATGACACAAGTTTGTTATTTTCACGCTCTATCAGAATTTGAACCATGGATTAAGAGATTTCTTTTCATATGTGTGGATTGTGGGACAATGTCCCAAACAAAGAGGGACAGTGATACGATCATGTTCTAGTTATGTTCTACCAAAAAGTGTGCAAGATGTAATAGCAGAATGTACAACGTTATTTTCCTAGTTTTCGCACGAGAGACGGTGTCCAGCAGTAATGGGACATGTTGACATTTTTCCATTAGCTACATGTTTATATCAACACGCACATTAGCCACATTTCAATATCGATCATGCGATCCCACTACTGACATTCCTTTAGTTTACCCACTTTCTTTGTGAGTTCCCTTGCACAATTTCAACTTGGCCTCATTTGTTGCATCCTTATTTGTATGCAACCGTGCACATCATATTGCATCGGATTGATGGAATATTATAGGTAAATTGGCAATGGCTTTCATGTTCGTGATGCTATCCCTTATATTTCCGACGCTTTGAACTCACGTCTACTGAGTATGAGTGCTTTTCTGGACATTTTTCGTTACGTGTTTCCACACATGGGAATCACCCTGCTTCATCTGTTGTTCTCTACCGACACACCCAATCTCCTTCTAGAGCACTTGAGTACAAATTCACTACAATTAATACTCGGAACGTCACTGTTGGCCAGCATCCCTACTTGGCGATTATGCAACCACACACAACGGGCTTGAAGCTGTCCGTCATTTTGTATTTGTTCCAGGTATACAAACGAATTATTGTTACCTGGTAGAAACCATATCAATTCATATCCATTTAGATAAATTTCCATTTGACAGGTTATCCGGGACTCACTACGTTCCTTTGGGGAATCCCTTGCGCGTGCATCGTAGGATTGTGGAATATGGAAAATTCAATACAGCAGATATGACTTTTTCAGTGAATTTTTACCCGCCCTCTTTACCTCGGATAGTTTCCGAACTATTGGCGTCCGAAAGTCACTTTCCCACGCTTTTGGCACCTTGTAGATCCGAAACTATGTCCGATAGCGGAAAGTTCAAGAGAACTTTTTTTCTTGTCTCAGTGGCAGGAGTTACCTTCCAAGAGTTGTAACACTTATTTTGGGCCACCCGATATATATATATATATATATATATATATATATATATATATATATATATATATATATATATATATATATATATATATATATATATATATATGTGTGTGTGTGTGTGTGTATGTGTGTGTTTTATGTCGTAATGCAGGACGAGGCATACTATTATTACATGGGCTTCGAAGCACAACCGAGATCCAATGTACTTGACGAATTCACGGACCATTCTGTAATATCAACCTTTACATTCCTGACCTTTCCATCAACCTATATGCTACCCAAGAAAGCTGGGTTACAGAACCATACTACATTGTTACCCACTACAAAATCATATGACCTGGGATCGGACCAGAGTATTTTCACAACAGGTTGAGCGCTTCACGACAGAGCCACGGCAGCTGCTTTCTAACATTTTGTACAAAAAGTTAATTATTTTATTGTTAAGGATAAAAATAATTGATGTTTTAATTAGAAAATTAATTCTTTCTTTGTGCAATTTTCTAGAAACTACTGCTGGTCAGTAATTTGCACACATATTCACAGGATTGAATTGCTCTGTCCTATACCAATATACCATAGATGTATTGTGTTCACATCGCACTGATTAATTAGTCTCATTGTTATACAAATGTCTTGCTGAGTAATCTCTTTCCGTGGTATATTGACAATAAGATGATCTCGTATGTAACAATACACTAACTGTTGTCCTATCACATAATATAAAGCATAACATTATGCAACAATCGTTAAGTAGAAGTTAACAATGAATGAATAGTAAGCATACAATAAAGATTTGTATCTTTTGTCTATGTGAAGAATGAACTTCGTTACTACTTTCAACTAATGGATGAATTCACATTTGATACACAATATAAAATCTAAATGCATGACCAAGTTTGTTTACAGAATAAAATATACGAGCATGAAGAACTGAAAGATAGAACTATGAGTGAAAAATTGCGACTGGAACGTAAAATGTACACGTTTCTCATCTAAGCGTGACAATGCGTTACCGCACCCGGATTTCTAGGCCGTTGCACTTCTCTATTTTTAGATCTTCAATTTAATACACACTTATGGAGAATGGTTATAGAAAATCACTAGCATTTTATACTTCAAGATATATTGTAAGTAAAAGTTCCTCAACTGTGTGGGGCAGTAGTAGCTTAGTAGTAGACTGTTTACCTCTAGTGCGTGGGGTCCCTCGTTCAATCCCAGCTCGCACCAAGTGAACTTTGTGGTGGACAAACACCCTGTGCGTCGGTTTTCGCGGAGTTCTCCCGTTTCGTCCCACTTTATTCATTCCATCATTTCATTCATTCTCATCATCATCGTCTGCTTCAGCCAACAGAGCATAACGGTGGGAAAATTAAAAGATTTGATTTCATTTTATTTCCCCAACAGTGAACTAATCTGTAAGTTGTTGTTGCTAGTATTTACATATTTAATTAAGCTTAGGAAAAAATGTAAACTCTCTTTGTTTGGGCATGAGCTCAGAAAGGATGGGAAAGCAAAAGGATTTGTGTTTTGGCACTTACAGATAGGGACAGGAAGAATCATCACACCTTCGTTATCAGAGAAAAGCATAGAAATAATAGTAAGTAACTTTCGAAAAAGATAAAAGCAAAGAGTGTCACAGTGGTGGAATATTCATTTGTGGTACAAAAGGTTCTTGGTTTCATCGTAGGTCATGTGATGGACAACGTCATGGCTATGGCATTTCTCGGATTTCTCCAGTTTTCTTCTACAGTCTTAATCTACAAATTATTTGATAATTATTTACATTCATTAATCATCTGACTCTTTTAGTCTGACATATCTAATCGTGGAACGTTAAGTTACAGATTTGATTTGAATAAAGATTCTTTCCATTAACTTCTACATGTATTGTGCTTTACATATTTGCAGCATAATCTGTTTGCTATTAGTTACAGCCAATAAAAGAAATGGTTAGTGGTATATTAAAAAACAAATTTATATTTGCACTTTCTTAATCCAGTTTCATCACACACTAAACAATCAATTAAATTCTGGAACTGTTCTTCCAAATATTTTTATTTATTATTTCTTCGATTTCATATAGAAGACTGGTGGCGCTACATTACTTTTTTTTTTTAATCTGAAGGAGCAAAACGGGCAAAATAGTGCTGAATACGTTGGAATTCTTGCTATTTATAGTCTGAATTTGAGAGTTTTCTTTTTAAATTTAATCCCTGAAGAATTTGCATCGTCACTAAAGAAGACTGTGATGAAAATAATAATAATAATGGTGAAATGAAGAAGTGAGAGGAAACGATAGAATATAAAAGAATCCAACGTGAACGGTGCTTGTCTACTACAAAGTTTACTTTGCGCGGGCTGGAATCGAAACAAGGACATCACGCACCAGGAACAAATACTCTATCACTAAGATCTTTGGTGTTTAACACACAAAGGATCTCTATAAAGGAATCCACTTATTAGAATGGTTTCATTTAGGAATCTAGAAAGCGAATGAAACGAAAAGAAATTCATAATTTAACGTCCCAATCCTATCGGTATGTCATTGAATCCAAAGGTACCGATTATTGATGAAAGTGAATCTTACAAAAACGGGAAGGCACCGAGAAAACCCATGCATATAATGATGCTTAAGTAGACTGAGATCGAATCAGATACCTCTTGCACTAGATGCGAATCCACTGATTCACCGCCCTTAACCCAGAGCTTAAAGGTGAAACACCTCTACAACAGTACGAAACTCTCTTCGTTGACCTAGTTGCTAGTGTTCTCGACTCAGGTGCACAGAGGCCCGGATAGGATTCCTTGAGGGAAAGACTTAGACTTTTCAAGAATTACTGTGGTTCAGACTCGACCTTAAATTGTAAGTTCACTTCTCATATAGCCTCGGTGCTGAAAAAGGGACACTAAACTCCAATTAACTAACCGAACCAGGAGTACGACGGCTCTAAGAACCTCACACAGAGAGACATACATTCACCAGTACGGGTTACGTTGGCCTCAATCTTTGGCGATTCTATAGAGTAAATAGCAGTCACTAAAAAATATTTATCACAAACAAATGCTCGAGTTCATTGTTCATTCCAGGAGGAAGTGAAAAATCTGCTGACCTCGCACAACTATTTGCGTAACCCAACACAAAGAACATTACAGTAATAGCGAAACCCAAAATCCAACTTGAATACAACATACAAAAGATGAATACAATAATAGCGTAACAAGAACGAGAATACAACACATGCATAGAAGAACAGAACAATACCACAACAACAACAAGAATTCTATACATAGTAACATGCCATCAATATAAAATAGCCTTACATCATCCTACACAATACCGGCTATGAAGATGTGCATGCATAACCATCATTGTACAGTTCTTATACATACCTCGCAAAACATAGGTATATACATCGGGAGGCTAAATAAGAAAGAACAATGAAAAATTTGAAGTAGAGAGTTCATTTTAAAATTACAAAAAATACACATCTTTCGAGAGTCGCACTCTCATTTGTTGAGATCTGAATTACAAGGACACCAGTACCTGTATATAACCTCTTGTCTCGGTCTCCCTCTTTATTGTGAAACCAGTGTCTGAAGAAAACCAAATCCTTTTAGAAAACTATTGAAAATAGAATTCTATGGTCGAGTTCTTCTCCGCTAGAGAATAAATATCGATTTAAAACTGAACTTTATTGCCGATTCCTTGTTTCCAGTGCATCTAAGTAATATCCTGGTAAATTTAATAAAATAGTGAAATTTGTTTATAAGAAAGTGGTGAATATTTACAAAATTTTCCAATAGCTCATCTTATGAGTATTATCTAGTTGACTAATTAATTGATTGGAGTTCAAGTCTACTTGTGTGTACTTTATTATATGGAATTCGATCAACTACTTAAAATAGAATTTGAACCTGTACATTAAAAAAATATTTGAGACCAATAACCCACCGGTTATCTAGCCTGGAATCAACTGCACAAAACGTAAGTGCGGTTACCATTGTACTATGAAAGTAATATAATTTTACAAAGTAACAACTTTTGAAAAACGAACTATTACGTGTTGCTATGATAATTCTATGACTTCCCCCATAAAATGATATGAAGGGCCTTAATACTATAATTATTAGCCAATTAAAAATAATACATTTGAGATTGGATAATAATTTATACAGTTGAACCTCGATAAAATGAATTTCAAGGGGTAGGGGAAAAATTCGACTTATCGAGGTATTCTTAATAAAGAGGTTCGTTTATCGAGGTTTGATACTACCGTTATTCGTTTTATAGAGGTTTCTCCACCTCTATAAAACGAAGATTCTTGTTGCCAACCTCTATAATACAAATCATTATTCTGTAACTGAAGTTATTTTTTCAGTGTAGGCCTAGGTTAAAAAAACGAACATACAGTAACAATTTTTAAAATACGTACTGTATCCGTGTATTAAATCACTTAATTATCAAAACAAATAATATACATTACTGTATGAAAACTTCATGTAAAATAAAAACAAATCTGAAATCAAAATATAAATGAGAACCAAACTTATATAGTTTTAGAAACTAGTACATAACAGATCAATACAGTACCTAAAGGATTTTGCAGAAATAAGGAAAAAAAAAAGTGCAATCAACATTCATACAGTAATTTAGCTACTGAACAGTACTAAGCCTGACTAATCTTAAAAAGAGTCATGAATTTTTGATTGTTTACCTGCGTGAATGTTTACCATATCCAAAGCGCAATCTAACTCGATGATGAATTTGACTACACTTTCACTTAAACCATTTTTTTAACGAAAAATAATTTAGCACATCAATAGCTTTTCTTTCGTCTTTCGTTGACAGTTCAGGTCAATGGTCAATCGTTCTCTGCCCTGCATCCTCCTCATCATCTTCAGCTGCTTCATCTTCCTCAGGATTTGAGGGTTGAACAGAAGCCAGGATATCTTCATCCGTTTCCTCTCCACATATTGCTATATCATCGTCGAAGTCAACAAATTCTTCAAACTCCATTTCTTGGACGCCCAATGTTTCGCTGATTTTGCTCCAGTTGTGAGCTAGATCTACTTCTCCGTCTTTGGGTGCTGGAGTTAGAGGTTGATCATTCCTTATCTTCGGGGTCCGTCACTTGAAAACCACATAAAAAACATTTACAAACAGTTTTCTCACTCACGTTACTCCAAGCCTTAGTTATCATCCACATCGCATCTAGCACATTGATTTTAGTCGGTACGTCACGATCTATATCTATTAAAAACTACCGAACAACCTCCGCTCTATAGTTCACCTTGACGTTTTTAATGATTTCCTGGTCAAGTGGCTGGAGTTTTGATGTGGTGTTTGGAGGAAGAAATTGGACTGACATATTTGAGAGGTTTGGAATGGTTCCGTGCCACAATTGCCAATAAACAGCAGGACTTTTTTCTTTTTCTTCCTCATTTCTGTGTTTTTAGTTTTCAGCAATATACTGAACGCATCACCATTCATCCACGCTTTTGAATTGGCCATATACAGTGTCGGTAAACTATTTCTTTTTTTCAAGCATCTAGGCATTTTAGACTTGCCAATAACCAAAGGCTTGAGCTTATATTTTCCAGGTGCGTTGACACCGAGCAACTCAGTTATTCGATCTTTGAGGTGTTTGCCTCCATTGCAAGAGCACCCTTTAAACGTCATTGTTTTAAGCAGGTGATAACCAATGGTGCTATTCAGCCGGTTCGCACCGGTTCGTAAGAACAGGTTGTTAAAATATTTCGAGTTCGGACAACCGCTTGTTATATCCAGACATAAACACATATACATACATAATGCATAACCTAACCAAGAGTGAAATAAAGAAGCGAAATTTGTGAAAACATCTCTACATTTTTCCCGCTCGCTTGCATTGTTTGAAAACAAGCAACTTTGAATTCTTTCAATTCAATGGGCAAACAGAAATTTGAATGGGCTGAAGCCAAGATATTTATTTGATGCGAACGATAAAGAGTTATTCAGCCATGTCAATTAAAGGTTTCCAGGCCTTAATTGTTAATTCTTTTGAATGCTCCACATTTGTAGAATAAACGTTAGAAATTTCCAGACACCAAAAGACTGGTTTTGGTAAAGTTTTGTTCTGTCATATGTTTTCCCCTCTAAAAGTCGGTTTAGTTTGAACGTGAGGCTACAAAATACAATAGAAACAGTCCTTACTTCGAAAACGTAAAAATAATATATATATAGGGCGTACTAAAAATGGCGCCCAAGAACAACAGAGAGCTATTCTTCAGGTCAAAATGAAGTGAAAATCCTATATGATAACATACCTTCCAAGGTCTCTTTCAGCCACTATAGAATGTAAATTTCACTATGTGACAATGTCGGAAATTAACTTGGAACCATTAACATTGCCCTACGAATCCTTCAAGCAGTTACATCGATTCTTGTGTTAGTAAGTGTTGCTAGTGTCTGGAAAGAAGCGGTGTAACTATTTGATAGATTGAAAGATCTTCTTTCTGGTTCTTTATATGTGACGTTGTCACATAGTAAAATTCATCTCTAAACGAGCAAACGAGGACCCGAAAGGTATATGATTATATATATTTATTGGCTTGTTTTGACTTGTAAAATAGTGCTGTGTAGTCCATGGACGCCATTTTTAAAACACCCGATATAAAACGCTTCCACAGCCCTTCAAAATTGAATTTCGAAATAAAACGTATGCCAATCATTTGTTCTGCGTTTGTACCAGATTGTAACGTAAAAAATTTAGTTGTACCACTTTTCGGTACAAAGATATATGAATTTTAAAGTTGGGACTGTGGAAACAGCAGTCACCACTCACCTTTCAATTTCGAATTGAAAAGTATCTCATTCGTTTGTACTATTTGTACCTTAATGTACCGCAGAACGTTTCGTTTGTACCACTTCCGCCAAAAAGATATAGAAGTTTTAAAGGGGGGGGGGAGGCTGTGGAACCGGCAGCCCCAACCTTGGAATTTCGAAATAAACGTATAAGATATAAGAGTCTTTAAACTGGGAGCCTGCCGTTTCCATAGCTCCCCCTTCCCCCGCCTTATAATTTCGAGATAAAACCTATGTCAATCTTTGTACCAATTCCGGCAAAAAGATATAAGAGCTTTAATTTGGGTGGCTGTCGAAAGGGCCCTTGCTTGGAGTTTCGAAACAAAACGTAGTTCAATCGTTTTTACCATGTTTCTACCGGAATGTACTGCACAAATTTCATTTGTACCACTTCCGGTACAAAGATATAAGAGGTTTAAATTAGGGGGCTGCAGTTTCTTCACCATCCCCACCATTGAATTTCGAAATAAAACGTATGTTAATGTTTGTTCTACGTTTCTACCGGAATGTACCGCAAACATTTTCGTTTGTACCATTTCCGGTACGAAGATATAAGAGATCTAAAATGGGGGGCATCTCCCTTACCTTGGAATTTCGAAACAAAACCTATGCCAATCGTTTGTACTACGTTTGTACCGGTACCCCAAAAAGTTTCTTTATAGCACTACCGTACAAATATATAAAGGATATTAAGTAGGGGTTGTGGAAACGGCACCCCTCACCTTTGAATTTTGGAATAAAATGTAAATCAATGGTTTTCACTACGTTTGTACAGGAATATACCGCAAAAGTTTTCGTGTGTACCATTTCCGTTACAAAGACATAAACGTTTTAAAGTGGTGGGCTGTGGAAACGACAGTCCCCAAATTTAAACTCTTTTATCTTTGTACCGGAAGTGGTAGAAACGAAATTTTTGCGGTACATTCCTTTACAAACATGGTAAAAATGATTGACATAAATTTTATTTCGACTCCAAGAGGGGTGCCATTACGACACCCACCCACTTTAAAGTTCTTATACCTATATCCGTGTACCGGAATTGGTACAAACGAAAATTTTTGCGGAACCTTCCGGTACAAACAGTACAAATGATTGCCATAAGTTTTGTTTCGAAAATCCAAGGCGAGGGGGCTGTCCCCATTTTAAGTCTCTTATCTTTTAGTACTTTAAGCGTATAAAAAATATTTGCGGTACATTCCGGCACAAACGTAGTACAAACGATTGGCATAGGTTTTGTTTCGAAATTGCAAGGTGGGGGGCTGCCTTTTCCACAGCCCTCACTTTAAAACTTCTATAACTCTGTACCGGGAGTGGTACAAACGAAGCTTTTGAGGCACATTCCGGTACAAACGTAGTACAAACGATTGGCATAGGTTTTATTTCGAATTTCAATGTAAGGGGGGCTACCCCCGTTTTAGATCTCTTATATCTTTGTGCCGGAAGTGGTACAAACGAAACTTTTTGCGGTACATTCAGGTACAAACGATTGGCATAATTTTTGTTTCGAAATTGCAAGGTGGTGGGCTACCGTCTCCACAGTCCCCACTTTAAAACTCATAACTTTGTAGTGAAAACGACTGGCTTAGGTTTATTTCGAAATTTCAAGGTGGGAGGGCTGGCGAAATGTACCTCTTCACTCTTGCTTATAAGATCCTACATACAGTTTTATATGAGGATTATCTAGTTTCCCTATAACACAAATAATACTGGATTCTTCTACATCAAATTCATTACACTAATCGATAGAGCAATTTCAAAGCTCCAACGTAGGAACTATTTTCCAAAATTGAATATGAGAATTATAACGGTGAATATTGAAAATTATTTATTTTTTCTTTTTAAAAGGGGGAAAGTGTGTTCAACATTTTTCTGAGATAAAATTCATAGTATAACCCTTAACCAGGCGCGCTCTTTTGTTCACCGTTAGTATGCGCGTGGGGGTAAATTTTACCCCCGATGTTATTTTACCTTTGTGATTAAAGTATTGTTCAAATTTATTGATAAACACATTTGTGGCCTTACATAGACTATTACAAGCCACTTAAAGTAGGTTTTGTTATAAAATATGAAATAACAATGAAATAAAAATATAAAAGTAAAATTGCATATTTTATTTCTTTCTTCGTTCACACCATGGGATAAAATTTACTCCAGACGCCCACTTGCGGGTTAATTAATGGTAAATTACTTTCAGTATTTTATCAGGGAACGTCATTCTTCCAATAAATAAAGCAACTAGTGTATTTAAAATAAGGGAGAAAGGTGTTTACTGAGATGAATATTTGTACTGTATAACAATGCTTTTAATCTATTTTCCAACTTTGTTTGTAACATTTCCAATTACAAGAACATACATTTTCCAGAGATATTTATTATTCACAATACTTTCCGAAAATCGCAATATCAAAAAGGGATATAGGAATGTGTCCTATTATAGAGTGGAATGATGTATCCTTGGGTGAAAAAATATGAAATGATTTCTTTAAGTTTTACGTCCCACGGTTATGCCGGCTAGGCTAAAGGAGGCGGTGATGATGAGAAATGAATTAAATTGTAGAATGAAGAAAGTGGGAGGAAACGGGAGAACCCCGAGGAAAACCACGCGCACGGTGTTTGTTCACCACAAGTTTGGCGGGGGCTGGAATCGAACCCGAGACCCGAAGCACCAGAGGTGAACGCTCTACCACTGAACCATCGCGGCTATTTCAAGTTGCTAATGCCCATATGTTGTGTAATCACATTCAAACGATTCTTCAGCACTCACTCAGGAACACATACAGATATGGTTTCGAGAAACAAAAGACTTTTCGAAAATCTGATTATAACTAGTTCCCATATTTATCCTTATTACGTGTGTTTTTCGTAAATATATTAAAAAGTACATGTACATCGATATTGCAGTATATATAATAGTTATACCCAGACACTCCGAGTAGGCGGAGAGACAGCAGATAAATATATTGTAAATACATGTTTATTTCCTAAGGAAGACAACGTAAGGTTTTAAATCTTTAACAGCAAAATTAGTTTTATTGAAGAATTTGTAAAATACGAGAAAGTTGAAACTCATGGATTTACTCTAAAACTCTAAGTAAACTTGAACATGTTTCGTATCTACCAGCAAACCAAATAAAGGAGAATAAAGTTATATAGATGACGGAACGTAGTAGAGCAATATATCAACTGAAGAGGTTAACAAAATGTTCTCATAAAATGTGTCATATACGTGATGAAATCGTAAGATGTGGGATCAAGTGTGAAATAACATCTTCGAAGCGGAAAAATATTTTCTCGCATGTAGATAAGGGGAGAATACTTCTCACCAACCCGAAACGATTATATGTGTTGTATAAGTAATCGCTTTTGACAGCTCTTCAGACATGCTTCAAATATTATAGGTTGAAGGGAAATATTTCGTATTCAGTAAGAAGAAATATTATTCATATTTTTCTGAGGGAAGAACATACTACTGAAGCGTTCCTCTACCATCCAATAGTAAATGAATTCCGAATAAATATTAATAACGTTGCTACGTTTGAATGCAGAAATATAATACTAAATTAAGAGATTAAGGTTGAAAATTAAATTCGTTAAATTGATATTGCGCTTTGTTGTATTTCATTATGCTACACAGAGTAAAATTCGTTCTCTGGACAGTGGTATATTGTACAAATATACGGTATCCTCTTGCTTACTACAGAAATCAGTACGGAGCATACGTTATCCGTATGCTACATAGGCACTGCCCTTAGATGTTACATCATGAAGTTGCAGGATTTCTGACATCTAACAGTTTTCCGTATATCACATGCATATACTTATGCTACATTCCTCAGCTGTATATGTTACATATCCATTTGTATGTGAGATCCTGATCGTTTATATTGTTTCATATGGAAAGTACGTATAGACGGAACACTTATACAGAAATTATTATAAAACATGCATTTTGAGTTATACGTCTGCTGTACGTTAAGTCCAAAAACTACAGGAATTACGCATGTAACCTCCTCTTTAAGTACGCCACCTACAATTGTTTTTCTCAGTGTAATAGCTGTGATCATGACATATGTGTTTTTACACATTTTATGCTGTTCTAAACTTAAACCAAACATTACCTTATTTTCTAATTATTTATCAACATTTTACATCTAGATGCTAATAAACTCAAATCAAATGGTGTTTATCATATAACAAATTGACTTTTTTCTGGTGAGAGTATTGTTTTTTGATAATATAGAGATATAGAGAAACACACTATAGCAATAACAAAGAGCTATGCTTAAGAACAACATTGTAGTCATGAAATAACATATAGTGTGTTACTCTCAGTCACTTTATATACACCAGTGGTTCTCGACTTAATTCCTATCACGACCCCCATTTTATCACATCCTCTTGCCAGAGACCCCCTTATAATATCTGGTTTGTAATAAGCTTGCATGGGACTTTTAATATACCTACTGCGGAGATTTCACGATATCCATCTATTTCTATAGGCTTAATTCTAGAATACATTTCTTGTATATAGTGCATACAGTCCCTTTCCTAAAAGTGAATGAGTTGAAACCAAATTTGGTCAATTCATTCATATTACAAATATCGAATCCGATCCGCCATACTGTTTCAAAATGTAGGCTGATTGAAAATTTTAAAATTTCACAACTCCCTTAATTTTGAGTCATACGATAAAACATAAAGCGATTTCTGATTTTGGTTAAAAGAGGTTCGACAGTTGTTAAAAAAAAGTTATTGAGCATTTTAAATGACTTGATAATGTGCATCTGCTACACTAGTGAAATCATGCCCAGGTATCTCATTAGCTTTCAATTTTAATTGTATTTCAATATGTAGGTTTTGTTGCTTTTGTATTTTTCAGGTATTTCAATATGGAGTTCTCATTAGTTTCATATCGTAACTCTTTAATTTAAATTGATTTTTAAAGAACTCTCTGGACCTGTTGAAAACTTTAGTAAATCTATTTTTTGTTGTTCCTAACAAACAGTATGTATAAAAATAAAAATATGCCTACCAGAGCAAAATTCAAAATAATATTTAAGATGATATCTGGTATTAGATTCTAATTATATTTATCTCTTCCGCTTATCTTCGCGCCCCTCAGGTTGAGAAATCCTGATATACACTAACCTGAAAAGGTTGATTAATTGGAAGTTCTTAGTGAGGTGCATCATCTCCAAGGTTGAGACTATTGAAAGCATATTATACATACATATATATATATATATATATATATATATATATATATATATATATATATATATATATATAGAGAGAGAGAGAGAGAGAGAGAGAGAGAGAGAGCGAGGTTGTTTCAAAACAACACCGACAACGTTTGGGAGGTGATTCCTGACACCAAGATAAGACAAAAAGTATAGACCAACCTGGGTGCACAAATTCTTGCTTTCGGAGTTATAGGCTGCCGAAAACGTGAGAAAAATTAACTTTAAAGGCCATAGCTCCAAAACTATGGGGCCTACCGTAGTCGGGTCAAGACTTTACTAAGGAACTAATATGTGCTCTATCCAAAACTACATTCTTCAGAATCCTGCACGCAACAATTTTTATAGAGGTAGTTAAAATGAAATGAAATCTTTTAGTTTTACGTCGCACGATAATCCCGGTTAGGCTAAAGGAGACGGTTATGATGATTGATGAGTGAAATGGTGGAATGAAGAAAGTGGGAGGAAACGGAAGAACACTGAGAAAACCCACGAGCACGGTGTTTGTCCACCACAAATTCCACACGGCGCGAGCTGGGATGGAACCAAGGACCACAAGAGGTGAACGCTCTACCACTGAGCCACCGCGCCCCCAGTATGGAGGTAGTGAGTACTTCATATTGGCAGGCCCGTAACTAAACTGTCTGTACAAAAATTGTTGCGGAAGTACCTTAGGATTCTGAAATTTGTATTTGTGGATAGAGCTCATATTAGTTCCTAAGTAAAGTCTTGACCTGACTACGGTAGGTTCCATACTTTTGGAGCTATGGACCTGTAAAGTTATTTTTTCATGGTTTCGGCAGCCTATAAGTCCGAAAGGAACCATTTGTACACCCAGGTTGGTCCGTACTTTTTGTCTTATTTTGGTGCCAGAATCACCTCCCAAACATTGCTGTTGTTGTTTTGAAACACTATATATATATAACCATTTGTTAGAATATATTCTAATAAGGCTGAAATTGGAAAGATGTTAATAAGGTAATACAAACTGGGCATCTTTGTAGGGTACTTCCTAGATAATCCAGCTGTTTGAAGTTGGAGAGAATCTCAATGAGTTGCATACGATCGTGAAAGATTAGTAGCCCAGGCTACAGTAATAACAAAGAGGCATGCTTAAGAATGACAATGTTGTCGCCTACAGTATGTTACTCTCAGTATCTTTATATACGCTAATCTTAACAGGTTGATTAATTGGAAGTTTTGGGCGAGTCTCAAGATTTTCTTGTGAGACATGAGCTCTCAGAAGTCAAATTCCAAGTAACTATATACAAGATTCTCTGAACTTAACCAGATAATGAATTGCTCTAAGTTAAAGTAGAAAATGACCGTAAAATCGTTAAACTTTACATATTGCAATGCGACTTTAATTGTTGTTCTGTGTTTCATAGTACAGTTATAATTTTAAATTTTTAAGTTTTAAACTTCAGTTTGGAGCCGAGGTCTTCTGTGGCTATATGGGTAATGAACATATTTGGAGTGGGAGAACCAACTTTCATTTCAGGTGAGAGTTCGTGTGGTTTGGATCCCACGTTACCCTGCAGATTTAATTTTTACATCCTTGCTGCTGAAAGGTTTACTAAATTCTAATATAATTTAATCTAATTCACTTTTGGTATGTAAAAAAAAAACAATTGTTTCCCTTTGAATATATCTATTACGAATAGCTTTTCATTGTTGCTGGAAATTTTAAAATTAAAACAGTAAATTAAATTTTTGGTTACAATAATTAACCCTTATCCGGGCAAGCGGGGCCTCCCAGGTCCAGTAGCTTTATTTTTTTCTTCGAATTTCTCAATAACCATAAATATTTCGATGACATAAATTCTGAATTCTTCTATCGTTAGTCGACGTTAAAGTCATGAACATATCGAGTTGGTAAGGCTAATAGAGTTGGTAAGGCCCAGTTGCCCGTCTACATTACAAAAATATCTTGCCCGGACAAGGGTTAAACTTCAATTGGCCCTAATCAAAGGTTAATTTTCCAACAATTATAATTTATTTACATATTATGGTCCAATGCTTTAATTTTTAAGGTGATTCTTTATTGTGGTTTTGTCTGGATTCTTAAATAAACAAAATCATGTCTAGGGTAGCAACCACATGCCTAAAGTGTTATATTTTATACTTTTGTGTTACTCTAGATTAAGGTAAAAATAAAACATACGAATCGCCTAATATTGAATATGGGCTGAACAATGTCCAGCTGTAGTGAAGAATTTCAAAATTACCCCTTGCTCTTCAACCAAAAATTTCATGTACCCCGGGCAGTATCAGAAACACGTCTTAAATGTTTACTCGTCCAGGTACTGCAATTCAACTGCTTGCGCCTAGTAAATAAAACCTGCACTGCTTAGAGACGAAGGACGGAGGTCGCCGTCGCCGCGGACCTGAAATGACAAAAAACACAGACTAGAATATACCGACCACAAACTCAGCGAAAAACTGGAAACTTGGCGACAGTAGTGCCTCTAACACGCGACGACGGAACTAACCAGTTGATCTGACGTCACCTACGTGAAAATTTCGAAGGTAACTGTTACTCTTTCGTTCCTTTAGTTGCATTTGGGGAACAGCTTTTTCTCTTAACGTACTTCGCGGAACTTAGATATTTTCAAAGTGAACTCTTTAAAAGGAAGAAAAATCTGTTAATATAAAAGAAGCTGGAAAGGAAGGTCCAGTCCAGAGACAGTGCAAGAGAAAGTAAACATTAGCTTATCTGATCTTTCTGCACTACATCTAACACTGAGATGCGAAGCAAACGAAAACACTCCGCTGGCTACTATGACAACCCATAAAGTCACGATCGAAGACCGATGGCAGCGCCATCCACACACGACGACACTGATCCGGCCCACCGAGAGCGTCGATTTGTTCTTTCACTGTGCAGACGATGCAAACTGATTTCAATAGCGCATATAGGAAGTTGCTCGTCTGTATATTGTGACAAAAAACATGAACTTTAGAAGGAAATGATACTTGCTTTTGGTGTGCTTCCAGGCCCGTATCCACACGGCTAGGGGGCCGGTCCCTCTAAAATTTTTCACTTTAGACTTGCAAATGAACTATAATATGATGATGAACTATAATATGGTTGGATCGGGGCCCCCTAACTTGAACCGGGCCCCCCTACAGTTTTGGGCTGGCTACGGGCCTGTGTACACCTCGTATTCCATTTCTACTCTAATCGGTCTACTGAAACCGGTGGTGGTATAAATTTACTACCAGTTCCGGTTTCAATAATATTTAGAAACTATTATACCATATAAGCCAAACTCCTTCACATTGTGTGCACGTGACACTGCTACTTATGTTGGTACGTGTTAATAGTTCCAACCCACTATATTCATTTCCTTTTTGTTTCATTAATCCATATATGTATATTATCTTTTTATATATGCCAGGGTTTATTTCAAGCAGTTGTTTATCATATTCAGTACATCGGCCAATCAGCTGATAAGATTTCCATATTTTCATGTAACCGCAACACACTTCTAAATTAGTAGGAAAAAGTAAACTAAGTTTTGTTTTGTATTAGAGAAAGCATTACTTGTTTGCACGGAGTTGACAGAATTGTTAGGATTCTTATCGTTTACAATCTCCGGGTAAGTGTTAAACGATTTAACGCTCTATAAGCATTTCTTTTTTGAGTGTAAGAACGATTAGTTACAACTAACTGTACAAATACATCACAGGGGAACAGACTGGAGACGGGAAAATATATTTTTAAAGATAATTGCGGTCGACATGTTTTTATTTTTATATTTACTGTCAAATCCAGCAAACAATGATAAACAAACAAAATTTTAAAGAAATAAACAATCATTCAAAAAACAATTATAATAAAAGAAAAATGAATCTGGTAATGAAGTGAAATAAAGCGAATGCAAATACAACATAAATTTCACATTGAAATACAATTCAAAAGAAAATCTAACTGAAACCTGAGCCCGGAGTGATTTTACTAGGCTTCACAACCGATAAGGAACTGTAACTCTAACAGCTAATTAGAAACCGGAAATTACTAATGGGAAAGTCGCTGGCAAGAGGATGTTAATAAAGCGGAGTCATGATACGAAATATGTTGAGAAAGCTTGCTTTAGTTGAATGAAAATATATAACTTATAATCTGTCGTTTGTGAATAAATACAGCAGAATATAATAAACAGTTCAAAATCATATTTCTTTATATGCTTTTCAGGCTTAACGGAATTTCGGAAAATCGGAATTATATATCATTCATATATATATATATATATATATATATATATATATATATATATATATATATATATATATGGGTTTTTCAAAACAACACTGACAACGTTTAGGAGGTGATTCCTGACACCAAGATAAACAAAAAGTATAGACCAACCTGGGTGCATAAATGCTACCTTTCGGAACTATATTCTGCAGAAAACTTGCAAAAAATGAAATTCGAAGGTCCATAGCTCCAAAACTATGATATCTACCGTAGTCGGGTCAAGACTTCACTTAGGAACTAGTATGTGAACTATCCAAAAAAAAAAAAAAAGGGGGGGGTTCAGAATCCTAAGGTACTCACGCAACAATTTTTGGAGAGGCAATTCTGCTACGGGCATATAATTTGAAGTACTCACGAAGTACCTCTATAAAAATCTTTGCGGAAGTACAGCAGGATTCTGAAACATGGATTTTTGGATAGGGCACATACTAGTTCCTACGTGAAGTCTTGACCCGACTATGGTAGGTCCCATACTTTTGGAGTTATGGACTTTTAAAGTTCATTTTTCCGAGTTTTTCCGCAGCCTATAACTTCGAAAGGAAGCATTTGTACACCCAGGATGGTCTATACTGGTTCATATGTATCAAAAGTGCATACTTTCAGAGCTGGGACTGTCCAAAACCGTGGGAAAATGAACTTTGGGGGCGAATATCTCAAAAACTATTAGCTATTAAGCTGAGGAGGCATGTTTTTGTCTTAGACTTGTAATCTGCTCTGTCCAAAAATGCATGATTCTGAATCGTTCAGTGGCGGCGTAAGTTAGTTCCCCACAGAAGTGGGGAGTTCCGGATATTGCGTTAGATCAGATGGGTCCGATTCATGACAGATGGAACAACGTACCGTCAGGTAAAAAAACGTCTTTGACAGGCCATCGATATCTTGAACAGAATCAAGATGGCGAAGGATTTTTGGTGTGTTGTACGTGGTTGCATCACTACAGCAGGATATGGATATAGTGGATAAAAGGAAATTAAACAAAAAAAAAAAAAAAAAAAAAATCTTTACGTTTCCACGTTGATAACCCACAATCATGTCCTGTATGCAAAAGGAGACAGAGATTAATGATGCGTAATGATTTATTAAGAATTGACCTAATGAGAATTTGCGAGAAAATGGGTGTATCCTTGCGAAAAAAGCGAAAATAAGAACAATAGATACAATGTTCTTAATCACAAATTCACTTAGTAGCAGACCTCATGTGGGACCCCTTGCCACATATGGTGCCCACTACCTCTGACTTACCATGTACCCCTTTGTCCCTTCCACGTAGTGAACAACAGATTGTTTACAATGTATTGGAGCTTATGACACATGAAAGCAATAATACTGGTTATGTACCAAACAGAGGGAAAAGTCGTGTTAAGAATTTAGATATCTCGAGAAGAGTTGATAAATTATTCTCCTAGATTTGTTTGAAACGAATTAACATTTCACAGTGTTGTTTCCTAGGCTAAAAGAGGCAGATAATTAAAGAAATATGAAACGAGTTGAAGGAATGAAAATATACTAGACAATGGGAGAACCGTGAGGAAACTCGTGAACTTCTGGAAAGACACATTCTCATTGCGGTCACCAATATGGAAAGTTTCTTGGCCATGTGGGTCACGTTGTAGGTAGTAATAGGAAATAGGACACATGTTATTGCCAGGCAATCAGAATGGAGAGAGTGTCATTGAACGATTCAGAAGCATATGGACATGTCTGGAAACAATAACACAATCTACACTGAAAGTAACCCTCTCTCTTCACCTTCTCCTTCCCTCTTTGACGTATGAACATATCAGATTATCATAGGGTAGAGGTCTTCACGGGCTCGTGCCAAGCCCGCGGTTTAAGCCCGGCCGGCTCGTCTACAAAGTATGCATCATTAGGGGCTCGAGGCAGGCTTTAGCTGTAAATTTTTAAATATACGATCATGTTTTTCGGGCCGAACTTTGTAAATATATACATTACTACGATATTTATTGGAGTGTTCTTTCTGGAGAACTTTTAAAGCACAACTGCAAAATTCAACCTCTAATTGCTATAAATAAAACTACAATGTTGCGCTAATTATTAAGTTTGTGTAATTGGGGCTTCTTTCGGGCTCATTTGATTATAACACAGACTCGAACTGGGCTCGGGCCTAAAGGATAGGTCGGGACTCACATTATAAATTTACGGCGCGGGTCGGACCCGGGCTAAAAGTTCCGGCTCGTGCAGACCTCTATATGAATGCATCCACATTGGCCATAACGGATGAATAATATCACGCACCGCCTTGTAATCAAGGGATCCCAGATTCGATTCCTAGGCGTTACAAGCGGCAATACTGTAAAATGTTTGTTTCAAACAAATCTAGAAGAATAGGTTATCAACTCTTACATAACCAGTATTGTTACTTTCATGTGTCATCAGCTCCAATACATTGTAAACAATCTGTTGTTCACAGCGTGGGAGGGACAAAGGGGTACATGGTAAGTCAGTGGTAGTGGGTACTTTTGGCAAGTGGTCACACTTTAGGTCTGTTACCAAGTGAGTTTATGATTAAGAACATTGTATCTATTGTTCTTATTTTCGTTTCTTTTCGCAAGGATACTCCCATTTTCTCGCAAATCATCATTGGATCAATTCCTTCTAAATCATTACGCATCATTAATCTCTGTCACCTTTGGCGTACAGATCATGATTGTGAGTCATCAACCTGCAGATGTAAAGAATTTTTAAATTTCCTTTTACCCACTACATCCACTCTCTACTGTAGTTATGCAACCACGTGCAACACACCAAAAATCCTTCGCCATCTTGTTCTGTTCAAAATATCGATGGCCTGTCAAAGATTACGGTACGTTCTTCCATCTGTCATGAATCAGATCCATCTGATCTAACGGAATATCCGGTTCCCCCCACTTCCTGTCGGGAACTAACTTGCGCCGCCACTGAACGATTCAGAATCATGCATTTTTGGACAGAGCAGATTACAAGTCTAAGACAGAAACATGCCTCTTCAGCTTAATAGCTAATAGTTTTGGAGATGACCCCAAAGTTGATTTTCCCATGGTTTTGGACAGTCCCAGCTATGAAAGTATGTACTTTTGTCCACGGGTATATATGTGGTATATACCTGGTATAAACTTGTTTTACTCTCGTAACAGACATGCATTATGCTGAAAACAGTTGACAACACAAATACAGTACATTTCTGTACGGTGGAATTAGGACACGGAAAGTATTCACTTGATATTAGTCATTGATGTAAAGTTTGTAAAATGAGTACTGCATAGGGCTCTTGGTAAAACAATGGGATTTACTTCACTTTCATTTCTACTTACATTTGTTCATACACATACAGCTAAAACCATAATGCATTTCTGATTACGAGCCTTTATCTCTACTCCTATTAGTTAAAACAATTCAATTTTTTTTTTCGTGCTAACTCGTGAGCTCAAACCACAAGTATTAATTACATCTGGGATTATACCACACACACACACACTGCTAATTACGTGTTATTCTCATTGAGATGTGAATTGATTAGCATACATTACGTGATTTTAAATTGTAATATTATTTCCAGCTTACATGCTAATTGAATTCAATAGTACGTTTCTTCGAACTAATAATAACAAAAGTACTAGTAAAACAGTATATAAATATATAAACAATAAAACATTTTCAGTTTTACTCTACACTATTGTACAGAAATGCAATTTTACATGTAGTATTTTATTACAACCTAATTATGAAAACCGGAGAAATACGATACATACGTGGTAGAGTGTTTACTTCTGATGTGAGGGGTCCCTGGTTTGATAGCCATCCACGCGAGCTTGTGGAAAATAACGTCGTCTTCGTAGTATTTCTTGATGTTCTGTTTTTTTTTTACATTATCATTTCACAAATTATTATTTTATATTCGTTTATTTTCATTAATCGTCAATCTTCATTATTCTAAAGGGCATAATCTTGAAACGTAGAACTTGAAGTTTTATTTGAATTTAATTTCATTTTAATTCTTATGAAGAAGTAGATATCTGGGGTATTATTTAACATTTTACGTTTATTATTACAGAAAAAATCAAAATATCTTCCCGCATTCTGCTTAAGCAACTATACCAAAAAGAGTAGTATGTGATTTTCATTGAATTATGATTCGTTTCCGGCATTTGTTCTGTAGTGTTCTTAAATACAGTGTTTTGGAGCACGTGCTTCACATAAAGTACCTTAAACCCTTTCCCTTAAGAACAATAATTACACTGTAATCTATTTACGGTCACATTTACTGGCCGAATACCGTCAATTCTCCTTGCCAACTGATTACTCTAAAAATTTACGGTATTACTGTAAAATTTATGGTTATAGGTCATAAAAAGTCCGTATGAATTACCATAACTTTAATATCGTAAAGTTTAGGGTAATTAGTTGTCAGCCAGAATTGACGGTAATTAGTCAGTAAATGCGACCGTAATTATTGAAAGTGTAGGTCAAATTGATAAATTTAAATATAGTATTCGTTATTATGCTTAATTAATTCTGAAAACAGTTGAAGTCAGTACACGTTAAACTGAAAATGGAAATCTTTGAATTTATTCTTTTTTTATGATTATTTTTCATATCTAATTGCATGCTTGGGGTTAACATTTCAGAATGGTGCAGTATTATACAGATCTTTTGTTTGCAAATGAAGGAATTAAATAACTTCAGAACAAGGCTTGTGTTTCGTTTGGTTTTAGGTTGTAAATAACACCAGGCACTGTACGCAAAACGTAAACTATAATTATGCTAACAAAAGTTACACTGCTTGAAGCCAAGGGCGCCAATCCTAGCGGGGTCAGGGGGCCTGGGCCCCCAAAGCTCATATGGGCCCCCTATTGTATTTATGAATATACAATATTTGGCATAATTTTAATGCAATTTGTCTTAAAATCCTCATATATGTACCTTCCGCATCTGAATGGGCCCCCCAAAATTTACAGAGAAATCGGCGCCCTTGCTTGAAGCAGGGGTAAAAGTGAGGCGGAAGGCGGGGGACGCCGTCCTCCCACCTCCAGAAAGTGTGTACGGCGCCCCCCCAGTTCCTAAAAAAATTACAATGGGCAAAGATAGGCAGGGGGACGGCGTGATGTGATGCCGCTACCTACCATCTCCCTACATTTTCAGATCCACTTTTACCTCTGGCTTGAAATATACAGGAAATCCGATATTTGTCATTGCAAGCCTTGTCTTGCACAGCACCACTGCACATACCTCACGCTTTTCATCAGTCACAACGTGCAGAGGCAGTACATGAGAAACATTTACTAGTATTACATAAACCCCAGCAGCTAGAATTTGGTTTTAAGTATATTTCCTTCCTTTAAACTGCCCTTTAATTGTGTTTCATAAACATCCCGAGTCATGATAATACTAAAATTTTATGTTTTCTACGTACATACAATATGAAGTAATTACTTCCTGAAAGTTCGTTTTAACTAAGCACTATAAAAATATATACAAATGTTTCCTTTATATGTGATCGTGTCGGAAGCCAGTAGAACATAATTTAATCCATCCGAGAAATCTGAATCTTGTGAGCACTGGAATAACGTTTCAAATTACATTAATTTTTTACTGCAAATAGAGTGGCTAGTAGTTTCTCTCCAACCCATCTTTTCAGGAAGTATAATGGATTTCATATTACTTTTGGTATTTTCTTTTAAATTTACATTACGTTAGTTTGGAAAGTTAAACATCTATCGCTCAGAAATTATTCAAACTCAGATATTCAAAGTTGATATGGGCTGAACAGGCAAATACTAATAACTGAAAGGTTACAGGATAAAATCCAAATAAATTCTTTCATAAACGAGTGTTTTAAATTTCAAAATTATGCTATGCATAACTATGGAAATTATTATTTACAATTGTCTGTCTCTGTCGACGAGAATCAGAGCAAAACGATAAAAAATACTGACAAATGCTACTTTTATATGGATTTAGCGTCCCAAGAATAGGTTAATCTCCTTCTGTGTCCCTCCACGTAAGCTAGAGATAGCAGATTTGCCATATTCGGTTTAAATATTGATCCTCATAGAGAAAGAACAGTGAGAAATTGCTAGGGTCTTTTTCGATAGGGTTTAAGCAGCTCAGAAATAGATTCCATCTTTGTCTTTATCCATTAATTAAAACCGGGAAAGGCAGTTATACGACTTCCTCATTCAATTGAATCCTAAAAGCTTGGAAACCCAACGTAGTTTCATAATATAAAAGGAACGTTATTTATTTCGTTTTTACATTCACCTTTTTGACACTGCATGAGTTTCAAAACTTTGTCTTGGGTTTGATTTGTTACAGATAACAGTATTTTAAATAATGAATAATCCCAACAATAGCTGAGCATTGCGTCAGAAAAAGTAGAAGGAGAGACAATCTTTTGTTTTAAATACCTTGAATGCTCACATGAAGTTAGTATATCTTCAAAGCTCTCAAGTAAGTGCACGACATTTCACCTACAAAGTAAAAGCTTCCTAGTTTCCACATGGTTAGCATACGCGCTTTTGACGAACGAAATCTGTGTTCAACTCCTGTCCAAACCTACGAATTCTGAAAATTTAGATTTTCTCCGTTCATGTGTTGTAATCGTTAATTATGCGCTGTCCGTACAACATTGTGATTACGCAAATATGCATCTAATTTAATCATTTTCTTGTTTTATTTTAAGTTACTTCGAAACATATACCGGTACTTTAATTTTAGCTAACAGTTGTGATGCTAATCCGGTCCGTTTGATTGTCCGGTCATTTTGAGGGGCTGATTGTGACACTGATCACTACCTGGTAACAGCGATAATACGAGAGAGATTATCCTTGAATAAAGGTAATATTCAACGTCCGAAAACGGGAAGATTTAATTTAAAGAAATTAGAAAAGATCCAGGTAAGAGAGGAATACCAGATTGAAGTTTCGTATAGATTTTCGGTTTTAGAAGATTCGGCGTGCACTAGTGTTGAGGATACTTGGATTGAAATTAGAGATAGCATTAAAAGTTCAGCAAAAGAAAATTGCGACACGCGGAAATACGTAGGCACAAACCATGGCTCGACCAGGAAAGCACTAAACTAGTAGAGAAGAGAAAACAGGCAAAATTACGCTGGCTACAAAATCCGAATAAAATAACTACACAAAATTTCGCAGATATCAGGCGGCAAACTTCCAAAACTTTTAGAACAAAGAAACGCGATTTTTTGAAAGCTAAAATTAAGGAACTTGAAGATAATAGTAAAAATAAAAAATATCCGGGACATATATAAGGTGATAAGCGAATTTAAGAAAGGCTATCAACCTCGTGCTTTTATATTAAAGAAAGCAGACGGAACAGTTCTCACTGATACGGATAGCATCTTAAATAGATGGAAAGATTTCTTTGATGATTTGCTGAACACGCAGCCAAAAACTAATGTGCGTGGAGGAAAGGACATGAAAGGAGATATACACCGTAGAACCCTATATTCCAGAAACCAACCGAATAGAAGTAGAAACCGCTAGAAAGAAATTAAAGAAACACAAATCTCCGGATGTAGATGAAATTCCGGCTGAGTTAATTTTACCTGCAATCTAAAAATTGTGGAACAAGATACACAAACTCATTCTCCTTATTTGGAACAAGGAAGATTTGCCACAAGAGTGGAAAGAATCAATCATTGTTCCAATTCACAAGAAGTGTGCAAAACTGACTGTAATAATTATCGAGGCATTTCTCTTGTGTTAACATCCTATAAAATCGTTTCAAATATTTTATTAGCAAGATTGACCCCATACGCAGATAAAATTATTGGAGATTATCAGTGCGGATTTAGGCGAAATCGATCAACTATCGACCAAATATTTGCCATTCGCCAAATACTCGAAAAAAGGTGGGAGTACAATACCCGGTACATCAACTATTTATTGATTTTAGAAAGGCGTACGACTCGGTTAGGAGAGAAACATTATACAATGTTATTACAGAACTTGGAATACCGAGAAAGGTAGTTAGATCAATTAAGATGTGTTTAAATGAATCCCAAAGTAAAGTCCGGGTAGGAAAATTTTGGCCCACGAGCTTTCATGTCGAAAATGGACAGAAACAAGGAGATGCATTGTCGCCATTATTATTTAACTTTGTGCTGGAATACGCTATAAGGAAAATCAAAGATAGGAAGCAGCGCCTAGAGTTGAACGGTATTCATCAGGTTATGGTATATGCTGATGATGTAAATTTAATAGGGGATGATAGGAGAACAATAGAAAGAAATGCAGATATATTATTAAACGCTTGCAGGGACATGGGTTTAGAAGTAAAGGCAAAGAAAACTAAATACATGGAAGTGCGTCGGGACCGTAATACGACAAATTATGGATGAGTTAAAATATTAAATAATACTTTTGATAAAGTGGATACTCTTAAATATTTAGGATCAATATTAACAGAGGAAAATCATATTCACACAGAAAATAATATCGACTAAAAGCAGGGAATTTGTGTTACTATTCGGTTCAAAATATTTTGTCGTCGCGAATTCTGTCGAGGAATTTGAAGCTTAAAATATACAAAACGATAATCATGCCTGTTGTTCTGTATGGCTGCGAAACATGGTCACTTACTCTGAGGGAAGAACATAGACTGAAAGTATTTGAGAACAAGATCCTGAGACGAATATTCAGACCCAAGAGGAACGGGAATGGGGAATGGCGGAAACTTCATAACGAAGAACTACATAATTTATATGGTTTACCCAACATTGTTAGGATCGTCAAGTCTAGGAGGCTTAGGTGAGTAGGTCATGTAGCTAGAATGGAAGAAGGTAGAAAAGCTTTCAACGTCTTGACTGGAAGACCAATCAGAAAACGACCATTAGGAAGACCTAGGCGCAGATGGGATGACAATATTAAGATGGATCTCGCAGAGATAGGAATCCAAAGTAGATACTGGATCCAATTGGCTAAGGATAGAAGTCTGTGGAGAACTTTTTAGAACGCGGCATTGGAGCTCCAGGTTCCATAGGTCATAGAGTTAGTGAGTTAGTTAGCTTAAAACTGTTACGATGCGATCACGGTAACTTACATGAATAACACTACTCGAAGTTGGAGATTCATAAGCAGCGGAAAGTTAAATAGGGATTCAATAGTATAGGAAAATTCTGGGGTTACGATGTTTTTGGATACATTTGGTATTAATCGTGAATCACGATAACCTGCCTCTTTACTACATGCACCATGCAATTAGTAAGAAGATACATAGATGTTAGATACATATATAGGTTGCATTACATCATATAGAAAAGAATGATACTTAAGTACAAGGCGGTATTCTCTACATCTAAATTTTATCTTTTGTCGAATTCATAAAAACTATATCAGCGAAAATATTGGTTCTATCGCAACCGATCAGGGAAAGCAACGAAACTCTTCATCTAAATCAAAACAATGTTTCTTAATATCATACTATACTTTTCAATATAAAACGTACATCTATTACATATGTATAATTCAAAATACATATATTTACTCATCTTTTACAATTTTCAGTTAACTATCCCGTTTACTATAATCTCAAGGTTGCGCAAATATATCACATTCAACAAAGAAACTCGACAAATGAAATGACTAACCGCACGAAACCACAAATATATGTTTATATCTTACTTAATTCTTAATGATTCAAAATAGTAGGTATTAAGAGTAGCAGGCAGGCATGACCGTGGAATATTATAAACTGTGCAAGGTAATAATAAGTAAATAGTGCAATTCAATTTATAGGATTCACAGTTTTTGCAGTTTACAGTACAGAATAAACAATTTTTAAAAAAATAGCAATGCATGCGTGGGTCCACGCACACATAATCGATAGATATTCATCCTTAGTGTGGTATTGAAACAAAATTAAACGCAAAGATCATGATGGTTGTGAAGCCCGAAATATGTCATATTGATATGTCAAGCTTAAAAAAAATGTGTAAAGTATTTTAATGTTATTTCACTGCTGAGAAAGTGAAAGCATAATTAAATCATCCACCGGAAAGTAATCCACGATGACAGTGGGTTAACCCTTAACGTACAAAGCCTAAATCGTCAAAGTTGTTTACCAACCTGGGGTCTTCTGGGGCCCCCAAGTATTATTTTTATAACTCAAGTTATTTTTGTGCCTTTTTAACGAACGTATCATTGATCTAATTATGTACCACATATCTCAAAGGGATACAGGGGACATATAAAAATCAAGAATAAATTGTTTTTTATAGTTGCAGCAGTATCACGAAACATCATCCTCAGGGGTCCCTACAAAACCCCGCTTCGTGAGTTAAGGGTTAAACTAGCGATAGTAAACTGCCCTTGATATACGACGAATACGGCGAAGATATATATATATATATATATATATATATATATATATATATATATATATATATATATAACCGTACGAATTATAGCTTAAAACATTTCGTGCAAATCCAAATAAAATCTAGATAATATCTTTAAGTTTGCATCAGTTACGCTAAGTGGCTATACACATTGTCAATTTAAACAGGAGGTAGTTGAAAGAAAAAATAAATCTTACGAGGATAGACAGACAGAAAGAAGATAAAGGTATACAGAGGAAGATAGAACAAAAGTAGTAGTCGGAATATAAAAAAAGACGTACAACCATTGTGTTGATTTCAAGCCAAAATTATTCCTATGCCGAAAATTGGGCGGCGTTCACCATAGAGGCCTAAAATGTCCACTCGGAGCAAGCAACAAGACTTTGTCCTGCGATATGTTACAGAGAGAGTAGTTTTAAAACTCTCCCCCCTTTCCAACATGCTCTTTTGTCGTCGTGTCCGGTTGAATGTTCTCCGACATCCTGGTTTACACCAGGGTGGTCTTAGGGCTCTTAATTTAGAGATTTCTTGCAAAAAATCCGACTCCTTATAAAAACTAAGGAGAAAAGGTAAAGATATGGAGAGAAATAGTTTAGATGTCAGTAAGTAAAGAAAATTCCAAAATAGGGATGACCAAAATTAAATAAAATAAATAAAATAATTTTGTAATGGCAAGTTAATACTGTATAAGCCAAATCTTGTCAGTCACTTCCAGTCCCCGAGACTCATGGTATCTTGAGGTGCCAATTAATTTCAATTACTATATATTTAGAAGTAAAGGAAATAACGATTCATGAACATGGGACTCCTTGCACAATGGTAAGGGGGAAGTAAACTTTTACAGTAATAAACATAATATGTTATTCGCCTTTACCCATCTCGTCACCTATGTAAACAGTAACTGATTTAATTCCATTAAGGTAACATTGAAGAAAAATTAACAGCACACCACTACTATCACGAGTCAGAAGTTAAGGGTATACGTATACTTTAACTGCATAAACAATTCACTAATAAGATTATACGTCTTATAATTTCCTTTAAAATGTACGAAAATATTTAATAAACAAACACTACTCACATCGTCAGGCCGAGTATACAGTTAATGCATACAAACACTTACAGTTCAGGTTCACTTGAGTCACTAAAATGCGTATATAGGGAAATATTTAATAAATTTTACGAAATACTAATCGTTTCCAGCATCAGTCTTCCTCTCATTACTCGGCCGAATCATTTCACTCGGGATGCTTTTATTTCAATTTAAATAATTACGACTACACAGACAAGTTACAAGGTGTAAATATAGCTATCAACGTATACAATGTTCCTTTCCATACGAATTTTCAATGTAGGAACCACTGCTCGAACATTTACTATCATGCACAAACAGTCACACAATTGTTTTTAAATCAGACCCTAACCAGTGGCGAAAAGAGTAAAGTGGGTTCACATCTACTATATGGTGTCTTATTATTCAACTATACTTACTATATTATCATATATAATTACTTAGTTATATTTATTTATTTATATTTCATATCATGGAGATTCATACTGAAGACACTCGATTATTAAATATGCCCAAAACTGCTATAGCAGTTCCATTTTATAAATTTACATTCATACGCCACTATGAATAAATACTTAAGCTACTCGTTATAACCCATATTCACTTTATCCAATAGGAAGTATGGAGTAGGGGTTATAAACTTAAATAAAAAATCTCAAGCACTGACCACTACACGGAAATATTCGCACGAACCAAAATTCACTTCTCCCAATACGAACGACACCCTATGTTTACACTCAGCTTGTTAAAAGTATGTATGCAAACTAAAATTTAGTGTGATTTACTAATTCACACTTCTAACATGCACATTGCTGTGTGAAACGATTCATATTTCTATACTGTACTCATTTATGAATGTATGTATTCTGAAAATCAGCGAGTTGAGTACTCGCAGAAATGAAAAAAAAACTGTGAAATAGCAACAATTCCGGTCTCTGACGACGGTAGTAGAGGTTTGAATAACCGATCATAGTTAAGAATCTAAGCAAAGTTTAATTTTATCAGCTATTCGTTTATTTGACAACAGAACCTATAATAATTTTTAGGTTAGATCACCAATAGGGTACTTTATCGATTTAGTTACTCACGAAAATTGTAGCCGTCGAATAACTCCCTGTACCTAGGATTACATCATTGGTGTTATTGTATTCTATCATTTTCTTAATACAATCAATGAAAATATTACACGTAACTTGCGACGTATGAGAAACGCACGTTCAAATAACCAATATCATTCTTTTATCGGCTTGTTGCATAGTGAGGCAACTTTTGCATCACAACAAATAACATAAAGAAACACGAATTTAACTCGGGTGACCTCTACATCACCTGCACTACATCCCAAGAATCTAAAATACAAGAACTCACAAACAAAATTCATAAATTAGCATGCTTACCAATAACATTGCAAATTTAAGTATCGCCGCATTCACTTGCGTGCAAACAGAACCACAAAACGCGGGAATATGACAATTGACTGAATATAACATAACGAACCACCTAGTAACAAACATCGTAACTACGTCGAATAAGTGATTCTGCAGCACTGTGCAAGTACCAGCGGAGCGTTCACTAAAGTGATGCAAAAGTGCATCTCTATGCAACATCATTTAATAAATCGGTGATGCGAAAAATGCATCACTATGCCGCAAAGAGTTAAACTATTGTTACCTGTATATTCAGCAGTTTTCCTGTAAAAACGTATCAAAATTGTTACTGCGGCGATATATGGTGTTGACTCCATGATGGTTACATAATAAAGACAAGGTAGAGACGCGCCAATTTGCTGAGGTTCTATCTAGTTCCCAATCACAATGCAGGAATCTCGCGCGGTGGGGATTACAAAACGAACAAAAATTTATAAAAGCTGGATCAAACCAGATTTTAGCAGGATATGGGTATCTCATCGGGACGAATGGGGTCTTAAGTGTCCTATGCCGCAAAGAGTTAAACTATTGTTACCTATATATTCAGCAGTTTTCCTGTAAAAACGTATCAAAATTGTTACTGCGGCGATATATGGTGTTGACTCCATGATGGTTACATAATAAAGACAAGGTAGAGACGGGATTGGGATTGGTAGAGACGGATTATCACAGGGATTGGTGGAAAAAATCAGAAAATTCTATCCAAGTACTGACCTATAAATTAAATTAAGATAATAATTTATAATTATCCAACTGAGATGCCCATACACGAAAATTTACGGAGAAAAATAATATATAAATAAATTATTTCCCGAGAACCTATATTTCTATATGTCGGACCGGAAAAAAATTTGTTACTACCTCAGCTGTAACTAAAGGTTACATTTTTATTTTACTAAAATTTATAGGTTACATTTTTATTTAGTCTAATTGTCTTATCACAGGGAGTACCTTTGAATGATTAAATACTAAAAGATAGTTATTAATAAATTTAAAACTCTGAAAGGCAAACAGGTTTTCAAATATTTTAAATCTTTTCCGGAAAATATGGTCGTATGAATATTAATGTGAAGAACTTTGAGTTAATAAGGCTACATAAATCATATATTAAATAAAGAAATAAACCTTAGTCAGATTCATGCCAATACATTTTGCTCTAACCCATCCGTTTACCTTAAAATACCCGTTAAGTGTCTAATATTATGAAACCCACTTTTCATCACAATAAAGTGGGTTGCATAAAAAGTCAGGCGGAAATCCGAGTCACCGCATGCATAAAGTCACTCTGACGATGCAATTGTAGAGCGGCGTTAACAATAACAATGCTCCATTCATAACATTATGATTTGCTAAACCAAAGAATTGGTTGTTATATGACGTAATACAGTATCAATAGAATATTAATCATATCACGTGACGTATTCTTCGTAAAACTGTAAACAAATGAGCAGAAGTTAATATTGAATACTATGAAAAAGAAGCGTTCTCTACATGTAAAAGGAGAAGTCTCGACTGACTGACTGAGTAATCAACGCCCAGGCAAAACCACCTTAGCTAGAAACTTAAAATTTTGACAGTGTATATGATTTGTGGTTTAAGGTACCACTAAGGATGGATTTTTGGAAATTCGACGGATATGGGGAAATGGGAATGGTAATTATTATAGTAAAATGGTCATATATCTGAATCTCTTCAGGATAGAGACGTTATGTTTCGTATATATTTTTAAAATAACCTACATTCTTATTATTTGCTGTCAGTGATTGATTTATGGAATATACTCATTCTGTTTTATTTTTAATAAATTTTCAGAATGCCTTTGCATCCCCTAAAATATTATATTCCATATTCCTTATGCACTCTTTATATGTTTTGTTCAGCATTATTTTAAATTGTTTTCGACTTTCTTTTACAACATTGTGTTATATTCCGATTGTTCTTTCATATAATGATTGCAATTTATTAATCACTTGAAGCTATATTCAGTGGCGTTCTCTCAAACCTTACCTTCTTTCTATTCTCTTATGTGCTAAATTTCAGCTCGATCGGCTGAGTACTTTCTGCTGAAGTGAAATGCAATTGTTACTTCATGAATCCCTGGGAAGATTCTCCTTGCAGTCGAATCAATAAAGGAATTGGTTATAATGGTATGTCTCCAAGTCTTCTGACTAGAGACATTGCAACGAGAAGCATCTCTTTCTAACCGAGATCAAAAAGACATCTTTCGGTAATCCAGAAAACCTAGGGACTCTACAATAATATCAGTTGTGAGGGCCGCAGTGGCTGAGCGACAAATCGCTCTCTCCTGGTGTGTGCGGTCCCTTGTTCGATCCCAGCTCGCACCAGGTGGTGGACAAAAACTAGCTGAGTGTGTTTTCTCGAAGTTCTCCTGTTTTTCCCACTTTCTTCATTTTGTTCATGCTTTAGCTAGAAACTTGAAATTTCGACAGGGCTTAGGATTTGTGATGTAAGATACTACTAAGGGATTATTTTTGGAAATTCAATGGAGAAAGCTGAATGGGATTGGCAATTATTACACTATGATGTCCACATCTCCAAATTCTTGAAGGCTAGAAACATGATATATATGGTATATGGACTTTTTGTTTAAAATAATAAGATATCTCTTTCAGTGTTTTTTAAAAATATTTATCTAGCAGAGAAGAAAGGAATGATAAGAAAAATGAGCCAGGATTACAATTATTATAATAAGATATTCAGATCTCGGAATCTTTAAAGGTTAGAGACATGAAATTTGGTGTTTGAACTTAAAATCTAATTTAAAATATCTGAACACGTTTTTCAGTGTTTTAGATGTTTGACATAGGATGGAAGAAAAAGGGTTGGCGTGCTTCCTCTTAGGATTAGCACATAGGATTTCAAAAGTTTTCCGATACCTTGAGTTCATATGAATGCTACATATGTGAGAGATACAGAAGAAAGAATGCAAAATATTGCCCACAGGGGAATTTGATAGTAAGGCTATATGTGATATTTAAAACTATACAGATAAGAAAGAAAGGTCACTCCCAATTTATGCGACCATATTTTGTTCTTACTCATAATAGCCCTTATTCACATTCGTAGTATCTAATTTTTGAAACCCACTTTTCAATAAGTAAGTGAGTTGCATAACATGTCAGGCAGATTTCAGATTTATCACGTTCATAGTCACTAGGATGACGCTATTGTAGAGTGCAGTTACAGTAAAAATGCTAGACTCATCACATTATCATTTCTGGATCGAAATGCTAGTTGATATATGAGCTCATAAGGTAAGAATAGGATATGAATCGTATGTTTCTTTCATAAAGTAAATAACAAATAAACTAAGAAATAAAAAGAGAGTGATATTCACTAATTTAAATAAGAAGCAAATATATATATTTATATATATATTCTTGACTTAAGCCTTAATCTTCAGTTCTCATTCCGTGCAATTTAATGCCGTAATAATACTAACGAAACTTCGACAAATCAAGCTTATTTTAACATTAAATAAGATTTTTCTTAAGTGCAAAAATGTGTTAAATGTAGAATAACTGTTGTACATCAAAACTCTAAAACTTTGTTACACATAATCCTCATTAAATTAACACAAATATTACAGTTTTACGATAGTGCATCGATAAAATAAACAATGATATGACTTCTAAAAACTTCCTAACTGAAATTTTAGGTAATAATTTTCTAAAAGTTAATACGATACAGAATGTTATATTTGTAATTAACTAACTATTCAATTTAATTACAATTACACTACTTAGACGTTAATGTTTGGACTTTTAATTAATAAATGAGCAATGTAAATTTTATAGTTTGTTTGTAATAAATCAGCTGTATCTTAAGGAACTATATTTTATCAGTTCCATTTATTAAACACACAGCTTGAACATCATCTCCTTAAAGAATATTTAAATTTAAATTTATATTGTATATAGTTTTTTGAAAAATTTAATAGCATATATTAATGTTTTATATCGTCAGTCGCAATAATAACTTACCATTTTATTTAGAACATAGTGAATTATCTTTAAGGAACTCTTAGGAGTAGGTCGTAACAGCCACACAAGCGGTCATAATCTCCACATATGAAGACGATCGTAACGCACAGTGATCAAAAACGCTGCACAAAGCCACTGTCACAATATCCACTTAAAGAACAAAATCTCCATAAAATGGATAAAACAACGACCCTTTTGCTCATTTGAGAGATTTGTCTATTTGTGGGGGAATTATTAAAATTTATGTGGGTCTTTTGAGAAATTCTGAGTATTGTGGTTATGAGGATTAAGACGTAGATATGAATTATTCGATGGAATACTTCGTATGAGAACTCAAAAACTTAGCTTGAGTGTATGATATTTTTTTGATCATTTGATATAAAATGAGTTTTATACAATCAAACTTCTTATTTTCTTTGCTTATTTGAGTCTTTAGACATAACGATATTTTCAGAATATCTGATATTTTCAAAATTCTTAGTTTTCATTATAGGACTTTTCTATAAAACAGAGGTTTTTGTCTACATATCCTTGTATTTCTCTTTTCCCTTCTACTTTTTCTTCTTATTCTCTCTCCCTTTTACAAATGAGAATTATAAACTTTCATTTAGATGAAATACAATATTTTCTTTATTGTTTATTGTTCTCGTATAAAATAATAAAATCAACTTTTGTGATGACTAAATTATTCATACTTTGACAATCTGCTCACATAGAGTAATTTACCAGGTGAAATCATTGCCTATACAGGGTAGTATACTAAGATATGTCCAAACTTCCGTACGTGATTCCTACAAAGACAGAAAATAAAATATGTATAGGATACCTTACTGTTCCAGAGATGTACACGGTGTTCTTGAATATATTTACTAGATGGTAGGGCTCTCATCGTAAAGAAAACATGTAAGTTTTTAAGTTTAGGGCCATTTCTAAACTCTTATCATTTTGTTACTTGTCGAGGATGTACACGATCTGAATGAATGCTTCGTTGGAAACTGCAACACTATTAAATCAGTACCTAACGTCTTTGGAAGTCTGGATGGAACAATGATGCGTCACGTTCATGTCTGTCTCTGTGCAAATAGCGGTTTGAGCACTTCCTCTAACAACGCTGCGCTTAGTGTAGGACCATGACCCTGCCTCGCCTCGAGACCCGTGATCCAGTGTGTTATTCCCAAGGTTGGATTAATTAAATGTTGCTCTTACAGCTTGTGGTCATCATTCCACCTGCACTCTTAGGTAGCGCAACTGTATGTTGATAGCTGTTTCCATTGTTCCAAGCATAACTATGCGTCTCTCCTGCTGATTAACGGTTTATTCACCTCTACTCCATACCCTGCTGCGTGTGTCGTATCTTCTGTTTTATCCCCTATGTCACCGGAACGGTGGGGTACGTATATTTGCCTGGCCTTAGAATAAACATGTGCTCAAGTTTGGACATGAGTTACCGTAGTACCCTGTATATTCTAGATTTCCTATTTGTATTATAATTGAAGTTTTGCATTAATGTTCATTTTCATGTCATGAAAATATTCCTCTTTTCCTATTCTTGAAATTGATTTCCAATTAGTTATCGTGTCGTCTGCTCTTTTCAATTTGCCATGCAGATATTAAGATGGAACATCGAGATATTAAGATGGAGTTCTTACAAAATGTCTGAAAATAACCTCATTATTTCTCTTATATTACTTCTCTTCTTTTCTTGTCTGCTTCTTTCGTTAAATTTCTGAACGGTATTCGAGGTTGAAAGAAGTACCTCAGTAGCATCAAAGACATATAAGAAACAAAGTTTTTTTAGCAGCCTTTCTTTAAAAATATACTCAATCGTACAATTATAAACCGTACGTTTATTAAGTTATCTTTTCTCCACAACAAAGGTTTCGTCATTTTTAGCCAGTCGTCACATCCAGAAAAAAGGTTCTATATATATATTTGCACTTTTGCATGAAACTTTAAACCAAATTATGAGAATAATAAAAAAAGCATTTAAAAAGGCAGTACTATTGCTGTGAAATAAAATCTATATTTATATATGCAGAGTCTACAACGTTTTTCAAATGGTAAGTTACATGGCCTTGAACGGGCTGTCTGCTTTCTCCAATCGCAGTTACGGGATGTTGTCAATTTGTTGCAAACGACAGTGTATACGGACTTTTCGCACCACTGCAAATATTGTCAATACCAGATGCCCTACCTAATAGTATTGTATTATTATATTAATTGCTGTCTTTTGCAATTAATATAATAATAGAAAAATAAATAATGAATTTTAAGTAGAGAAATGACTTATGAACACTGCATGATTTTATATCAACTGGTTGGCACAATACAGGCTTTAAATGTTACCATATAAACAATCCTGAAAATTTTTAGAATACGTTATCTCGCATAATTGCTAGTAAACTTTGGTTCAAAACTTTGTTAAATATTCCTCTTTTCTTTGAAATCTAACCTGCAAATTATCACACAGTGATAAATATAACAACATACTACCACTACTTTACATATGCAGTTGCGAATTTTTAAACAAATATTTTCATATGCATAATATAATACAAAAAATCCAATAAAGGAAGTAGAACATACTATTTCTTCGGAAAACAATTTTAAAATAAACATTCCTTTACCCGGTATATCTACTGTGATTTTTTTAGTCTATTTCATCATCTATTTCCTCTCCTCTGTACCCTTCTCCTTAACATATGGACAAACGTGCAGGCATATAAATGATACCATAAATCGAAACAAATTTGACTGCTTATAGATGCGGAGAACTGACACAATTAGGAGGGGAAAAGGCTTTTAACCTTTACTCGTATAATTATTCCTCGAATTCTTCCTTCGTAAATAAAATTCCGATTGTGTTTTCGTGAGCTATAGAAAATGTATTTTAAAAACAAAATTGTTAGTTTTTAAGTGGTTCCGAGAATTATTAAAGTTTATATTTATTATAGCTAAGAAAAATTCGCTTCAGAGGAAAAAAAATAAAAACTACAAAAACTACGCCTTTAGAATTCATTTCACTTGTGTGATTAATCTGCGCTGAAGCAAGGAACTCTTCAGGGAGGAAGGTATCTCGAAACCCACGACGCGCATAACAGGAAGACTGGGGATCATCCTTTGAACAACATACACAAAAATTACAAGAGAATATGTAATGAAATAGAGATTAACAAAATTTGTAACATGTTATAATAAATTTAAGATTCAGGCTAATCCAGCGACAGAATACAAATTATCATAGACAATGTTGACAGCAGAATGAACTAGCAGAACGACGAGGTTTTAGAAGTTCTAGTGGAATAAATTAAAAGATAATGGAAAGTGAATATTTTAAATTGTATTGGAGTAACATTTCTAACATTATCAATAATACTGTAAATTCATTTGCTATAACGCTTGGTGGAGAAAGAGCAAGAAGAGAAAGGAAGATCTGCAATCCGGCAACACTGCGCTATATATCGCGAACCATTAGCTAATGCTCATAGTGCTCTCATCTGAAAGGAGCTGTCCATGAGGTTGTGGAATAAATGCATGCAATATGCAAAGACTGAAATAGAAAATGAAACTAAACGAGTTCTTTGTGTATATATCATCACCTTTTTAGTTCTCGACAGCGAAACCTGCTACGTCTAACGCTCAATGGTTCGTTCGTTCATTTGGAATTTAGTGTCCAGTTGAGCAGTAAGGCTATATGAGACGTGAATCTGTAGCTTAAAGTGGGATTCGAGAAATACGAACTCGCACTCAGAATCGTACGTGGGTTTCGAGCGTAGAAGTCGCATATGCTAACCATATATATGTAAAGAGTTTATTCAATTTACATTCGAGTAGTTCCCCAGACGTCCTTATAACAATTGGTGAACGCTACGCTACTAATTTTCATCAGGATTAAAAAAAAAATGTATTCCTTGAGTTAGGTAATGACGGAACCGATAGGGACCAGAGAGATGGGAAGAAAATTATGTTATTCGTATGAAAGACAAAACTCGAAACGCGGAATAAAAAAAAATGTGATAACAATGTCAGCCATACGTAGATTCAAGGGAAAAGGAGAATTGAATTTTAGCTTCGCCAGTTTTCTTCCCCCAAGTAATACAATGATTCCAGGTTTTATAGAAATTTGTATATATTAAAGTTACAGTGATTAAGCCACATTTTCTTTATTTTCAAAAAATAATGCAACAGCTACTGTAATAAATTCTGGGACAAAAGAGTTGTTTCCTTTATCACTAGAACTTTCACTGCCATCTGTTGTGAGTTGAATGAAACTATGACTCAAGTTTCTTTTAACAGATATACATTTAGATCTCGTTTATATATCAATGTCTTTGTTTTTGAGAACATGATTCACACCACTCTAACTTTAACTCACCCATTTATGATATAATTTTCTTTGTATTTGATTTATAAATGTGGTCACTAATGTGGTCTCGACTAATATTAATTGAAATTAAAATACGTTAACATAAACTGAAGAAATCATTCACAGGTGTTTCCCTTAGACTTATTAAAATTCTGTCTACGAAAATACAATGTGAACTATGTATGTTCATATTATCAGGAATTTACTTTGTATTGTGAATCAATTTCCTAAAGCTTGATGTCCGCATAGTAAAGTATTACACGTTTGTTACTTTTGTGACAACGGCAAAAGTGAGAACTAATTTTTTTGTTTGCGAGTGACGTCAAACATATAGCAGTGTTGCCAGTTATATTCTTTCTACATGAGATTTCTAGCCTGTACATAGATTTATATTTTTACAAAAAGAAAATAATAAGTTGGACTTGTGTGAGAGCGGTCGTATGTATTTTTTCGTTCAATATGTAAAGCTATTTAAGTTGGAATAAAACGTAAAACTAGATGGCTTGTAATTGTCCTACATAAAAGAACTTTCAAAATTAAAGAATACTTTTTAAAACACACCCACAACATTAATATGACTACAGTGTAGTTTCTTTACTCTAAAGAATCGCAATGCTTTAGTATACCGGTATATAGTTTGTCCAGTACTTTGTGTGGCAATTTTTCCAGCGTTTCAAGTTTCCCTTTCAAATCAGACTCGATTTAGCACGCAACATGAGTTTTGACCTGATCACGTGACACAGTCTGGTGCTTATGGCAAACCGAATAGGCCCGTTGCAACAAAACAATATCAGTCCTCAAAGAATACAGTATAAAACATCATTCTGAGACTACTCATAAGTACTTAATTTAGAGGAAGCCTACGGTTAGAAAAATATGAATCTTTGATAGTGGGTTGAAATTTCATCAATCGTTGTTTAAGAAAAGTAAGTGTTGAACAAAGAGCATCACCTTGTGCTAATTTCCGTCTGGCGCATTCCATAAGGAAATATGGGAATTAAAAAAAGTTTTAAAATAAAATTTGAAAACCGGATTTAAAAAAAAATATTTAAAATACTTATTACTTTATACAGTGTTACCCTTAGTAATAACTGTTGTTCAAATAATCCAATTATAATGAAGAAAATCAAAGTATAATATACAAAAATTTAAATCGAATACTTCATTTTGTTAAAAAAAATATCCTGCCATTACTTTGGAATTAGAAAAAAATGATAAAATCGTAAAAATGATCTCGTTAAAAACCAGAAATACTTATTACTTTATATCATATAACCTTTAGTAATAGTTGTTTCTCAAATAGTCTCAATATAGTGTAGAAAAATTAAAGTGAATACCTCAATTCTTATAATTTGAAGCCTTTGATTTTAAATTGGAAAGTAATAATAAAATAAATGAAATAACATAACTAAAATATATATTTCTTTGTACTGTATCTTCTTTCTCTCTATCTTCTCCATGTAGGTGGGATCGACGTTTCTGATGAATCTTCTCTATTAAGCACTGCCCCGGAATTCTTCCCGTGCTTGACTTTTCTTTCTTAAGTCATTCTTAACCATATTCATTCATTTCCTTTTTGATCTCCCTCTATATCTCTTCCTATTCACTTTCATTTCTACCATTGTTCTGACCACATAGTTCTTTGTTCTTTATACTGTATAACCTTTAGTAACGATTATTCTTAAAGTAGTCCAATATAATGTAAATAACCCAGAATTCACCACAAGGACGTGAATAAACTTCGAGTTCGAGTCTCCCTCTTATTCTCTCTAAAAATGATAATACATTTAAAAACAATGTATTATGATTTCCCCTTGAGTGTGGTGTCCGTTCCCGAGATTTCAAAGTTGCCAAGGTAAATCCATACCGAGCGTCTGGATCACTTGGAGAATTAACTGCTTCTGTCACCAACTTCACCGTTCGCTCTTTTGTTTGAATTTGGCAAGGAAATCTTTTTATACCTTCACTTGCAGCTGCGACAATGTTTATATTGTGTATGTTGCATTAGTGGTGATTGTCTGAGACACGGCCAAACCAACTTATCATGTCAATATAGATTTTAGCGTCTAACTTATCTTTTAGAACTTTGGATTGACAGATGAAGATGAAGTCCTTGCTTTTAAAGTTCTTCACTACCCTAGCCTTCATATTACCGCATTTGTATCCGATATGATCGCCAGTTTAAACTCTCGGGATAACTAATACATGCACTCACCAATGTCAATGGTTCGATAATTGATTTAGTATTTACATCCATAAACCTACAAAATAACATAAGCTTGCGTAAATGTTTAGATCCTTGTATGCCTCTTGGTTTGCTTTTAATGAAGAACCACACAAGTGTAGAGGCGCGCGTCCAGAATTTTTTGTTGGGAGTAACTCAAGCTTTCGGGGGGAGGGTCCAACACCTCAAGCCACTACGTCTATGTAGTATTGACCGGGTATTATTTTGCACCCGAAAATACAATAACTAATTTTAAAATACTTCCACCTATATTATCAAAAAAAAAATGTTAGAACTAGATGCATACATATGAAGTGACACTAAAGTACATATGAAGTGTAAGATCAAATTTTCATACTACATCAATCATTTCTCCTGTTAAACAAGTAGCCTATAGTTTTATTGTGAAAGTGTACAACAAATATATGTTTAGTTAGGAAGTATTTTGGGGGAGGGAGTTCCGGGCCCGTGGACTCCCCGTAGATGCGCCCCTGCAAGAGTATAAGATTGATGAAGTGGGAAGCAATAATCTTGAACTCTGTTGATGGATTTTGTGTTCGTATATAAATGCCCAAAATTCTATTAGCTGTAATCACTCATCTCCCTTGATGCAGTTTATCAGGATCGAAATTACCCAAAATTGTCATAGCAATTGCTCAAAGAAACAGTTTAGCAAATATTCAGAAGAAATTTCTGATCCGTGCTTCAATTATAATCATCAAAGTTCTGAATCCAGTGAATAACTATATATAAAACTCAATATGAGGACAGAAATCGCAGTACTGTAACTCCATTTTGTCCTTCGTATGCATTTAGTCCCTAGCCTCACCATAGATTTCTTGAATGAAATATTTTAATCGAAGTAAACTTATTTGCAATCGACTATTAATTTCTATCCCTAAAGCCAAAGAGATAGCGGCACGTTTAAAACTTGAGGTGTCGTTCTGATATTTCTACAGTATGTCTGGACCAGGGGTGGATCCAGGACGGACTTCTGGGGGGGGACGGTGGGTTGTAATACTTAGAGCTACTTTTAAGAGCTCCAAATTCTGGGATGGGTTTTATTTATACATAAAATTAAGAAAAGTTTTCTCTCCTGGGGGGAGGGAGCGATCACCCCGATCGCCCCCTGGATCCGCCACTGATCTGGACTATATGGAGAATAATTATTGCTAAGTATAAACTATAAAGTAATATGTATGTCAGTTAGTTTTTAAACATGTATAAATATAAATGATATCCAACTTCGTTTCCTTATATATTTTTTTTTTAATAAAGTAATGCCTTTGACTCTATGTGAATGTATGAATTTTAATTTCTTAATGGAATAGATAACTTTTGCTTCGTTATATTGTGTAATATCTTCTTTACATAACAATTTTCTCATAGTTTCTCGGTGTCTCTGTTTAGTTAACGTAATTGAGTCCTATGCCTTTGAAGAATATCATAAATAACTTTCCAAATTGTTTCGTGTAATTATTGCCTCGCAAGTATTTAGAGAATGACAAACATTATCTAATAGCGTAATTTAAAAGCATTGTTAGCAAGAATGTGTACACTGACCTAGTTAGTTTCCTCAAGCGCAATATTATCTGTGCCACCCTCCCGCAGCCGTTGGAAGCTCCTAAGATTAATTCTAAAATTTGGAAAGTAAAACGAAGTGAAAAAAAAGGATGTCTAGAACTGTTACACAGCAATGGAGAACTTTCAGCAGATGTCGGATCGGAGGCCATTGAATATGTATGAGGTCCTGAGGTTATCCAGATCTATTTCAACTAGGCATGAATAAACCATACTATTTTTAAAAATGAAGTATACACGAATCCTAGTGATATTATAGAATATCTTGAATAATTGCAGTAAGAAGAAACGTCTATTTTCAATTTAAGGTTAAGAACTTTATTCGTCTTTTAAAAAAAGAAACGAAAATGTAAAAACGTATCGCAAAAATGCTGCAATTATAAACAAATTTAATCAATATGAATAATTATTGCTGTCGTCAGAAATAGTGAGTACAGTCCGGGAATAGAATAAATGCATTAAACTTTCGGGGACTCGAACTCAACATCCAACTTATCAAACGTTACCAGCAAATGCTTCAATTTTCTTCTTTCTAGTTCACCGTTCTAACAAGCGAGATCATGGAAACACGTATTAAGTATTTCGATCACATGCAAAGGAGTTGGTAACTATCGAACCCGAAATATTACAAAGTATGTCTGTACAATGTACGGAAAGACGTGTTTAGTAATGACTTTGTTTTTATCATGCTAAGCTTTACAATTATACTGTTTCCTTATTGAAGTTACTTCTCTAAACTTTCTTTTCCGGCTTAAAATGTATTTTACATGAAACATAGGTGGACGATGTAATTTAAACAAGGAAGTTTCTTTTTCTTCCAGAGGTAATATTGGAAAAGAAACTTTTGCACTATTGAGTATGTTTTAGTTTAACATTTTAAATAATTACATACATTCATGCTTCATATTTTCTCTTATTTAGTCATATAAACAAAGGGATAAGTCTGAGTAGTATGAAAAGACACACTTCCAACGCAAGATTTAAAAAGTTATAGAAGGAAATAGCACAGTTCTAATGATGATAATAATAATAATAATAATAATAATAATAATAATAATAATAATAATAATAATAATAATAATAATAATAATAATAATAATAAACCAGAGGCTGGTGTGTGTGACTTCAGTGCACGTGCTTCCGGGTTCGATTGCCGATCAAAAAGCTTTCAAAAGTTTGAACGCACTACAGTGGTTCGGATTCCTCCGTAAATTGTAGATCCACGTGTTATATAGCCTAGGTGCTGAAAAGAGAGGCTAAACTTCAATAGACTAACAATAATTTTATTCCCTTGGAATTCATGTATTTCAAATTTCATATTAAGCGGTAATGGCACGTCACACATAGCCTCGATGCTAGCAAGAGTAATGAAAGGCAAAATAAATTTAAAAATCCATAAGTATTAATATCAAAGGGAGGGGAGGAAAGACGAAAACTGATAACAACGTTTTGGTTAAGAATAATGCTATTGTGAACTACGTATAAGATAGTGTTAAATTGTGACTACTTCTGAAGGAGAGACTTTAACAACACAAGTGCAGAGGTATTTGAAACTATCAGGGAGTGCTCATTACCGTACTTTTACTTCCTACATCAACTCGTATGTGTAGCGTCGTATGTGTAGCGCACGCGCATTTGACGCAGAAAACTTTCGTTCGAACCCCGATGTAAGCTCATGTAGTTTGGGTCTCATAGTATGCTATAGACCGACCTCTTCTTTACTGTCGGAGCTTAAAAGATCTCTAAGCTCCAAAATAACCAATCAACAAACTTGTATAATATACAGGGGATAGACAAAAAATCTAAAAACACTTCATACAGGACAAGTAAGTTTGGCCCTACACTGTACAACACGTGATGCGGTTGCCGATCATTTTTTTGTTTTCAATGTGTCATGTGGACCTTCCTCTTCCGTCAGCAGTATCCCGTTCACCTGTGAGTGTCTTGGTGTGAAAGTGGTGCGGTAAAATGTGTGACCTGACAGACTTCCAAAGAAGCATGATCGTTGGTACTCGTCTGGTTGGAGCTTCAGTGGCAACAGTGGCGAACATTGCGGGGGTATCGAAATGCACTGTGTTCAATGTCACGAGGGCATACACAATTCATGGGCAAACGACGTCTGCAAAGCAAAACAGTTGTCAAAAGACAATTCTATCAGATAAGGACCGGAGGGCATTAAAACGGATTGTAGCAGCTAAAAAGAAGACCACTGCAATGAAAATTACGTCTGATCTCAATTCCGGCCTACAGTACCCGGTTTCATCGAAAACAGTGCGACGGGAGCTTTATAAAATAAAAATTCATGACAGGCATGGCATGGCTATTGCCAAAACCCTGGTCACAGCAGTAAATGCGAAGAGGCGTATCCAGTGGTGCAAGGACCACAAGGCCTGGACCCATGAGCGGTGGAAACACGTAATGTGGTCCGATGAACCAACCTTCACCTTGTTTCCAACAACCGTTCGTGTTTACGTATGGAGAACACTGTCGCAGGCCTATGATACAGACTGTCTGCTCCTAACTGTAAAGCATGGGGGTGATTGTTTCAGTATGGGCAGTGATTTTCTGCAGATCCCATCATAGCCCTGTCTGGAATGATGAATGCTAAGGCGTACGAGGTCATTTTGGGGGACCAGGTTCTACCCGTGGCCCAAATATTGTTCCTTGATGGTGGTGGCATCTACCAAGATGATTTGGCATCCTGTCACGCTGCAAAAACGGTGAAATCATGGTTTGAGGAGCATGACCAGGAGCTATCACACCTCCCCTGGGTCCTACAATCACCAGATCTGCACATTATTGAGCCATTGTGGTCTGAGTTAAAAAGGTGTGTTCGATCTTATTACCTTCCACCAGCAACGCGTAAGGAACTGGAGCATGTTTGAAGGAAGAATGGTCCAAATTTCCACACTCCACGATTCGGGAGCTATATGCGTCCATTCTACGTCGGATCCAAGCTGTTTTGGACGCAAGAGGAAACCCACACCGTACTAGGTATGATTTTCACACTTTTGCAAACGTTTTTGATTCGTTTGTCCAACCCCTGTATATCTATCCATGTCACACCCAGAGTTTTCAATCTGCTTTCCAGGATGAATCCATCTTTTTCATTAGAAGTATTCTGAAAGTTCAACTAGTGAAGCCATTCTTTTGTCAACCCGTTTAATATTTTTCATTTGAAACGTAAAAAATAAACGTCGATTGCCGTACGCGGCAGGTCTAATGAGCTCACGGGCCATGTGAAGATACAGGCATTTTCACACACTTCCTTAACTATGGCATAGTGGTGGTAATGTGATCAGTATTAAATACCGACCGTATCCAGATTGTCCTAGAGATCAGTTTTACAAAGGCAGAGTAAACTTTGGACCCGCATTGGAACGAAGGTAAAATAATGAAAATCCCGTCTCCCACCGGAGTTCGTACTACCTCGACTTTTCAATTAGCATGATGATGGTACTTCGGTATATATATATATATATATATATATATATATATATATATATATATATATATATATATATATATATATATGGTGTTTCAAACAAGAAGGGCGACGTTTGGGATGTGATTCCTGACGCCAAGATAAGGCAAAAAGTATAGACCAATCTGGGTGCACAAATGCTTCCTTTCTTAGTTATAGGGTACCAAAAATATATTTAAAAAATGATCTTTAAAGGTCCATAGCTCCAAAACTATGTGATCCACCGTAGTAGGGTCAAGTCTTCACTTAGGAACTAGTATGTTCCCTATCCAAATATTCATGTTTCAGAATCATGTGGTACTTCCGCAATATTTTTTATAGCGGCAGTTGGAGAGTACTTCAAATTTAATGAACGTAGCCAAAAATTGATGTGAGAGTACCGCAGGATACTGAAACATGTATATTTGGATAGCACACATATTAGTTCCTGTGTGATAGGAAACAGGACAATCCTCAAGAAATCCATAGATACGATGTTGTATATTACAAATTAAACTAGGGATCCCTTGCGTAAGAGATAAGTGTTCTGCTTCTGACCCATTATGCCTAAATAAATTTAGGAGTATTGTAAACAGTGATAATTCACAAAGGCGCGATAGTCCAAATATTCAAGTTAAGAACTTAGCACTGAATATAATCTGCAAACAAAGTAAATTGTATATCAACGTTACTTATTCAACTCCTAATTTTAATATACACTCAGCCACTAGATGTTGTAAGCAGATAATACTCAAGGACGTATAAGATTAAAAGCAATTTGCTATATAAAGTGAAGATAAAAATTCCTTTCAGATGTACCACTTAAAAATTGTTTCCCTTACACAATTATTCCTGAAGCTGAGTTTCCTCAAGGAAAACCATTGATACCACTGGAACTTATTTTCTTCCAAGTTAATGTCTGTGAAATCTTTTTGCACTTTGCAAAAGAGGAAAGAACAGCTCATTCAAGCTCCTTCCTCCTTTTATCTGGTTGCTTGGTTACCATATCAGCAATTGCCATCGTTCCTGTAAGTTTCCAGATGCAAACAAATATTAGTAAATCAATTGACTACTCCTACACACATATTAATAGCATGTATGTATCTTTTAATCGTTACTTCCTGGAATATATTCAGGATATTGTTTCCTTGCAAATATTTCTTTTACAAATAGCTTACGAATAAATTTCATGTTATCTGTTCTAATATATTAATAATAGTATTGATTCTGTGCTTCTATCTTACTAACTTCAACACAATCTGTTTGAGCGAGCCTTTAATCTCAAGCAAAACACACCCACATACATTTTATTTAAAAAAGTAGTATTTTAAAGAAATTTAGCATTTTGTTTGAAATTGTGAATTTACTATTTAAAATCGAAATGCACTGTCTCATTATTGATTTATTTCAACTTCCAACTGTACAGATTATTGGAAAACATCATAAGCCATATCTTGTTTAAATTGAATGATTTTTATGAAGTTATCGTGGAACATATTATTTATTAAAAATGGGGAGTAATGGCGTGAATCCTCTTTCTTTAACTGACGTCAACCCGAAGCAGTGATACTTGTGTGAAAGCCTTACTAAACATATACTCTGGATTGTATCAAAACCGGTCAGTGTGTGTGTGTTACGAAATTAATTAATGCAGAACGAATGATGTGGAAGCCTCGAGGCAAGTATACACTTTATTGGATAAAAAATAAACATTTATTTTACGAAAATCATTGTGTAACATGTTCTTTATGATTGTGGAGGGGTAAATGCACCCCTTTCTTCCTGGCAAATTAAAATTCCAAACTCTTATGATAGTCAAAATACCTTAAAGAAACTTTATTCTATGTTGTTAAAGTTGAATAATTTTTACCTTGTGTATACTTGCACAACTAATTTGTGTACCTGTATTCAAACTTGTAACATGGAGTCGGTTTGACCCCGCTTTTCCCTTTTATTCTTCATAGAATGCAATTTCAAATAATAGGCTTATTTCAAAATGCTAAAGAAAGGTATACACCAAGTTTCATTAAGTTTTACGAGAGTTATCCTAAATGCGATAGATGCACAGATAAACAGATTAGCAAACACACAAAAGACGATCAAGTAGAATGATAGAAGCTTGCTACACATCTTCAAAATTCTAACTGGTGACGTACTTATAAACGCATGATTAGAAAGTAGTGCCTCAGAAACTGTTGAACTTATTTCAATAAAGTTCTGACTTCACTGAAACCTCAAACTTGATGCAGACTACAGACAAGCATGTTTTACTACCTGGAATGAGCCAATAGCATTTGAAAAAATACGTCAGAATTTATTTGGAAATGGAATACTTTACTATTGTAACATGTTTTTTCAACCGTTAGACATTAAAGCGTAAAACATTGCAAACAGGACTTCTTGTTTCGGGAAATATTATCAGATCATTCACTTGTACGGATTCAGTATGGCGGATGCAGTGAAGAAGAAGTAGTCTTTTTCTTGAAATCCTGTTGAAAAATGAAATGAAATTTTTGAGTTTTACGTCCCACGTTTATGCCGGTTTGGCTAAACTAGACGGTAATGATGAGTAATGAATGAAATGGTGGAATGGAGAAAGTGGAAGGGAACTGGAGAACTCCGAGAAAACCCACGCAAATAGTGTTTGTCTACCACAAAATTCACTTGGCGGGGGATGGGATCGAACCCGGCACCCCAAGCACGAAAGGTGAACGCTCTACCACTGAGCCACCGTGGCCCCAGAAATACTGTTGAAATATAGTTAAGATAGTTGTTACATTCATACATACAAATTCTGTAAGTTCTACACCAGAAAGATAGGAAAAGGAGGAAATACCTCGTATGGTAGAAAAATAAGAATTAGGGAAGTAAAATCGTTGGATATAAAAGCAGTTACGTCACTTCTAACAGAGTCTAATAGCACACATTGACAGTGAAGGGCGAAATCACATAGCTCGAAATATCGTAATTTTGCTTTGTGATTACCGTCTATCTTTATTACAGCAACCGTAAAAAATTTCATTCCTGAATTCCTTATATTAATACAGATATGAATTTTCTTTTAATATTGTGTCTTGAAGTTTAGTGTCCAAGATCTTCGAACAGGTGTAACCATGATACAGCTATTCGCTTCTTTATAAGTTCTTATGTGATTCTTAGTTTTAAATGAAGAAACTGTCGTTATTTTGTCTCCGAGAACAAAACGAAAAACAAACCGTATCTTTAGGAATAAAAGGAAAGGAAAATGAATACTTCGCATTTTTTTTTAACCAAGACTCCCGGAGAAACGCAAAATATTTATGAAGAATTAACTAATCGTCTCAATCCTATGTAAATGAGAATCTTAAGCATCTCTAGCCCCGACCGACAGTCTCACCACAGAAATATTCAGATCTGGTAAGTTCATATCAAAACGGTACACCTGTTCTCAGTAATCAGGAATTTGTGAACTTGTAGAAAATCTTCCCCTATTAAAGAACATAAATTTATAGTCTTTGCAGAAGATCCTAATGCAGTGCAATTAAGTATACCTCTCTATTTTTATTAAGTATATCTCTCTATTTTTAAGAACCTATTATATGTTATTATGTAAAGTTAGTTCATATTGTGATTATATTATTCTACGCTGAGTGCTCACTGAATAATGACCACCCTCTCCACACAAGAAAATGTGGCCATCTGCCGAGCGGGTTACATGACCAATTCGACTGGTAGCATTGCAAAGAAAGAACACACTCGAGGCTACATGTTGGCAAACAGCACACTGTCATAATTGGAGATGGCAGGATTTACCTTCATTCAAATAAGGCATGATTGTGAGTACCTGAGCAATAGTTCTGTCAATACCCAGACAGTGATACTTGTCGGATGCACCCGTTCCTGTGTAGCGAAGGTGTATACAGGAGTGGTGGGAAGAAAATGCGGTACAAGGAGTGAGATGGAAATGGGTGTACAAGGAGTGAAAAGAAAATGGGGTAACGAGCTCCAAGAGACAGAAATACAGGGGTGTATAGAAGTTCAAAACGGGGGGGAAGAATGTAGCGTCAAACGCCTCTTGACACCCAAACGAACCATCAGTGTCCGGGAATTGCGAGACCAATAGAATGGTGGATGCACAAAACCCATATCCAACTCAAATGTACGTCGTACACTGGCACGCACTAAGTTTCACAGCAGACGATCCACTCGTCACCCACTCCTTACGACTCGTCATCGCCGACTTCCTCGCGCTCGGGCACAGGAATGCGCTAATTGAACCGTAGATGATTGGAAAAAGGTGTGTTGTTCCGACAAAACACGGTTTGTGCTATTCCTCTCAAACTGGAGTGTGCATGTGTGGCACCAACAGCACAAAGCTATGGACCCTCGTGCATGATGCGTACTATACAGTCAGGTGAGGGCAGCTGTATGGTTTGAGATGTTTCTGTTGGCATGGACCACAGTGGGACATCCATCGTGTACCTGCAGGTGTTACAGGTTCACGTACACCCTACAATGCAACATCCTCTACACACACGAAGACGGAATTTTCCAGGACGACAACTCACGGTACCACGAAACCAGGACTATACTTGCTTGGCTTAAGAAACAATCCACAGAGCTGCAGCATATGAAATGGCCTACTAACTCACCGGAATCCTATAGAACATAATTGGATGTGGTAAAAGGAGCCCTTTGCACCATGACTCCTGCAGCAACTTTTGTGGGCTCATTGTGGCATGCTATCAGAAACATATTGTGTCAGATCCGTGGAAATATGTCAGCAACTATTAGAATCCATGCCACTTTGTATCCAGACCGTCCTCTTAGCAAAAGGTACACTAACTAAATATTAGGTAGGTGGTCACAATTCAGTGAGCACTCTGTGTATAACATGTATTATTACTTTCTTGAGTAGGGGGGCACGGTGGCTCAGTGGTAGAGCGTTCACCTCTGGTGCTTGGGGTCCCGGGTTCGATCCCAGCCCCCGCCAAGTGAACTTTGTGGTGGACAAACACCGTGCTCGTGGGTTTTCTCGGGGTACTCCCATTTCCTCCCACTTTCACCATTTCACTCATCTCTCATTATCACCGTCTCCTTTAGCCTAATCGGCATAACCGTGGGACGTAAAACTCAAAGATTTCATTTCATTTTTTACTTTCCTGAGTAATAAGATGATTAGAATAAAATATTTCATTATTTTTCGCTAAATGAAAAATTAGAAAGGTAATAAAAATACAATTTTATTGTCCCACAAAACAATAGAATTCGTAATACAATTCGTACTGTTAGCAATTGCAATATGCAGGATTATTTTCAGTTGCAGTTGCTTTAAAAAAAAAAAAGAAAAAGAAAGAAAGAAATTTGCGTAACTGATTCAGTCATGTCTTTTACCGCCAAAAGTGCAACGTTGCTGATACCTAACAGTATTTCTTCAAAAATATTAAGATTAAAGCTTTCTTTGTAGAAATAAAAATGAAGGAATAACGTTAAATGGTAAATTTCAAATCGCTGTCCTGTAAAATGATAAAAATCATGAGTTCGCCGACGATTTTACTCTATTTGGGTCATTAGTGGAAATGGTCTATGCTTTCTCTTAACTCTATTACTGCGTACCTGCACTAAAAAAATAAATTTTCATTTCTTTATGATTCTTTACAAATTTTGTTTGAATACGAGAAATTGAATCAAATTACATATGCATTACAATTATTTGTAAAAATGAAGTTAGTAAGAAACAGTCCTGTACTGTATAAAGAGATTTGAGAAAAGTTTCAAAATTTAAATTATGAATGTTTTTGTATTAAATATTTGAAAGCCGATTAGTAATTAATCAAAGGAAAGATAGATGAGACTCATAGTTTTTTTCATTTCAAACACTAGATTTTTTTATTAATATGATATACAGGTATTAATATATATATATACGGGTATGTGCACATCATGCTATCATAATCTTATAATTTTTGAAGCATGAATCGTGGTCTCTTTGTCATGTTTGAAAACTCTTCGTCAAACGAATCTGACCTGCGATAAGTGGAAATGGAAAGATCAAAGGGGAATAAAATGTAATACATCATATTTACGTTACTCCTTTACTGTTGAAAGCAGTTGTAGAAAATAATTTGCTAATAGGCATCAATAGTGTTTAAAATTAAAATAGTACAAAATATTATATTCCCTTCATTAATATTTATTTAACAGGATAGATTTTTTCCTATTGAGCACAACACCCTCATGCTTCATGGCTTTGTGCTCATTGTTGTTCTTCAGTTTCCAGAAATATTTATCAAAACATATTTATTTACGTATTTCGTTTATCCAACATACTTTCGAATATAGGCTACAAGATCAATGCATGCTATACAGGTAAACAATCTGAAGCATTAACAACATAACAGTAGAAGAAGTGAAACAAAGCCACTCACATCTGCATTTGAAGATGCTTCCCAATAATTGCATGCAGAAATTGAGGGAAAACCTTGAGAAAACTTGTTAGAATGGACATCCAACAGAGTAAAGATACGATTCTGATATTCACCTGCTGAAAGTCGGAAAAACTTGTAAGGATAGACCATTACAGGATTGTAAGCCGAAAGCACTTGATTTGCAAATTTCAGACCATTTTTTTCTAATTGTTAGTAGGTATAGAAAAATGCTAACAATACTAAATTATACAAATAATTATAAGATATATTCACATAAAAACCTGACATATTATTACATATTAACAAACCAAGAAAGTGCAAAAATATTAAGGTCTATAAAGCTATTCGTGAACTAATACGATCAAATGCACCAAATAGGCATCGTTCTCTCGCCTGTATGAATTGCAAGCCATTTGACTACATTTCGATATAAGTAACCGCCTTTGCTATTGGACACGTAATCTTCAGTATTATATTTTACTGATAGTAAAATCATAATCTCCCGCCTAATCACACATTTCGATTCAACTTCCATTTCCTCCTAGAAAATAGAATTTTGTTTCTTTGAAAAATCTGTAAATTAAATGTAGAAATCCTTGGATAAGAAAATATAAGCCTCGTTTTGAAATCGCATTTTTTTCGTTGCTAACCATTGATCCGACAATATTTTACTTAATTGACCATAGTACCATCGTTCATATAGCAAACCTTAAAATTTCCTGGCAGCAGCAGGTTCGTTCAGTGCCTAGTGTTACACCATTTTGCTGCTAATTCATGTAGTTTAACGTATTTACGATAAATGGTTTATCAGAAGTATCAACAATGTAGTAACATGATTTCTAACATATTTATCTATCCTAGTTTCCATTTTTGTGCACATAGTTCAGTGTTTCACAAAGCATGTTAGCTACTAAACTTAATTTCTACCTCATCTTTCATTTAAAACACTTAACAAATTATGTGAAACAGTAAGTGATTTTAATTACGTGGCACATTCATGATATGTATATGTTGTAAGAACGAGGTTTTATCCTAATTGATTTGATAATAATGTACTTCGAATATATGTATAATTGTGTTTTAGATGTAATTGGGTTAGGTAAAAGTTAGATATAATTTTGATTACAGTTTTGAGCTTTGACTTCATGTGAAGAGAAGGAATTACTAAGACATATTAAGTAAAGCAAAAGAGAGAAGTGATTCATTATCTTTGTTGGGGGCCGCGGTGGCTCAGTGGTAGAGCGTTTACCTCTGGTGCTTGGGGTCACGGGTTCGATCCCAGCCCCCGCCAACTGAGCTTTGTGGTGGACAAACACCGTGTGCGTGGGTTTTCTCGGGGTTCTCCCGTTTCCTCCCACTTCTTTCATTCCACCATTTCATTCATTACTCATAATCACTGTCTCCTTTAGCCTAACCGGCATAACCGTGGGACGTAAAACTCAGATTTCATTTCATTTTTTCATTATCTTTGTAGTACTGTTAGATAAAGACTCATCCGTAAAAGAGTGTAACCAATATCATGTACAGTCATGAGAGAAGACAACAATGTTTAGAAACTAGTATCAGAATTAATTATTTGATTTGTATTAAAAATAGTTTCATTTTATATATTATGTAGTAGTTTTGATTACTGGTGGTATCTCAAGATTTCATATACAGACCACCGAATTGGACCAGTGTGTGTAACGAATGTCCGTACATCAGCGTGAAGAATAAGCATATCCAAATTGACTATCAGAACATTATCACTACAAGTAGAAACAGCGTTGATGAATACCAAACTGAAACGAAATTGGAAGCTAATACTAAGAAGGACAGTATTACCAGAGTCGTGTCATGAGAGAAGTATTGTCGGTAAAAATTAGTTTCTCATTACTACAAGCTAAAATAAGTGTGTTTTCTACACCATTGTTGATACTATCACACGAGTATACAAACGCTCCCACCAATAGAAATGTATGTGTTCCTTCAACCTTGGATTACATATACATATCAAGACTCTGGCGGAGGATATTGGATTTGTTGAAAGCGCTAGTGTCTCATCGAGTTGAAACCGATAAAAGTGAGTTGTAGTACTCAAATTAAAGCATTAAGTAAAAAAGGAAAAATATATGAACAATAGATTTAATATCCCCTCTTCCAAGACTTTTTCTTAACATTAATTGAATAAGTTAATAATATGATAGATACACAATATTAACACAAAAACAAGTTAGTTATATCATTCAGAACACCAACGTCATTAATAAAATCATAGCTAGAATACATAGGCTGTATATTTAAAGCACAAGATAACAGTCATTGTTATTAGAAGTTGTAAGACGACAAACATTATTATTAATAAGTACTGCGAGTCGTAACTTAATCTTACAAGAACTTGTGTAAGCAATAGCATTATATACCCTTAGATCTGCATTAAGTAAAATGATACACTTCAAAACATTTTTCACTTCAGTATATTCAATTACTATTTATTCATAACATTAGCTTTTGAAATCTCTTACGTCGCAGTAATGAAATCAATAATTAATTATTGATAAATAATATCGTAGGGTATACTAGTAGTATGATACTTTTCCCAGTTTTAATTTTTCAAACGTGTCGATAATGCCAATTCTTGTTAACAAGTTCACTGTATTGTGGAATCTCAAAATTTTAATTTCTTGTTTTAATGCATATAACGAATAAGAAGCAAGAAGAGCGAGATACAATTTCATTGAATTCAAAGTTAATTTAATAACATCATACCGCAATTTGTAGTAACATGAGTCGTTAAGAATCAGACATCAATTCATTTTTTTTCCTAGTCAGATATTGGCTATTGGAATAATGTATTCCACTAAATATTACAGCCATTCCATGAAAATCACTAAATTCCACAACTGTCAGATAACTTAATTATTATATAATAACATTCCAGTTCCAGCATTTTATGAATTATCTGTAGGTATGCAAAAATCTTGCCTTTCTTTTCTGTATTCTTTTTTTTTATCAGGTCCAATAGTCAGTGTATTTCCACCGTATAGAATTTAATATTTTCGTTGAAGAACAAAGGAAACGGATAATGCATTTTGTGCTCATAGCATCCAATTTTACGTACAGTATCAAAGTGTATAAGTTAGACAAATTAAAGAAAGTATACAGTATAGTAACATAAGTATTTTACAAATAAAATAAATAGAAATATTAATTAGCAATGGAGTAGGTATACGTTAGATGTTCAAACCGATTAACCGAAACACATTTCATATTGTAAATAAGATATGGAAAGTAAGTAACAAACAAAACAACATATTGTTACGATACTATACGTCGGAGGTCCCTGGCTCGTTGCTGTTCTTCCAACTCCAAACGAAGTGCCCCGAGAAACACCCACCATCCAGTTTTGTTTCCCGGACTGAGGTCTCAAACCACACCTCCTGATTTCCTCAATACCAAATATGGTCACGATAGAAAAGAAACGATAAGAAATCTTAAAACAAAAATGCTGTAACAGAAAAAAAATCTTTTACAAAGGGAACATAACAATATGTATAATTCTTGTATACATTTTGTAGCGATAAAATTTGTACTAACTTCCTTATTCTGTTACGATTAAATGTTAATATTTAGATATGTGGCTTCCGTTAAGAGCCGTCACTGTTTGCGACAAAAAGAAACTGACAGACTGTATTGATCCAGCTACACTTTCATCGTACCTAACCAAGCACAATATTTGTAAAATATTGTGCAAATCTCCACAATAGATAACTTTTACTAAGACCTCAAAATCCTAACTCAAAAATATATATTCTTTTTTATTTACAAAGATTAGATACGTAAGCAGGAGGAGAAAAATTTTATTCTTTCCATCATCCAAATAAAAGTCACAAAAACCGCTTAAGTCCTATTCATCGGCTTCTCTAAAATTATCTATACAAATGAAACTCCCAATTCCTCACCACAATACCTTCCTAAACTCGAAAACAGTTATACATACACGTCAGTCTCAAAATTGCAACAGTAAATTTTAATCAACTTACACTTTCAACAAAAGGGATTTTCTTACCGTATACAAAAATAAAAACCAACAACATAAACCAGCACAAAATCAATCACAACAAAAAAATTTTGCTAGTAAATCCCAGGATTCTGTAAATTTTATTTCATTTCAAAAGTTTAACTTGCATGTCAGTTAGATTAGATTATACAAAGATTAACCATTTCTATCGTTAGACAAAATCCTCCACAAATGGAGAGACCACTGTAAACAAGGTTCTATTTAGGAGATAAGGAATTGTACGTTGACCAAGCGGAGAACGGTGGCTCAGTGGTGGAGTAGTCACCTCTTGTGAGAATGGATCTGGTTCGATCTCAGAACATGTGAGTTTGTGGTGGACAAAATCGTGTTTGTGGATTTTTCTGGAGTTTCCTTTCCGTTTTCCTTTTTCTCACACACTTATTTCATCGATTCGTTTCATAATCTTCACTTCCATTAATTACCCGTCTCTTTTAGCATAAAGGTATTGTAATTCTGTGAAGAATACTTAATATTGGAGCTTAAACTGAGAATCGAACCCTGGACTATAGGTTTGCCGTCTATCTAAATCTTAAGTTGATTTTCTCAGAATATTGCGAGAGATAGAGACAAACATGGATTGAAGAGAATAGGAAACGGTAATTGAGTGATAAAGAGGTTTTAATTTTATTACTCGTTCTTATAATGAGAATAAAGGCTGTGCTTGAGAAACGAATCAGGGAATCTGAAACTATCAGATAAGGTAATATGAAAAGGCACTTACATTATGATCGTTGAGGTAGATGTAGTAAACCTCGAAGATTCCGCCTACTCTGTAGCTTATGTAACTCCTAAGGCAAATGGCAAGTCTAGAACTGAAGTATAGACTTGAAGTGATGTCAAGAGAACGTTGGTGGTCCTTTTAGAAAAAAGTGTGCAATACAACCCACATGCCTTTCTTATTTCCTGTCTGGGAGTTCTACGTGTATGTTTGATAGAATAAAATAAGTTTTGTGCTTATTTCAATAAAGATGACTAGATCCTGGAAACAACCCTGACTTAATTCATTCAATTCAGAGTCAATATTTTGTACTCAAGCCAGCTTTGAATTATTTTCATAGATTTTTACAAAAATTTAAATATTTAAAATAATTTGAGGTTTTTAAAATTTGGTATACGACAGCATAATCATAGGATGTCAAATTACAATTTTCATTCCATTTTTATATGTTCGTCATCTAAAGGTACCTTCTTTTTCTGCAAGCCTATTTTAGGGACTGCTAACATTGACTAAAAGCAACGAATAAGGTACATTAAGCAGAAACTCAAAGACCCTTTGTCAAACGTCAGACGACTCTCGTAAAACAAGAAAAAAAATCTTCACATATTTCCTTACGTGCGCAGCGTATCTCCATGATCTAATGTGCTCTTTCAAGTGCGTGGTCCCGTAATTCGTTTGCGGTTATGGTTCATGGCTTGAATACTAATCTCTTTGTACCAGTTCGGATTCTACTCCAAGAAAAAAGATGTCTCGTCTGTTACTCTCTTGGAGTAGGAAAGAGATGCTAAAATTTAACCGTTCAATCATTACACATTGGTTGAAATACTGCAACGAAACTACTGATGAAGAAATTTGACTTTCGTGATTATCATTTTAAGGTAAAAGAAATAAACATGAATTACGAACAGTATGGTCTGAGGCAATTCGTGAGCTAATCAGTTCTAGATCAATAACGCCTGTAAACGTTATAATGCTGCACTGAGAAAAATTCGTTATCTGTGCATCGTTATATTGTACAAACATACGGAATCCTTATATTTACTACGGAAATCAGTACGGAGTATACGTTATCCATATACTACATACTTTTCCCGCTTAGATGTTACATCATTGTGGCAGAATGTATGACATATAACAATCTTTCCTATATTACATACATATACATATGTTACATATGTTACATACGTGAGGTATATATTACATACGTCCAACCGTATGTGAGATCCTGACCGCATATATACAGTTCTTTCGTTCGTACAGAAATTACGTTTATTTTTGTACGGAAAGTATGTTTTTTTCTGAACACTTATACGGAAAGTACGTATAAAATATGATTTTTGAGTCATATGTTTGCTGTACGTTAAGTCCAAAAACTACAGGATTTACACATGTAACCTATGTTTTTATGTGCGTCACATACATTTTTCTCAGTGGGATTGTTTAAGTTTTGCTTATGATATTACAAAATAAGACCTGTTAACTTTTGTTTTGATGTGTTAGAATGTATTTTTTTAAGAATCTGAGAAGGCAATGAAACTTACACAATTCGAATGTATGCGTTATCAATTATAGTTTTCACTTTAAAATAATAGAGACATTTGGAGAAATAGAATGAAATAATTCGTTTAATTTTACTCTTACGTTATGCCCTGTAAGCTAAATAACAAATGTTTAATGAACATAAATCATTATGAAAGAATTGGTTAAATGGGAAATCAGACGGAGAATCCAACCTGAGAAAGCCCTTTAATAAGTTTTACGTCCCACATTCACGCTCTGAGAATAAGGAAAGGAGAGGTGATGACAATGAACGAAATAGTGGAATGAAGGAAGTGGAAGAAAACCTGATAATGTCAAGCAAATTTATCTACATGACGTTTGTTCACGATAGAGCTTGGATATCGACTGTTGGGATCTAACTAGAGGACTCACGCACCAGAAATGAGGGCCACCTTATCGAAAACTATGAAATAAAATCTGTTTTACGTCCTACGATTTTTCCAGCTAGGCTAAAAGAGACGGTGGTGATGGGAAATGAAGGAAATAGTGGAATGAAAAAAGTGGGAGGAAACGGGAGAACCCCGAGAAAACCCACTCATACTGTGTTCATCTCTCATAAAGCTCACTTGGCGCTAACTGAAATCGAACCACATACCCCACGCACTAGGTCCTGTCACAGGAACCATATTATGCAACACAAAACCACATGACCTGAGATAAAAGTAAGAACCCCTTATACTTGGGGTTCGCGCTCTACTTCAAAATATTGATTACACTTTCCACTTTTTTTTACACCCTACGAAAATATATTTGTCAAAGGATCAATATAAACGTTCAATTCTACATCACACAACGTTGTATTAAGTTATAAATTGACATACATAATATAAAAATGTAAATTAAATGACAAACCAAAGAACATAAAACAAATTAGACATGCAAAACATTAAAAGAAATATCCTCAACTCGTCATTGATAAAAAGTTAACCGAAATATACAAAATGATGTACAAAGAATCAATGCATTTCATAGTATACGAAATTCCAGGCAACACTATGCTGTGCAATGTGATATAATTGAACCTTCATATAACAGTACTTGATGGTAGATGTGGCTAGCGTGGAACAGATTAACTATTTAAGATAAAAAAAAACTTCTTCCATAATAGGAGCAGAGGGGAATGATTTAAAAATACAAGCTGCGTTTCCCCGCTGAATTGCTAAACTGAGTCTCTGTATTAAAAATTGTTTGCTCCGCGGCTCTCCTGTTTTCACAACCAGCTGTGAATCTATTTGTTTCACTAGATTCTTTGCCTCTTTGCTGAAAACACCCATTGTTTCAACAGCAAAGGGAATGAAAAAATGGTCTTCTTTTAAGCATTTATATTTTAAATGTTTTCGTCTGCACGCTGTTTTTGCCGCACCTCCAGCTTCCTTAGATGTTGATACGATATGAGAAGCTGCAAAAGTATCAACACAAGTGACATCCCATACTAGACATTGCCCCTTTTCCCAGGGGATTAACGTGATGCCATCTGGTCTTTTCCCATCATCCCTTGATAAACTTGATGGTTCTAAAATTGAAGGCACGTCTATGCTGGCCAAAGCACGTTTTAGAATATCATTTAATTCAGCGTGACGGGACACTCTGCCTGCGCTTTTGGGACAGCTCAATGGATGCAAACACTTTTCATTGACTTGCTCCCGACAAATACATGTAAAGTTTTTACACATGTTCATGCCAAGGCGTAGAGCAACACAAAGACGAAAAGCATTATTATCCATGAAAGTTCCAATATTCCTCGATGGAATTGATTGCAACCATGCGCCAGATTCTTTTTCTTGTAAGGCCTTAAAGCGAGCTATATCAAATGCATTATCCAAGAATAGCTCTTGTTCAATAATTGATTTTAAGATTATTTTGTCCCAGCTTTTCTGTATTTCCAATGTGGATGGTATACCTTGTCCAAATAAGAAGTTCCGTACGTCAATTGCCTCTATCAAGTGATGAATGACCACATCATCAACGGGAATGTTAAGAATGTTGGAGAAGAGTGGTCTCACCCCATAACACGAGGAAAGAAAAGCTGGAAGGCTGAGATCGGAGACTCTGCGGATATTCAAACCTCCGAAACGAATTGGGAGACTAGCTTGTGTCCATTGTATTTGATTCATATATATATTTACGATAGACTCTAATGCTCTTTTCAGGCAGGCATCCATTTGGAGATGTAGAGATGGCATATACCATGTTGGAGTAGTTCGAAGAAAATATTGTAACTTTGGTATACCCATGCAATTTTTTAGGAGGAAATATGCCAAGTGAGATGGTAAAGTTTTTAACCGTTCAATAACAGTTTTAAGCTGATTTAGGTGATCATTAAAAGCTATTTCGTAACCAGTTTCATGTAGTGGAGCACCTAGAAGAAATAATTGGTTCGCATTAACTGTTCGAAGTCCAGGAAGAAGCTGTTGAAATTGTGATACAATAGTGGTGTCCACTTGTCCAGATGTGAAAAACAGTTCACATTTAGAAGGATTAACTTCTAAATCAATGCGTTTAGACTCTGCTAATAAAATATTCAATCCTGAAAGACGGATTGTGGGGAACCTCCCAAAGTACCATCATCCAGATAAAATAAGTTTAGTTCAGATGATAATTTGCGAACTATAGGATGGATTGATAAGCTGAAAAGCATTGAGCCAGCGGGATCTCGTTGTTGGCAACCGACCTGGGACAGTATTGTTTTCTCTCCAAAAAACAGCAATGATGGACAAGCATAGCTTTGCCAGAAAAAGGGGTAGGTGGCAGGGAGCTGTTGCTTTATTTCACTTAACATGGTATCACGTTCCACCGTATTAAAGGCATTTTTATAATCTATTTTGAGAATGACGTGCTGTGAATTTTCATGGTTCTTGATAAAAGTTCGAGTTGAGTGAATGCTTCACATCCTCTTTTCGTTGCGAACCCTAATTGGTTGGGCTGAAAATAGGAAGGGCATTGCTGGTAAACACTGGAGCAGGCAAGCTTAGAAGCCAATCTTCTTAAGGTGCAACCTACAGCTATGGGACGAATTCCGCCTTCTTTCTTACGGAGTGCACAAAGTGTGGCTCTAAAGAAATATTTTCGTATATCTTGAGGCACTCTTCCACACAAAATAAGATTAATTAACCTCGTTAGGTTATCCAATAATATTTCAGCTGACTCCTCTGCCGATTTGGATAACAGATCCTTTAGATGTTGTGGAGATAGCCATCAATGTATGGAGCTGAACCACCGGGAAATCTGTAGATAGCTCTTGAAACCATCTTAGCATCCACCGTTAATACAGGGTCACTTTCCAAAGGAGGATCTGAAAACGAGAGTTCCCTAGATGGCATGGTATGTTTATTGGTGAGAAGCTTATAGGTCTCCTCGTTCACTGGGGCCAATGTGTCATCTGAACTTAACAATCGAATTGCACCTTTTGTGTCTAAATCCGAAATTTTCGCTGCCACTCTTTTGGAGAGCTCTGATTTTTTCTTCTTTTTGAAGCGATTTGTTGGTGGAGAAGACAAATTTAGGTTTTCTTTCACGAGGTTTGTGAGAGATTTGTTCTTTATCTCAGTTGGTATATGGAGTCCATAATAAGGGAAACTTAATATTTTTTTCCAGGCAGAGGTGTCATTTTGGTTTACACAATTTGCGATGATAGAAGCTAACTTCTTCGCAACAGCATATCGAGCTCCTCGGGGAATTCTTTTCAGAATGAAAACATTAGATTTTAACTTTCCCATTTCTGTCGCAAATTCCTCTGCTTCACAAACACTATGAATTTCTAGTTCAGCATGTTTTCGAGTGTTGTGAATATTTAATCCTTTTCTTGTTGGAAACGTTTTTAAACATGAAGGACATGTATGCACTGTGTTTCCCGATAACTGTAAATTAGTTACCGACATAGAACAGGGTGCGGCACGTAAAACCGGCACGTCGTAATATTCTGGTATATTGTGTTTTTGGCAACACTTAAATAATCTACCTTCCTACCAAGAGATGGCGTGTCGAGATCGAGTCGACTTACGTGACCTGCAGCAGTCACGTGCAGCCGCAGCCAGTGAAACTTGTCGAAACCAGTTGAGAAAAAGGCCTCGTTGTGTTAAGCTGGGTGAGTGTCAGTGTGTGATAATGCCGTATTCGATACCCGAGCGTGTTGCCATTGTTGAAGGGTTCATTCTCACTGGATATTTTGTGAAAACAAAGAATTTGTTTCGGGAGAAATTTCCAGGACGTTCTGTGGCAGCAAAAACCACCATTCAGGAATTGATTGAAAAATGGCGGCGTACAGGATCGGTTCAAAATGCTCCCAGGAACAGACGACCATCTGTCTGCACACCTAAATTAAAGATGCAGGTGGAGGAGATAATGACAAGGAGGAGATAATGATAAGGTTCTCGCAAATATGAATGTTCTTTGCGAGTGGTCTTTGCGAGTGGTCCCGTATACCCTCGTGGGCTACTCGTAGGTCCCTCTAGATACTCGATTAGATGACGTAGGGTAAGCTCATTGAAGTGGAGTTGACAGACTATCCACTGTAATGGCTTGCCCACCTGAACTTCCAGGCAATGAATAACCCCATTTCGCTTTCCTGTGTTGACAGCAGTACCGTATCTGCCGATCGCTTGCAGTCCCGACAACTCCATGTTTACGACGGTATTCCAGGATTGCGTATTCCAGGATTGCATTCGTAATTGCTATAGCAGATCCGGATTTTGGTGTCACGTGTCCAAAGTATGTAGACCCTGGTTCACTGATTAGAAACACGTGTTCCTCCACAATCTCCCTGCGATGTAATTTTCCATTAGCCATCATTTCAACAGACATCGTTTTGTCCTTTCTCCCGTCGAAGTAGAGTGCCCGCAGTGGTTGGAGCTGGAGAGGCGGATCTTGTAAACCCTCCCTCATCTTCTCTCGCTCTCGCCTGACTTTGCTTCTGTCGATGACCGTACACTCAGCTGACGGATGGGCTGTGTCGTGCAGAATAGCAGAAGCAATCGCTGCGGCAGGCCTGTCAGCAATCCCATATCTGTCTAAGACCTGGGCAAACGTGGGGAGTTTGAGACTGGTACTGGGCGACTGCTTTGTGGATTTCTCGGTATCGAAGGTTACTGATTGGTTAGTTGTCTCAGCACTAGCAGACTCCGCGCAATCGACGCCATCGTTGGAATCCGAATAGTCAGCTTCCATGTCAAATTGGGAACTTGGACCGGGGTCTTCCTTCCGCTTTTTGAAAGATCTTGCTCTGGCTGCTTCGGACTCCTTCCTACTTAATCGTTTCTGAATGGCCTTGGTGACTTTGACGTCGAGTCTCCCAATGAACATCTGCCGAGCTGTTCTCTGGTCGACAATGAATTCTTGCTCCTGTCTGGGGACCTTCTTCCCTTTCTCGCACTGGCAGAGGGAAAATTTCTGACATTTGCAAGCGGCGATGTCGGACAACTTGCCATTTTCATCTAGAAATGAGTCCAGCGATTTCTTGAAACCGTCGACGTTCCTTCGACTTAAGGAACACTTCTTCAGCTTCTGTACTTTCTCCACATCCTTCTTAATTAGTTGCACGACTCTCTGGGGACTCACTGTCGGAATCGATGTCTTAGTCCATACCTCCTCTACCTGACAGGCCACTTCGTCTGCGATGAAAGACAGAGGCGGGTCTTTCTTGCTCAGCTGCTTCTTTTCTTGACGCTTGAATTCCACGTACGTCAGGACATCTAGATGTGTGGGAAGAACTGTATCCGGTAGGCGGGGGGCACTCCCAACATCCGGGCAGTCAACCTGACGTCTTGTTTACGAAAGATTATAAGTTTTATCAGTCATTTTTTTACTGTGTAATTGTCCGTTTACCCTTCTACCTGTCTCGGTACATAACTGCGACTGTTGCGCGTGGACTCTTTGTTCATTTCACTTCCTCAGCTAACTATACGGCAACAATCGCTCTCTGCAACAAAGAAAAAATGCGTATTAGGTTAAATATTTAAATAAGAAATAAATGAAAAATAGTAAATACACATATTTCGAAAATGAATGAGAAACGACAAAAATATGGTGTGACAGTTTTATTTCATTTCACATTTGGTGACCAAAAAAATAAATTAAAATATCCCATTTTCCCATTCCCAAAACAACCGGTATTGGTCGACAGAAAATCCACACGCAATCCACCAGGTACCCTTTCATGAGGAGAAGATTGGTGTTTGGTGTGCCATTTCCGCCACACGCGTTATTGGGCCCATATTCTTTGAGACAACAGTGAACAGTGACGTGTATATGGGAATCCTGGAGGAGTTTTATACACACTTGACCGAAGAGAAGCGTCAGTTATGTTACTTTCAGCAGGACGGTGCAACATGCCACACATCAGCTGCATCATTGTCCCTTGTGCATGAGATGTTTACACCAGAGAGGACAATCAGCAAAGGCTTGTGACCTCCTCGGTAACCAGACTTGTCCACGTGTGACTTTTACTTATGGGGACTGTTAAAGGGAAGAGTATACGAAACAAATCCACACACAATTGAAGAACTCAAGACCAGGATCCAGGATGTCACCAATAGCATTACAACACAAGAACTGACAAGGGTATATATGAATCTCCTCAATCGTGCTCACATGTGTGTTGAAGTGGGCGGAGGACACTTTCAGCACCTGCTGTGAAGGCTGCTGTGAAGGTGAGTAGTCATATTCAATGCATCACATTTCATTTTATGTGTTCACTTTACGGGCCGTTTTTACGTCCCGCACCCTGTATTATTTGCCATAAAAAAGCAATTAAACATTTATAGTTATAACAAATAAACGAAAATTTTTTAAATAAAATTGAAATGTCTTTTTCATTGTTGGAGTTCAATCAGTTGAGGAAATGTAACGAATTCTTTCAACGAAAAGTGATAATAACTATTCAATTTTTGGACTTGGAATACAACATCCCACAAAAACGAAAAAGGTACATTTTTTATCACATTTCCGAATATGTTGGAAAAAGATCATTCATTAAAAACTCACTAAAACTCACTAAAAACGCGGAGCACTTTTAAAACAAGTCTATTCCGATCAATTAGCAACAACAATTCATTATAGCAGTTTCAACTCCACTTTCAACATTTTCATTATAGCAGTTGAAAGCTAAAAGGGAGTTACGTAGTGTGAAATTTTCAAGCTAGTAAGGGAACCAAAATATCAGTTGCTACTGTTAGATTTCAATTTAAGCGACCTTCAACGACTATACATAACTATATATGCACTTTTTGTAATTATGAAATAATTAATAGCATATTTGTGTCAGAACCACTCAATTTCACGTGCATTTTAGCCTATGGTTATCATGTGAAAGTGGAGGAACTAGAGCATGGAAATCGTTACTTTATATTTTCAACGAAAACCGGCTTTGCTTTCATTGGCATTTGAGTATGGTATTTTTTCTTGCCAATTATCTATGTTGCTTTGTGGAATGTTCATCGCAAAGCATGCACAAGGAACACAATATTTTTTATCTATTAATTTGTTCGTATATAAAAAATTAATGTATTAGGTACTTTAAAACGTTCTAATTAAACATTAGAAGTACACTAATACAATGACAACATGAAATTTGTTGTATGATGTAGTACTGGATTATTACAAAGCATATTTTAATAATCAATTTGGTAGTGACCGAAGGGCATAACGATTATGTCTATAAATTTTATATAACACATATTTCTTTCACTATTTTCATAAGTTATAAATTGCATCCAAGACTAGCAAATGCCTCCACGTATTTGTTACTTCGGGCAATATTCTGCATTTTCTCTCTGCGCCTTTTATATAGAATTAGTCTGAACATAATTAAAACGCCTCGCATATAGGCATCTTCGTGAACCAGTCCATCTTTCTCCTTCCTTCTAAGTCAAATATTTAAAAATGCTTTGATATGTTTAATAATTTAAATTTAAGTGCAAATACCGATTTTTTATGTCTTTGATCTTAAAGGATTCCGAGATATTTATATATTATAATAATTGTAACCCTCACTCCTTTTTCTTCAAAGTTATTTTCTTCTCTCGTATGACAAATATCAAAAATACACAGAAACATATATTTAATTACTTTAAATGAAAAGTCTGCATAGAATTTCATATCTCTAAACATAAAAGATTTGAAGATATGGGCATTGTATTATGATAGTTGATACCATTACCTTTTTTCCTTCTCACTTCTTTTCTCTCCTTCTAGGTATAACATCAAAAACATGCTGAAACTTCAAATTCCACGCCTTCAACCTTAAGACATTCTGAAATATGGACATCTTATTACTCGTATAATCATTCCAAACACCTTTCTTCCTTTGTCCACGTGAGGTTTCCTAAAATACTTTTTTTCGCGGTACCTAACGTCGCAAATCCTATGTATAATAATGAATATTCCTAGTTTCCAGCTGAAGCAGTCACTCAGTCAGAGCTTCATTTTATAGAGGTTATAACCACTGCATACTACTTTCTCACACTCCACATCCAATTTTCAAGAATCCTTCCATACTGCCATCTTGCATCATGAATCCGATGTATTGTCCAAATTTCGAGTTTATATCTAGCTTAAGCAGTTTAGCGTAGACATTGATCATTTGCTCAGTTAGTCAATCAGTCAGGACATCTATATAAAGAGATTACGTAAGTAAAATGCAACATTTAGTTTTCCTGTTCAGACTTGTTACCTTATACATTTGTATAATGTATCATGGTCCGTGACTTTCTGAATACCCTATATAAGTATATTGTAAGATGTATTTAGTCGAAAAGGACTGTTAACCACGTGATAAACATTACTCTTTTATGTAAATAATCTTACAAATTCATATATATATATATATATATATATATATATATATATATATTTAAATCGTAGTACGAGTATATTAGTTATAGTGTTATAACAACACGTGTATTATTATTATTATTATTCTAGAATTTTGTATATTGTGTCATTTTCAAGCAAATCGGAGTAGAGACGGAAGGTGAAACACAGTCTGTCATATTAGAGACACTTCTGAGTAATGTAGACTTGTGATTCCTGATGTTTGTGAGTACTGAAGGGTATCATGTAAATACAAAACAGGGTACTGGTATAATGCTCTGAAAACAAATTTTAACATTGAGGTGTAGACTAAAAATCAGCTGAGGAACGGAATACGCCTGCATTGTTTCTTTAAACCGTAATAAATACTACAAATTACATTTCACATAAGCTTGTGACATTGGCCAGTAAGGAGAGAATGGAAACATCGCCTTGTGAATGTAATCATTTTGGTTTGAACCCAGTCTTCTGAATATGCGATTCAGTGATTGTTACCTCAGTTAACAGTATCATTATGAAGTTCAAAAGAGTCTCAATTTCCTTAGGGGCCGCATTTACTTCCGAATATCATCTGACCTTATCGTGTATACTTAAAAGAGGGTTATAAATATCTGTTTGATTATCAGAATATAATGACGTAGTGCATTGTGTGCGTAATTTTCCAAATTCATTAATTTATAATGTAATCTCGTAAGGATAATTTCTTGTGAGTAATGTAGCTTTGTTTGATAACAAGGGAGTACTGCTCCTTTCTTGCATAAAGTTGGAATTCCTTTCTGTCGTATATTTGACTAAGTTGAACAAATTCCTTTAGGATTCCCATCAGTTAGTGTAACTTATTTTAAAACAAGACAGGGATAGAGTATGGGTTCTTAATATATGACTGGGAAAAGGGGTACTTCTTTTAACTCCGTTTAACGTTAATGAATTCTTAAAGTTGATAGTATCTTTTTTTTGATCTTCTATCTATCTATCTATCAATTAAAATGCTGCAATAGCAATTAAAAGCGCCTGAGCTCCAACCTATAACTTTGGCTTTCAAATCTTTCATTTACGGTTATGTGTGATTTCACGTATAACAGAGACAAACATTTTGAGTATTTGTACTTTAAATAGTCTAAATTAGTTAACTATATCTTTTTCATAAAGTTTATGATATAAAATTGTTGTTCAAAGTCTTTGTATTTTAATAAGCCTTCTCTAAAACCAATGCATGTGAATTGTGCTTCCATCTTCCAAGTTCTTTTAAACTATGTTTATATGTTTGTGGTCAATCCTTTCGACATGAGATATTGGAAACTACAGGCTCTAGAAAGATGACGTTTTCACTGATCGATTGGAAATTTTGCATAGATTGTCCAGTTCTAATTGAATATTTTTTTTAAAAAAACATGGCCATTATTTCTTTATTACATTTTTTAAGGGTACACTGGAAGCGTTGAAATTAAAAAAAAAAACAAAAAAAGAAAACATCATATCCTATGCATTATACATTCCAACACCACAATGTTGTATAATGGGGTTGCATATGTCTCAGGCGTTTGTTCCATGGCCAAATAATAGTGAAAAATGAAGGATAACCATTTCTCGAGTCTAAGATAAATCTTTATTTTTTGAGTGTTTTGCCCAATGAACACCATATATAACGGTCATTATAATTAATTGTATATGTAATGTATTTGCTTATTACATACTGCATGCAGGAAGAAAGAAAGCACTGGTCATACATTAATTAGAAACTCCAACCGGAAGTAGGCTCAAATCTTGCAAACGGTGCGAGATATTGAGAAAAAATAATCGAAAAAAATTCCCCTTTATGATACCCCTTGCCGATTTTTTTTAAAATCAAGACGTCTTTCACTTGTGTGTGTAAAGGGACATGTACATATGTTGTGAGGAATGAGAAGGAGATTTATGCTCATATGCGAATGATGCGCTGTGTAGAGAGCGCATGTTCAGCTAGTTTATATTATAAAATTGAAAATGACTATGTTTGTGACTCTTAATCTCTTGAAACGCCCAACAGATCTCGATCAAATTTTCAACGTAGATGCGGTTCTGGCCTGGGAGTGTCTTTAGCTACTTACTTTGAAGGTAGAACTTAGGGGAGGGGGAGAAGGGAGACAGAAAAAAATAAATACAACTTAATAACTCTTGAACCACCAGACCGATCTTGATCAAATTTTCAATGTTGGTCAGGTTTAAGAGAGGGATGATTTTTATCTTTTGACTTTGACGGAGCAACGTCGGGGAGGGGTGGAGAGGGAAATATACAAAAATCAATAAATATAAAAATAAAATTGACTATGTTTGTGAATTAATAACTCTTGAACCACCCGATAGATCTCAATCATATTTTCAACATATATGAAGTTCAAACCTTTGAAGTTTTTTTATCATTTCATTTTGATAGTACAGTAGATCTTAGATGAGGGCGAAGGGAGGAGGGGAAACATGTCAAAATGAATAAAACTTAATAACTCTTGAACCACCTAACCGATCTCGATCAAACTTTCAAGATAGATAAGGTTCGGGCCTGGGATATTTTCTTCATTTCACTTTTACAGTGCAATGAAGTGGAGGGGGAGATATATGACAAAAAAGTAAAAATAAATGTGACTGTCTTTGTGACTTCATCATGCTTAAACCACCTGACCGATCTTAAGCAAATTTTCAACATAGATGAGGTTCAGATATGAGGTGTTTTTTTTTTTATATATCTTTAACTGTAGAACTTAGGGGGGGAGAGAAGGGGACAGATATATAAACATAAATAAAACTTAATAACTCTTGAACCACGCGACCCATCTCGATCAAACTTTCAACATAGATAAAGGTTCGGGCCTGGGATTTTTTCTTCACTTCACTTTTAGAGAGCAACAAAGGGGTAAAGGAGGGCAAGGTATATGTAAAAATAGAAAGTAAAATTAAAAGTGACTGCCTTTGTAACTTCATCACGCTTAAACCACCCGACCGATCTTTTAAGAAATGAACATAGATCGATTCGGACCTGAGTTTTTTTTTTTTTTTTTTTTTTGTCAAATCACTTTAACGGTAGAACTTAGGATTGGGGAAGGGGAGGGGAGAAATCTATAAAAATAAATTAAACTTAATAACTCTTGAAACACCAGACCGATCTTGATCAAACTTTCAACATAGATAGGGTTCGGTCCTGGGATGTTTTCGTCATTTCACTTTTACGGTGCAATCTAGGGAAGGGGGAGGATGAATATAAAAGAATCAATTTATATAAGACTAAAAGTGACTATTTTTGCAACTTAATAACTCTTAAACTATCCGACCGATCTCAATCAAATTTTCAAATACATGAGGTTCGGTTCTGAAAACATATTTGCAGTTTCATCTTAATGGTAGATACTAGGGGTTAGGGAGAGGAAGGGGACGTATAAATAAAAAACAATAAAACCTAATAACTTTTGAATCACCAACCAATCTTGATCAAATTTTCAACATATATGAGGGTCTGGCCTTGGGAGTTTTTTATCATTTCACTTTGACGAGCCAACGTAGCGGAGGGGGACGGGAAATATATGTAAAAAAAAATAAAAATGACTGCCTTTGTGACTTCATCACTCTTGAACCACCCAACCGATCTAAAACAATGCAACGAAGGGGTTGGGGGTTGAGAGAAGGAAATTTCAAAATGATCAAAAATGAACGATATTAGTGTTTAATCCATAGTTTTCGGGGTCGATGAGAGAAACATGGACATTTCTGATGTTGTTTTGAATCCAAGTTCAGCCCTGATCCTTGGGGAGGGGAGGGTACAACATAGAAGAGGGGGATAAACATTTAAAAATGATCGAAAATGCCTAATATTAGTGTCGCATCCATAGTTTCAGGAGTAGCTGAGATTGACAGCGAGAATTCTGATGCCGTGTGTCGCAGCAAGGAGGAGGGGGAGGGGGAGCTATATATAATAATAATAATCGAAAATTGCCAATATTAGTGTCTAATCCATAGTTTTCGGGATCATTCAGATGAACAGTGACATTTCCGATCCGGTTTAAATCTAAAATCAGCCCCGCCACTTGGGGGAGTGGAATAAAGATATATATAAAAATGATCGAAAATGGCCATTATCAGTGTCGAATTTATAGTTGTCTGGATCCATTAGATGAACAGTGGTACTTTCGATCCCGTTTAAATCCAAATTCAAACCCACAACTTGGGGGAGGGTGACGAAGAGATATTTAAAAATCATCGAAAATGATCGATATTAGTGCTGAATCCACACTTTTTTGAGGTCACTGAGATAAACGGTGACACCCCTAATGCCATGGCCCGCAACATGGGGGTGGGGAAAAAAGATATATGTGCATATATATAAATGGTGAAAAATGACAGATACTACTGTTGAATCTATAGTTCTTGCGGTCGGCGGAATGAACAGTGACGCTTTTGATGCTGTTTAAGTCCATTTTCAGCCCTGACATTTGGGGGATGAGGAGGGATGACATACATTAAAATGATCCAAATAAGCAATTTCAGTGTGCATTTAAATTACGTATTTATTTCAACCCAGCGAAGCGGGTAATACATGCTAGTTGCTTATAAACGTGAAAGAACAGAATTACTTTGGAAGTTTTTTTTTCCACAATACGTCATTTGTCGTTCTGATGTCGCACACGTCTTCGCAAAGAGTTTGTGACGTGTGTGCTACAAGCAGTTGTATATATATATATATATATATATATATATATATATATATAGGAGTGTGTGTGTGTGTGTGTGTGTTTGTGTGTAAATGGAAATGTGCTATCTTTCTTATTACTTTTTGTTAGGTTAAGATAGCTCAGCCGTGCAACGCATAACTTTTTTATTTTCTGTAAAAAAGCTTGTTTTGCAAGAGAAAACAAAACGAAAAAGAAGAAATGAAATGAAATCTCTGAGTTTTACGTCCCACAGTTATGCCGGTTACGCTAAAGTAGACGGTGATGATGAGTGAAATGGTGGAATGAAGAAAGTGAGAGGAAACGGGAGAACCCCGAGAAAGCCCACGCACATGGCGTTTGTCCACCACAAAGTTCACTTGGCGCGGGCTGGGGTAGAACCCGGGACCCCAAGCACCAGAGGTGAACGCTCTACCACTGAGCCACCGCGGCCTCTAGAAAACAAATCGAGTAACGGAAGTACAGATACACTTAATAGTGCCATCTATGCGGAAACTGTGGAATTACAATTAGCTTTGAACGTTCCCAATCTGGTTCAGCATATATTAGCAACTACATACCATTATGGAGGAAAGCACAGATTATTTACCACTTTGGCCCATATCTGTCCCACTATGCATTGTAGGGTTAGGTTGGATTAGATTAGGTTGGAGTAGGTGTAGGTTAAGATATTATTGTTTCTTTTGTACGTACCAATTAATAAAAGTAAAATGTTGAACGGTAAAAGTAACATGGTAAACTTATTTCCAGCTGTTGTGGCAGATCGCTCTTGAGGTTGCAGCCGGAAAACCGAGAACCATGGGATATCAAGGCACATAGGAAACAAAAGAAATTTATAGAATGAATATAAATAAATAGAGGTCTTAGCCCATCATACTTATACTGTCATAAGAAAATGAAGCCTTTTGTAGTGGCTGTTTAATGCAATATATACATATTTAACTGAAACTTTATAGAAAGATTAATTATTATCTGAAAGAATTTTTTAAACAGAATGTACACATTTTGTTGTTGGTTTTATTAAAGTTTATATACAATAACAGTGGCGTATTTACGATTTTGTTTCGGGAAGGACTTTGCTAACTTTTGGGGGGGGGGGGGCTCTCCGCCTGAAAATGTGAAAATTCTGCAAGATATTTCATATACTTTACTATAGTAAGATTTCGGGGGGGCTTAAGCCCGGAAGCCCTCCTAAATACGCCACTGTACAATAAGCTATAAATCTATAAAAGGAACACAATGGAGGGAGAGCAGAGCAGTATAATGTATATTTTACAGTTTAGTATGGAATATTATTACAGTAATTGAATACAACGAACGTTTTCGTTTTTACTGCAATCGGGAATAGATACGACCGAATGCATTTTTTTCTCTAATTTTTTAAAATTTTCAGTTTGGATTTTTCGTGTCTTTTCTCGTTGCACAAAATCCCGGTTAAAGTTAGTTTGAAATTATTTGTAGGTCCTTTACACGTCCATTCATTTTCAGTGATCGTTAGCCCGGGTTCAACTGGGAGGGCAATATCTTGCGTCGGTAGTTTGGGGTCTGCAACCTTCTCCGCGGAGAGTTACAAGCAAAACCTGCAGACCTGGATGTTGAACTCCAAGTAGTGATGGAAAATGTCCTGGAAATTTTTTTGGGTTAAATTTGAGTTCTGTTTCCGGAGGACAAGCGGACACAAATGCATTACTGATTGTTAGTTGCACATATGCACTAGCACTGTAGATGGCGTAGCCGGCAATCAATAGTACATTTGGGCCATCCACAGACTTAAGGAAAGTGAACATAATACACAAATACACATTTTACTATTTTCATTATTTTTTTAAAGTAAAAGTCACTTATATTGAATGCATTTTCTTTGAGATATTAAGAAGTAAAAGCTACGACAATATAATAAATATTGTAGAAAATGTTATTAAAGTAATTACTTATTTGGAGATATTAATTTTGCAACAACAATGATGTTTCCTCGTTTACAGATGAAACTTAACCCTGAAACGACTCTTCTATATTTCTTATAATTAGAGTAAAGCAGGGCAAAAGGCCGCACTTAATGTTGCTGCTATACCAAAAACAATATTGAGATGATCCATAACAGTTAACAAACCTTATTCTTTTGCCTATAAAACAGACTGGGTAGATAACAACTGGATTTCGTAATGCATGTTCTAGACGGCAATAAAGTAACAAACTCAGTGTGTGACTTTTACCCCATATAGGGGGCAAAAGTCCTTTAGTTAAGGGGTAAAAAGACGCATACACAAAAGAGACATTTACATTGATAAACTTTTTATTTCACCATTATATAGTTTGTATTAAATACAAATTGTTTTTGAATTTTAAAAATAAGAATTTTAACACTTAGAACATAGAGGTATGTGCTATTGTTTTTTTCTACAAAGGTGTAATTTTGAACTAACGAAATGTTGTTCTCTTTTGAAAATGAGTTCCTCAATTATTCATGTAAAGAGTTACTTTCAAATTAGGACCGTGACCATTTTAGATATTTGGAATTACCAATTGTGCCGGTGCTGTGCCGTCAGTTGTAGCTCAGAATACTTATTAAATGAACGCAACCAAATTGGGATGAAACTGATGCACAACACGGTACTTAACCGTAAAATTGTGGTTGAATTTAAATAAAATTCAAATGCTTCTAATTTAAAAAATGACTAGTTGTGGAAACAGATGAGAAAGAGAAAGGATGTAATTAAGAAATAGGAATGAGCACTAGCCTGATAATTCCAACGAGGCTGGCGTCATCCTGGTCATCTGGAACGATGAAAGGTTTGCCGTGGAGGAACCTGAATGTCCTGTAACAGCCAACAACTGGAAGTTGATCCTGCTGGACTGCTAGGGGCGTCGAACTCTCTTTCTGATACGCCTCTGCGATAATATTCTTCTTCACCTTCATTCCACTACTCTGCTGATAAACTCAAAAGTGTCTGCGGCGATGAACCAGCAGAATGGTATTCTTTAGACATGGTGTCGGTCATCCTCCAATGCTGGTATCTGCTTGTCTCCTATGATTCTGCACCTTTCTCAACTTCGTGGCGAATACCCCTTTGTTGATGTGTCCTCCATGGTTTTGTGTCGCTGAAGAATGATGACCTTGGAGTTCAATGAATGGGGAAGTATCAGGCTATGCTTGAAAGTATGCAGAAAGGCAATGAGGAAACCAGTCGTGTTCATTAACAAATATGCATTTATAAAAGCTGTCTGAGAATGTACAATCTTGATCAAAGTTTTCTTCCGATGAATTTTCAAGAGTTCGTGATTCTGTTGTTAATAATGTAATTTAATAAAATAATTTAATTTAGCGAATTAAGTTGGAGTTTACACAATTATCTCATGGTCACTTCACATCTAATACACAGCTACTTCACACAATATATTCTAACACAAATCACGAACAAAAGTACCCCCTCCTTCATAAAAGGTACATTTTTCGTGCCACCACTTGTTGCATTTGCTACTTTGTATCCAATCTTCATACTGGGATCTTTGTAAACTGCTTCACAAGGAGGACAATTATATAACCCTATACGACCACCTTTTCCAGAAACACCAGTTTCTTTCCTAGAAGTGCTTCTAGTACATACTTTTCTTGAAAATAGGCTTCGGACTTTTGCCTCAAACACGGATTACGACATTCATATTTTTCCTGTCATCTTCCCACGAGTTTTTCAACACTATATGCCTCATTTCAAATTGGTTACTAATGTTCAAACCGTTGTAATTGTCGCAATTTTCTAGTAGCAATCAATAACAACCATATCACTGTTTTCCACTGATCTCGAAATTAGCTGCAAAACTATCAAAAAATATCTTACCTCATTATTTCAGATAATTTCTGTGCTGATGAGATCCGTGCAGTTGACGACGACTAGCGACCATGGCACCTTTCCAGTGATGCGACAACATTGCCAACTCATATCATCTTTTAGACAAAATCCTCTCCGCGGACTTTTACCCTCTGCGGACCTTTGCCTCCGTCTCCTATAGTTGTGAAGGCGCTTTATGAGTAACGTAGTGTTCAATGATTTTAAGAACTTAAACAAAAAATGATTTAGCAAGTGTACATCTTTGGGATAAAGCTGACTGTGGATATTTCAATGTAACCAATAATAAAATGTGTGTTTGTAGTAAGTTTGTGATACAAGATGTTTTGAATTATTTACATTTAAGTTGTTACCCTCTTACATATTAATATTACGTGAAACATAAATTCGAATATATTAGCACAGTATCCTAGGAAAGAGTATATTGAAACTTAATTCAATTTTCTTGGTTACTACAGTTGGAACTTCGACACGAGTAATCTAGAAATCAATGTAAATTTACACTTTTCATGAACATAGAGATTATGCATTTTGGTACAAGATTTATCCTTCAAAGCCTGTGAGACTGTCTGAACCAATGTATCTTTATTCAAAAACTACAGTAACAACTGTGAAGTCAATTCATATACTTGTGATAAATATAGTGGATCGAATTTCAATATGTATTAAAATCTTTTAGATATAATGAGGAAATAGTTAAAGCATAGTGAAAATATTATTGCAAATTATGTGCATGAAAATCAAGAGAGCTCTAATATAACGCAAGGATATCGTTTGTCCGTCAGAAGGTCTTCGTAATAACCTGACAACTAAACGTTTGTTCCCAACAGTTTGAGATTCGGGAACTGGCATACATGTATTTACAAAGAGGAAATTCAGGAGAGAATATAGTCAAAGTCTGCCGGCAGACAGCAAAAGGTTAGGGAGCAGGAGGCTTCTGACCTGTGGTCGAAAATCAGGTCATAGTGGTAGAAGAAAGAAGGGAATCGTAGTGTCAGCGCAGGAAAATAGAGGATCTTTGCGATACACGGATTTATGTCAGCGTGTATGTGCATCCGTAAATCTGTTCCCTTCTCTTATCATATCTTTGCTCACATGAATGTTGATGAAGAGGTCAAAACAATGTGCTTTAAGAGTGATTGTAAAGGCAATGAAGATGAAATGGATTTCGGCGATGATGTGTGGAAATCGTTTTCATCTTCGGTTTTCGCAGGCTGTACGAACACAACAAACTTTTACATCTGAATCTGCCCGAGATCCCCTTCCCCATAAAAACAGAAAGATATGATCTGGGCGAGGAGTATAAAGAAAGAGCGCTCCCTTACAGGAATAGTGATTCAAGTGTCAGGTTTCTCGAAGAAGACAAACCAGGAAAACTGATAGGAACGAATTCAAATTGATTGACATTTTGAAAATGTTGTATGAGTATAAGAAAGTCCATAATAAAACAAAGTCAACGATCAGGGTGATAAATGAGACTGTACTACAGAAATTTGAGGAAATGATGGGAATATACACTGGATTTCATAACCGTAAATGCATTTGTGACATTGTAGACGAAAGCAATAATTATTCCGCACAATCACCTGAACTTTTAAGGCGTCAAAATCATGGATCCTGCGATCAAAAAGTCCTAAAATGGTCGTCATTTGTGCTATCATTCTTCGCGTCAGCAATGGTTGGAGACGAAGAGAGAAAGACTTGTTATAAACAGCAGATGATTTCGTAATGTCGATTCGTGAAGGAACGCTGAATGAATAGTTGTAGCCGGTAAATGTGTTAAATGCAGACCAAAGCTGCTATGAGAAAGAACCACACTGTTGCTGGTCTCTTCGTCGTCATGATACAGTTGCTATCTGAGTTTCTGTTGAATCTTAACAGCAGCTTCGCACTCGTATATGGTTTTCCCTGTCATCTCAGTGGCTGCAGAGCTCAGGAGGTATATGAAATGGTATCGAAATTCTACTGATCCTTCCCGACATTGGAACCCGAAGATTCTCCAAACATCAAGTTTTTTGCCAGGAAATTGGCAAATACTAATGTACAAATAACATTTTTCATAGATTTTAATGTTAATTTTAGTCTTCTACACATATTTTGATTGCAGCTCAGATTTCGTTTTTTTTCTAATCTCCATTAGTACTGTACGCATATATGTATATAATACCATGTCTAGAACACCGATTGTTGCGTGAGATCGTCGTTCTATGATTTCTTTCCCTTCTGAAACTGTTGTCCTTCTGCAAATATTTTTGTATGAAGTCCATTTTTTTTAGAAATATAATATTTGGATATGTTGATGTGTATGTTTCAGAAAATTTACTCCGTGCTGCTAAGGCATAATGTTTTCCTTCTTTCTTTTGGTTTAGAAATGGTGTTTTTATCTTTCAGATGGTTGACTTATCATGGTCTTTCGAACCTCTTTGTAGTAGATTGATACGTCTTCGAAGACAGTTTCTGTTATAATGTTTATAATTTTGACTAGTTCTATGAATACATGTTTATTAACGAGACCTCGGTTACGCTTTACTTGCTTCGATGTATCTTAAACTAGGTAATGTTTTGGAAGATGTTAATCATTGAGAATTTGAACGATGTCGGTTCTGGAAGTTAGATGTGTGATATAATATAATTCATACGCCACTTATTCAGCGACATACATATTTCCTTGGAGTTAGATTGGAAATTGTGTATCTGAAAAATGGGCAGGAATAGCATTTGACCTGAACTTCACAGAATGTTACCTGCAGAAGAAATATGAAGTGTTTACGTTTAAACTAACGGAATCTGGATTATTAACTAAAGGCACTCGTATTAGAAAGTTTTCCTATTCCAACAATTGCTGTAAATTCTCACCTTGAGGAAACAAAAGTGATACAACGCGTATTAAGAGTAGCGACAACCAGGCCCTATCCACGGGGTCGCCCCCTAACTTTTTACTGCCCCCCTAAAATTTTCATGGTAGGCTTGCAAATGAACTATAATATGGTGATGAACTATGATATGGTTGGGTCGCCCCCCCCTAACTTCTACCGCCCAGCCTAGATTTTTGGGCTGGCTACCGGCCTGGCGACAACTATGTGAAGGTCTTATTACATTAAGCTATTGTAGTATACTGAGTATTACTTTTCCCATTGATTTCACTCTTTCCTCCCGTCCTCTGAACAGCAAGTGGAAAGAGCTGACTATTGAGAAATGTTCAAAGCTTTGTTGTGACATTTTAATTAACTTTTTTTTTTTTTTTTTTTTTGAGAACATGGCTCGTCGTTATGAATGAGATTCCGTAGACGGGGAAACCATATTTGTTCGAACTCATAACAAGAGGAAGCTCTATCACATCTCACTTGTTCAGAAAGTTTAATTATACTGGATTCTCTCAATTAATTGGTCTCAATCTTTTCTTGGTACAAAATCTTTCCTACAAGTATTGGCAACGTTAATTTGTTAACTATTTCTTCTCCTATCTCAAAGTAAAGATTTTAGTGAAGTGAGTAAACCAGGAAGTAAATTCATGGAATGCTGGAAACAAAACTATGTATTCAAAGACCTGCTAATGTTTTAATAATCAAGTTAAACTTCGCAATGGCGGTTGTATTTTATCTGATTAATTGGTGTTTGTTTTCTAAAGGTTAGCGTCCCTTTTCCGTATCGAAGCTAATGGCACATTGACTTATGGTTTAAGGTGGAATCCAAAGTTCATAATGCATTATAATTTTTACTGCTCACACATCGGGAACCGAACTTCGTGCTACGGGCACCAAAGCTGCACACATTAGCGATTAGACCAGTGATGAGAGGGTTTAGCCGACCAATATGCTCAATCTTGGAGATTGATTTTCGGACAGTGAACAAAACGCTAACCACGTTTTGCTAGAAGAGCAATTAAAATATGAATACTTAGATGCAAACTAGAAAATTTTGTTTTTCGACTTTTTCAGAAGTACCGATGTAGCAAAAAATTTCAAGAGGGCGTGCTTCTCTTGTGTGACATTTTGTGTCGATGCTCTCCTCGGACTAGTGATAATTTAGAAACAAATTCAGGTAAAGTGTAGAGAATGCCTGACAAGATAACCCAAAAGTGTGCAATGAAATAATGATAGAGTATTATGAATGGATTCAAGTACGTGTACTATGGTGTATACCAAAGCTTATTTCACATTACAATTTGAAAGCTGGTAGATAAATGTTTTGTCCAGAAGCAGACTAGTAGATTTAGTTGATTCACATAATCTGAAATTACTTTTGATACTACTCTGTCTGAAAAAACAGAATCACTTTAATTTACATATAATAATATTTTTAATTCGTTAATTTTATTAACTGTACAGAAAACTACCCTGAAACGCCCTGAAATGTGAGCTTTTAGGAAATTGACCGTGTCACGGAAGTAGCTACTCTTCTGGGGCAAAAGTGGATTCGATTCATGATAAACAAATAAACATAACAGTCCAAATAGAGAAAATTGGTTTATTAGCATAATATCATCTCGAAAAACTTGTGTTTGTTCTTTGGGTATTAACGTTTAACATGAACCAAGATTAGGGACATCGATTGTTAGTTGAATGCTATTTTTATGACTGAATTTCATGTTGAAGTATTGATGTTTTCTTCAACAACTGAAACATTTCATACAAGAAATTACTAGCATACCACGTAACTACGAGTTAAAAGCGGGTTGCTTTCATTCATTCTTTTTTAAAAGAGACATTTTGCTTCCTATTTTTGTTTTTCACGGACATAGGACGAATTTTTAAACAAGTGAGTTTCGTTTCACAATGTGAAACTATGATAGACTTCTAAACTATGAAATTCAATACTCAAACTTGAAGTGGTGCATCTATAAGTACTGGTTGCAATAGAGTAATAAGATCAATGATAAAACATGTTCCTTGGACGCTGAACTCATATCAGAAAGCCATTAAGCCTAGTCTCTATCTCTTACTATTTTTGTTCTAAGATGATAAGTGTTGAATCATAGTTAATTTGAACCACTTCCAGTTTGATTAGACGGTTAACAGAGGCCACAGAACCTACTCTTAGAAAGCTGAATCAATTGTAGAAAACTGCATCTCGATATTTTTTACAATCATTGCTCTACGGTAATCAGTATTGAAGCAATAAGTAGTATAAAAATGTCCAAAACTTTTGGTTTTGGTAGAGTTTCGCAGGTTGTGATGATATGTTCCTTTGAGATCCTGTATCGTTTGCAGAAAACCGCTTGTTACTATCTTAAACCGTTTTGTTCTATGGCGATAAATGTTAAAACCGGAAATGGCTACTTTGAACCACTTTCGGCTTAAATAGAGTATTAACAGAGGAGACGGAATCTATACTTGCGACGCTGAATAGATTGCAGAAAAATGCATCTCGATATCTCTTACCCTTCTTACTCTGATATACGTCGAGAGACAAACAGACGGACGGACAAAGTCGACCTGTAAGACTGACACAGGGGTCACGGTGACTCAGTGGTAGAATACTTATATCTGGTGTGTAGGATCCCTAGTTCGACCTCTGGCCAAGCAAGTTTGTGGTGGACGACATCCAAGCTGTGGGTTTTCTCAGGGTACTCCCGTTTCTTCCCACTTTCGTATTCTACTAATTCGTCCATCCTCATTCACTTTCATTAATCACCGTCTCCCTTAGCCTAAAATGGCATAGTCACCGTTAAACTAAAACATTTCATTTCGTTTGATTTTTAAGATTTTGACACTTATGCATAACATAGTTTGGAAGTCTAACAATGGACAATCTCGTCAAAAAATGGGATATCTTGTTACCCATACGTAACTTCTCTCGGGCCTTTCAATCCCATTCTATCATTTAAAAAAAATAGTAATTTACCTTTATGTCCGTGTTGTTTGACTAAAGTACATATTTATTAGTCATGAATTTTAAGATTTTATTCATACACTCATAATAGCCATTGTTAGGTTGGTTGTTTGAAGTGGGCTTAACGTTTCATTCAGGACCAAGGTCATATTAGACGTGGAGCTTCAGCTTAACGCGGGAATCGAACACAGATCTCTCGCACCGGAACCACATACACTAACCATATGGTCAGAAGGGAGCTCTAATAGACCTGGAGTACACTATGTATTTAAATATTACTATTAATTATATATACAATAACAAAACCAATATTATAACAGCTTTTACAATATTACTAAGTGATGTAAAATGATAGCTTTTACATATTTGCTTTCTTACACGCGTATTTTTAGTTTTTCGAAACAGACTATTTACAAAGAACACGTGTATAACTGTTAGTATATCTATATGGCTATTACAAATATGTATGTTACTGTTAGGAGAATAATTTTATGGAGCAGAATAAAAATTGTTAGTTGTTATTGGCAAAGAATGATATACTTTTCAGCACCCTGAAATTTTGTTTTGTTTGATTTCTCGAAATCCACACATGAAATTTTTCACTTAACGATTTCATATTATATAACTCAACGGAATTTATGTATAGGTATATGTCCAATACTTTGACTTTTTCTGTTAAATGCTAGTGATATTGTAGAGTTGTATTATACTATTATACTGACTGCATCACTCCCTATAAACATGCTAAGTCGAGCAAACGTAAACTTTACTTCCACATCATATGTGTGTCTCATTACGTTATCCCATATGGCGAGAGCATCTTTTGTGGATGAAACAGTAAAATTATAAAATTTTCATTTAAAAAGGAAATCAAACTCGTAATCGCTAACGCTCTGTCAGAACAGTACCTAACATATAGGTCCCAGGCCGCTTCCTGTCTTAACTAATTCTTTCTTTCTTTCCTTTCCTCGGATAGTGTGATCACCAAATGACGTCATCCCTCATATGTGAAGGGCTAACATGTCCATAGATGCCGAAAGGTCGGAAATCTAATTTCTACATCCTAAACAAACAGACAAGAAAGCAAGTATCTTAAGTATGATAGTCAAACTCGTCGTTATTGTATCCTGGAAGGTAATGCGCTCTTGCTTAGGAGATCTGTAAGGCTGGTTGTATGAAGATCAGGGTTACAAGAGAATCCTTATAACTGGTAAATGTCTTCATGTGTTATCCTATTTTCTGGCGCTATGTGAACTTCAATCCTCTTCCCTACAAGCAAAATTTCAAAATTAGATAATATCAATAATTAAAACACAATTTGTATCAATTTCTTTGCTAAGTTCCATAAATTCTTCATGCTTATTTGATACATCAAAAGGTGAGAGAGGCCATCTTCACGCTAGCTCTTGTACATTTATAATTTAAAAATCAAATACTACCAATAATTAGGCTCCAATTGGTCCAAATTTGTTCATTATGCTCTCATGATTTATTAACGCTTATTTAAGAAGAGAGACCAACACAAAGTAAGGGCAAAACCCACCTAATCTTCCCGTCGCCACATTCGAGATTTAAAAATTAAGTACTACAAATTATTAAGTCACATTTTTGTTACAATTTCTTCACTAGGTCCTACAATTCACATTTGTTTAAGGAGAGAGAGGAGGCAGGCAAGTATTATGGTGGAGCCAACTCTACCCATGAACATTTAATATCAGAGAATTAATCCAAACCACTACCACAGTCACAATTTCTTAACTATGTCCAGTAGTTTGTTTATGCTTATTTAGTGAGAGAGAGAGACAGAGACCAAAATAAGGTTAAAGGCCAGCTTTACACTTGTATACTCGTTGTCAAAGAATCAATCCAAACCACTACCATTAAGTAGATCACAATTTATTGCAATATGTTCAATGTTTGCTATACTATTTAATGCTCATTTAAGGAGGGAGTGACCGAAACAAGGTGGGGAGCAACTTGACATTTACCCAATATCACAGATTTAATCCAAATCATTTATCAATAGTACTGTAATTAGATCAAAGCTTGTTCAAATTCGTTTACTAAATCTCACAATTTGTTGACATTTATTTAATAAGAGAGAGAGGGGGAAGCATTGTGGTGTAATGAACTTAACTATCGTACACTTAATGTCAGAGAGAGGGCCGCGGTGACTCAGTGGTAGGGCGTTCATCTCTGGTGCTTGGGGTCCCGGGTTCGATCCCAGCCCCCGCCAAGTGGACCTTATGGTGGACAAACACCGTGTGCGTGGATTTTCTCGGGGTTCTCCCGTTTCCTCCCACTTTCTTCATTCCACCATTTCGTTCATTACTCATCATCACCGTCTCCTTTTAGCCTAACCGGCATAACCGTGGGACGTAAATCTCAAACATTTCATTTCAGTTTCATTTTTTAAAATGTCAGAGAATCGATCCAAACCAGTACAAATATTTAGATTATCATTTTCTAACTACACTCCATAGCTTGTCCATGCTTATTTGGAGAGAGAAGAAGACCAAAAGAAGGTGAGACGACAACATCACATTTGTATACTCAATATCAAAGAATCAATTCAAAGCACATCCAGTATTTAGATCACAATTTATTCCAATTTGTTAGCTATTTCCTATAATTTTTCATTCTCATTTAAACAGAGAGAGGCCAAATCAAGCTGGTGGGACCAACTTCACACTTGTCTACTCAGAGTCACAGAATCAGTCAAAACCAGTACCGATAATTGGGTCATAATTTGTCCAAATTTGTACAGTATGTTTCATAATTTGTTCACACTTAGTTGAAAAGAGGGATACCAAAACGAGACAGTAATGCAAACTTCACACTTGCATACTCAAAGTTACAGAATCAATTCAAACCACTACAAATAATTAAGTCACAAATTGTTCAAATTTGTTCAATATGTCCCATAACTTGGTCACACTTATTTAGAAGATGGAAATCAAAACAAAGTCTGAGAGCAACTGCATACTTGGATACTTAATCAATCCTGGTCAATTAACATCACAAAAACAATTCAAGTGAATACCAATAATTAGGTCACAGTTGTTTCTTATTTGTCCACTTTGTTCCATAATTTGTTCAAACTTATTTAAGACAGAGGTCAAAACATCTTCGTGGAGACTACTTAACTCTTACTCAATGTCCGAGAATTTATGCTAACCACTATCAATAATTAGGTCACAATTGGTTCCAATTTGTTCATTATGTCCTAAAACTTGCTCACATTTGTTTAAGGAGAGAGATACCAAAACGAAATGGGAGGCAGCTTTACACCGACCCACAACATTCAAAAGTTAAAAGTTAGTTAATATCAATAACTACTATTTTTGGTCATTTTGCACATATTTCATCATTAGGGTTTTAGCTCAAACTCCTTTCAGAGCCTAAAAGATAGATATTCAGATCTTGTAAATAGCATCTGTAATGCAAAGAGCAGAGCTGACTTTTCCATGTACTTAAGCGTACCGTAAAAATATTAGGTGTCTTGATACCACAACTTTGATAGTTTACTTTTATTTATTTACTAAGTTTCATACAACACTAGGCCAATTAGCTGAAACTGTACAACATAAAGACAAAAAAAAAAAAAGATAAAATACAGAAAAAGGTTCATCTCTCATTATGCAAGGTTCCCATCATTTGAATTCTAAAGTTTCTCTCAGACATAAAAATGTTACATTATCTTGACAGTGAATTGTAATCGTGGGCTAATCTGTAAAATAAAGAGCGCTTTACAATCGATAACCTAGGTATCTCAAAAGTTAGCAAATTGAGTGAGCGAGTTTGCCTTTGAGGAACACGAAAGTTAATCTGCGATAGTAAAAACTCAGAATCAATTCTGTCATTGATGATCTTATACAAGTAAAGTAAATCAGGTCTGCGGGGTTCTTTTGTCAGGAGAACATAAGTTCATTAAATGCATTAGTTCTTGTTCCGAGTAATTACGTAACTCGAGAATTCTAAATCTAACAATGGCAAGAAAGATGTTTAATACAGAGTCAATTCGAGCTAGATTAGTAGGTACTGCCATATTCCATGCAGATGAACAATATCTAATGATAGGAAAAATAAAAGCCTCATAAAACATCGTAAGGGCAGTTGGAGAAATTGAATATTATTCCCTTTTGCTAAGAACCCATATGTCTCATCTTTCGCCATTCCTTTTTCTTTTAATTCTTATCATAATGTAGAATTACATAGTTTTTTTTTTATTGTCCAAAGGATGAGCTAGTATTGAAATGACAATAATGCTTCGACTATTTGCAGTAGAATCAGTATTTGTATATACATATATATGAATGCAACATATAACGAGGAACTTCTACTTTGATGGATATGCGGTTGAATGAGTCCGTTCGATTGAACCAATGCCAGCGGTAAATCGAACTTTCTCTCGCTGTAAACCAATACTAGTCTGCGATGAAAGATTTCGGATTTAGGCGACAATCACCCTTCTTCTCAGTTCAGTGAACAATATCGCGCAGCCTCGAAGAGTCACATTTTATTAGTGTTTACAAAAAACCAAGAGCTACATTGATCATTCATCCAATTCAATGATAGTTGTAGAGAACGGTTTTTGACTTTTTAATCGGAAACACCAGACTTTGGATTCAGTGTAACATAGTGTAATACAAAATTATTTTTTATCCGTGTTGGAATTACAGAAACAAAAGAATTTAATCAATAAACATGTACAGTCCTGTTTAAAAATCAATTCAGTAGCTGTTACATTCATCGAACAAAAGAAACGAGATTGTCTTCTTGGCTATTTCCACGGCTTTGATTTTAAATTAATGTATTAAAATGATCTACACTGTATGAAGTTACCTAGTGCAGTATTTTAAAAGAAGATGTGCTGTCATATGAATTCCAATACCCAAAAGTATGGAGATAAAGCTGTTAATAGAGCCAACGTGGCCCAGTGGAAGAGCGCACACCTCTGGTGCTTGGAGACTCTGATCCGAGCCAGCTCGCACTAAATGAAATATGTAGTGGACAAACACTGTGTATGTGGATTTTCTCGGGGTTCTCACGTTTTTTCCCACTTTCTCCATTTTACCATTTCGTTTATTATCATCACCTTCTCCCTTATCCTCGGTGTATAATGAGACTGTAAACTAGACATTTAATTTCATGTTTATAAAGCATTTAGGAAGAGGAAAAGTTTACTTTATGTTAAAAAAAAACTTATGATATATTTTTACTGAAGTATTTAACTCTACAGAAACACTAAAACTATGGAAAACAATTGCAGATTTTCAAACTGATTGTATGATGATAAATGAACAAAATCAGCAGTATCAAAAGCAAAGCCAATGTGAAATGCATTGTAAGAGATAGGATGTAATAAGGAAAATGAAGGAAATATGTTCGGAGTGTAGCCAGAAAAAGAACTATGTCTAAAGGAACGGGATGGAAGAAGTGGCGTACACAGGATTTTGCCTAAGAGGTTCAAAATTACAAGTTCATATCATTACATCTGTCTATATACATAAATTAACATTGTAATTTTTTGTATAATATCTATCAAAAGGGAGGGATTGAAACCCGGAAACTCACCTTGCATATGTCATTGAATAGAAGGTACTGTGGAAAGAAGGAAAGGCATCATTAACTTATTCCGCTACCATGGATTCTCGAAATCATTCCCTATTTAAATGGTGAGCTCCCTCGTGGCTAAGCGGTTAGCGTACGCGCCTTTGGCGCGGGAGACCCGGGTTCGATTCCCGGCGGGAGCTCATGTGGTTCAGATTCCACGTTAATCAGTAGGTCCACGTCTCACATAGCCTTGCTGCTGAAAGGGACGCTAAACTAAAATCAACTCAACTCAACTATTTAAATGGTTTTGTGCCATTCTTTTCTCCTAGTCAACTTTCTCTTTTTTGCTACTTAAGGGAACGTCGAGAGAGCCAACTCCACCAGAAAAGTATGATGGTCATTTAAAAAATTCTCGCAAAAACATACAGGACATTGATTTACCTCTCATCAATAGCGTTATTTTTTAACATAGTCTTCTTTCATATTAGCTGACTCGCTTAAATGATATTTCAGATTATCTACCCAATCGGCGGAAACGAAATTCTTTCAGTCGTAAGATCTACGTCAGAAGGAACACCACATTCAACCATTTTTCAGCTTTGGGAATAGGTGAAAGCCTGATGCATCCAGATCTGATGAATCGGACGGATGCAGCAACTAAATTATACCCCAATTGATTGACTTCACTCTTTAGAGATTTAATCCAACACAATATCTATATTTCGTACTGCCATAAGTACACTGTTAAAAATACTTACTCAAAACTGAGTATACTTAAATATTTTAAATTAAATATTTTACTCAGCACAAAAATTCAGCTTATTCAAGAAGTGGAAAAGAATGTTTACAATGGTGCTCATCGTGCTTGTTTATTCAAATTTCTGAATCGATTTTGCAAAAATCATTCGATTACTTATTCATTAACGTACATGCTCAGTAACAGTGTAATTTCAAAACAGATTCAAATAAGTACAGTGTGGCCCATAAGTTCCTACCCATTAATATACCTTATGTCCAGAAAATCTGTGTGCTGCCACTCGTTGTTACTATATTACGTAATGCGATGTCATGTTTTGTGATATATTTTTTGCAACATATCAGGAGTTATTGCTTCATATGCACAACAGGGAACTTATGTACTAGGTGCATAAGAAATGTGGATGGCTAGGAACTTAACAGACCCTGTAGCTAATAGTGGAAATTTAACAATCCAAATTTTTTCGTACATTTTTAATGCCTACGAACTTCTAAAATTAAGACACAAAACTATTTTCATAATACATTTAAATTCAACTATTCATTCAATTTTCATCACTTCTAAAGCAAATGAATAATCGTTACACCACTCATTTTCAGCAGCAAGGCATTGGACTATAGAGGTCTGCGCGGATGGAAATTTTAGGCCGGGCTCGGCCCGACACGTGAATGTACATTGCGAGGCCCGACCCGAGTCCAAAATACTTTACCTTTTAGGACCGAGTTCGTGTAATAATCAAATGATCTCGAAATAAGCCCGAATTACGGAAACTTAATAATTAACGCAAAATTGTATTTTTATTTACAACAATTACAAGTTTGATTTTGCTTTTTAAAACCTTGCATGATTCACAGGGGATTATCGAGACAAATGAAGGTTATCATTTACACTAACTAAATGGTAATTTATATAAATTCAGTCTCCCGTAGCCTCGGTGCACAATGGTGGGACATTAAAGTAAATATTTCATTTCATTTTTTTAATATACATTTTCATGAAATGCCCAACTTGAAATGAATACTCCAAATATTTAAAGCAAAATATCAATTTGTACAAATTACGACATTACAGTCATTGTCGATTGCTGTGAAGAACAAGAATGGAATCCATACCCTGACTGCTCAAACTTTCAGTCACAGATAAGCTAAGCATGTTTATTTCAGTTACTTTTAGTTTTTCTCACTATTACATCTAGCTTTACTCTCAATTGCACAATGATAATCAGATTTTTAGTGTGCGCGTCTCAAGTTACAAATTTAGATGTGCTTTAAAAGTTCTCCAGGAAGAATGGTCTCATATATATCGTAGTACAGTATATTTACAAAGTTGGTTGAATACTTAAAACTTTACGGTCCGAGCCCGAAGTCATCTATGCTTTGTAGACCTGAGCCTGTGCAGAGCTCTATTGGCCTAAAGCTTAACGTAGAATATGAGTCACCTGCTTGTACTAGGAATCGAACACTCTTATTGTGTGCCGAAGGGAAGTTTGCTAACCATACATCCATGAGAAACCTGAAAAACAGGCCTAAAATTTCGCAAGTCTAGCTGGAACCAAATTTATTGAATATCCCGTAAGTGCTTCTTGCCTTAAACCTATCTACTTTATATGACTTGACAATTGACTCTGCTTATCGTTATCACATAATTATTTATTTGAATTATAAGATGAAAGTCGATTCTTACCTGTGTCTTTGCATGCTTGTTTTAACAGTCACATTTCAGTGGTAAATTAATTTAAACTGTAGTTCAGAAATATTCATTCGTTTATTTAGGGGAAGAAACATTACGTAAACATACATCATATGCAACTAAATTCTGAAATTGTAAAGTGTACTAAGAAAGTATTTTATTTATCCTTTCACAATAATTTGTTTATGAGGATCTAAAATATATAAATCTACTGTTGAAACCCTCTCGTCCTAGAAGCAATATGTGCCAGTGTAATCTTCAAAAAAGCAGAAAATTCCTCTCCCCAACCAGCAGACGATTGGTTGTTCAAAACCCTCTTTTCAACACTGAGACAATACGAGACGTGGACCTACACCTTAACGTGGGATGCAATCTACATGAACTCTCACTCATAATGGAGCCCAAGCATCAAACGCTTAAATCTCGTACGCTGGCCAAGGCCACGAGGAATCTTCTCAAAATGGCACCGCAGTCGTCTCTTATTTATTTTTCAAACAGTGTTTGTTAATCAATATGGATTTGCCATTGTGAGTGTGCTAGTGAGGAAACTCCGTACAAAACTACAACTTCCAATGTGGATGCAGTACTATGGTTATAACTACGTTCACTTACTTTCTACTATGGTTGCCTGTGTCAAAGCATGTTTCTGAAGGAAAACTTTTACTTTATGTTCAGTACGTTTGGGCCATAGTTCACTGCTTCCAGTAGGAGATGATTAGGTATTGGGTCGAAGTGCATGCACAAAGAGACGCCGAGGGCGACAAACAATTGGTTTATTTCAACGTCAGTCTGTAGTAAAGTGTATTCCGTTAAATAGTATATTTCAGTTACTTGCAGTCTTGAAAATTGTAAAGTAGTTCTTGGGCATAATATCTTACTGAAAGGATGCAAATAAACACTCACTCACTCGCCTGGGGCGAGTGGTTCATAGATGCGGGCGAGTATTTAATATCATACCGAAGGTAAGTATATGATTTCTATTGTGAAATGTGGGCTGGTAGTTTTTTTTTTTTCTGGGGCGATTAAAATTTTGTTGCTTATTTGCATTCCTGTCTTACTGTAATAGTGAAGCAATACAACAATGCATTTGAACAGATGAATAACGTGAAGCGTCACTGTGTTATATTTGTTCCTCGTACCTACCATACGATAAAGTTTTACGTGCTACTGTTTCATTTAATTAATTTGTTACTTGTAACACCACAAATGTCGACCCAGACGTGTACACCTGTTCTTTAGTATCGTGGAAAATATATTTTCGATTTACTTTCTCTTTTTTTAGTATTTAATATTGTATTCATTACGTGTCGGTAAAACATTCAACTTTTATCAGTAGAGTTCAGTAATTTACAATCCAAGTTTACGATTCTTACAATGTCATTGTGCACTTTTGGGTGTATGTTTTGCTTGAAAATTCCTAACTCCACTGAAGAAGGTGGCAGAGACTAACGAAACTACCTAGATTGGAGTATTTAATACTATAAAAAAAACGAAATAAAGGATAATTGCTAAACATATTTCGTTATTATAATAAGCATGCACCAAACCACATCGTTAAACAAAACTCAGTGAAAAATATAAGAAAAGGAAATTCCCAATTTTACGTTCTGCAATTATGCTTATAAGTTAAAGGAGAAGCATGAACAATGAAAATAAATGATTTTGAAAGAATTGGTGGAATGAGCATGTAGGAGAAACTAGTAAACAGAAGCCCGAGTAAACACATTGACACGATGTGTCTACAAACTCTAATGGCTTTGAATCTAACAAAGGCCTGTTGCACCAAAGGTGAACGCTCTACCACACAGCTTCGTGATCCTAAATATCAAATGAAGTTTGAAAAAAAAATATACAGCAATGTAACAGTAAACGTCTGTTAAATCAGTCTACTTACTATTGTAACATCTAACAGTCTCGACCATTCTTCAAGGATGCCTTGCAAAGTTTTGTTTCCTTTTCAATTTTGAACCAACGTTCATCGAAAGTGTTCCCAGTGAACTGTTAGAAATTTTCCTCTGAAAATGTATTTTCTTTTAACCACTGTTTCTTCTGCTGAAATACACTTCACGAGCCTAGTGTGCTAGGCGAGAACAAACTTCTCCTCACAATCTCCTTTTTGCTTTATCTCATTCAGCACGAAACCAGTATTCCTCCACAAGAAACATGAAACCAGAGATTACATAATTCATTACACCTTATATTTATCCGTGCTATGTAACATTTCAGTCATCTTCCTTGTTTGCAGAGCGAAATTCCGTTTTGAGGTTGCCTCAGAGTTGAGCAAACTTATACCACAGTATAGGATTGTTAATGAAATATTCGTGCATATCGTTCTAGAAAATCAAAATGTTCTATTTTCACACTTCAGTAAACTTTATTTTGAAGAGTTGGAAGAAAATTTGAAACAAATAGGAAATGAATAGCTTAAGCCTTAAGTTTAACATTATCTGCAAATATGTAAAGCTGTCTGATATCTAGGCAAGTTTACATCAGAACTAACAGACGCACAGATATCAAAAAATATTATCTGGTATGTACGGTCCATGAAAGTGTAAACGTTTCATGTTACAAAAAAGTATACTCTGATATATGTCGTTCCAAGGACGGTGCAAACTTTTTGTGAGTCGCAACATGGAAATCTTTCTTACTCATCTTATTCTATTGATGTTCCTCTCACCGACTACTACATATGTCTCCTTAATGACAGGAAACTGCAACGTGCGGTTAAAGACTTGTTCGTATTGCAACCTCGAAACTTCTTTCTGCTTGGCTGAACATGACACTGTGTGTCTATAGTCGGAGACAACTTTGACTACTTTAACCAAGTTCTGTGATTGTCATTTACTTCCTTTTGAGACTGACACATATCTATCAGACATTACAATGAATCGCGCCAACCCTTTTAGAAGACAACTAATCTATTTTCAAGCTTATATACGATATGCAACTTTATATAATGCACATATAACTTTTTGTTTGTTTGTTTGTATATTTATTCCCTTGATTAGAACACTCTGCTGAACTTAAAATTTATACTTTGGGATGAAGGTAAAAAAATATTGTAACATGTAATGAATAAATGGTTACCGTTTAATGAGGGCGCGAACAACAAAGGCTTTTGTCCCCGTTACCCACCGTAACTTGTTCTTGTGTATGGAAAGAAACTGTCCCCATTTAAGATCCTCGCTGTTTGATTAACTCCACTTTAAGACAAAACTTTCTTACTCCACATGACACGATAGTTGAGGTGCTACGTGTATAAAAACTGCAAATTGTGATAAGAACATCCCCGTTGGTATAAATAATGTTTAAGGTTCTACAATGAAATTTAGTCGGAGAGGCATCGTCTAAACGCAAAGAAATTCAAGATGGCGGCCATATTTCAAAATGGCAACGCGGATACAGTTTTTCTGTTATACGTCGCAGGAATTGAGTGTTTGGTATCGATTTATAGGTTTATGAGGTGAAGGAAAGCAATTTTTGTGTTAAAAACGTGTTAGGAATTATATGTAAACGTCCTGATCACAAGTGTAGTGTTTCACATTTGTGGTTCTTTTATATAATAATAAACTCGTTGTAACAAAAGCACACCCAACTAATCCCTGTTTTTACTTTTTAATTTTTTTCAGATTTGAGTATGTGAAGATGGCAATCGAAAGTGGCAAAGCGATTCAGTGGAACTATCAAAACTGATTCAGTGGAACTATCCAGACATGTATGGTGAGAAAAAGTTCATGGTGATGTTTGGTGCCTTCCACATCAAACAAGCTTTCTCAGAGTTTTGAGTCAGTGGATGTCAGGAAGTGGATGGAGCGCTGCGATTTCCAGCGCTAATATTGCATTGCAGAAAGCTATCTCAAAATGACCCCAGGTAAAGAAAGGCAGAGGGATTCACCAAGTGACTACAGCAGCACTATACCATTGTCGGAAGATGCTTACCACCAGTCTGGTTCTGAACTTGAATTTGACATATGGAGTGAAGAGCAAGCTGCAAAACAGTGTCGTGTTCAAATATTGGCTGACTTGTCTTGAAATGGAAATCCCATTTCTTTTCTTTGTTCGCTCAATTAGAGAAGGCAACTTCTTTTTGTATTGTAACTGCTTAAAAGACATGATTCCTTGTTTTTTTTGTCCTGGTTCATCATAACTATGCCCGTTGGCTACCGGTCTATCTGAAAGACCTATTTGATGCAGAGTCTCAACTACCAGGCATACATAGCTCATTTCCTTCTGGACGGTTTGTGATAAGAAAATCAAACAGAATCTTCTCAGCAACTAGCATAGACCAAGCACATGAACAAAATAACGCAGTAATGAAAGGTGATGGTGGTGTCGTAGGGCTGAAGCAGTATCCATCGGCACTAAGACGTTAAATGGTTGCCAGGCCAGAAATCTGAGTTAATACAGGAACTTGAGAGTGGCATTCAGCTAAAACTTGAAGTAAACAATCGACGCCATCATGAGCAGTACCAGTCATATCAAGTAAAATATGTCGCGAAGGTTCAAGCATTTTACAACAAATTGACAGAGTTTGGAAATCCATTTTTAGGGGGTGAAGATCTTATTGTCATCGACTACAGGATTATCGTAGACAAGCAAGTTAATGCATCAATTTATTCGGCACAGTCGACTGGTATTAAGCTATTCCGTAGTTTAACCGAGGAAATATTAGTAAAACAGTCTACAACAATATTTCAACCTTTGAAGAAGAACAAAATACCCCTGTTTAACACTCCTGCGAAGGACGTTAGCAAACACAATAGTATACTTAAGACTTAAAAACAGATCTTAAGCTGTTTTCTAGACTCTTTATTTTCACAGAATCGTCAGTTGGATATGGAGAGTTTTTTAAAGCACGAAAACCAACCATTTCCGCCTGCAGTTTCAAATAATGGCGAATTTAGATTAGGCAATAAATCTGACTTAGTACACATTCTAGAAGATACTGTAGACAAGAATGATAGTGCCTTTCCTGGAACCTGTTATGCTATAGTTTATGATAGTGCAGTTCTTATTAACGTTTTAAAACCAAATTCTTCAAGAACATTTGATGACTACTATATGAACACATTTTATCCTCACATTGGTAATGACATTGAAAATTTTGCTTGTCAAAGAATTGATTTGATTTGAGATAGATACATTACACCAGGTATTAAAGGTGCAGCTAGACAGAAGAGAGGAGCTGGAACCAGGAAACAAGTGCTTTCACACGTGACTTTACCTAAACATTGGCCAGATTTCTTGCGGAATTCTAGCTACAAAGAAGAGCTTTTTACTCTACTTGGAGCATTAGCTGTAAATAATATTACAAATATTCAAGTTCTAACTACTGCAGGAGAAGAAATTAAAGGCAATATTACTGCACGAAGTTCTCTAATTGGTGCCCATTGCCCTGGCCATGAACAAGCGGACACAAGGATAATACTCCACCTCCAAGATAAAGAAGGAAACGGCTTCAAAAATATTGTTATAAGCACTGTAGATCCCGATGTCGTAGTCTTAGCAATTGCTTACTTCTTTCCCTTGTTAACAAAGGCCCTGGATAAACTTTGTATTGCATTTGGAACAGGAAAGAATTATGGATTTATTACAGTTCATGGTATAGCTGAAGCAATGGGAAGCGAAAAGGCTATATAGCCTTACCAATATTCCACGCTTTTACGGGTTGTGACAGTATTCCAAATTTTACAGGGAAAACAAAAAAATCAACTTGGAAGACATGGATGCTGTTTAAAGAAGCCACTACTGCATGTTATTTCATCTCACAACCTCAAACTCCCATTCCAACGGCAATTTTTGACATTCTTGAAAGATACGTGGTATTACTATACTGCTCAACCAGTAACAGTAGAAGTGTCAATAATGAACGACAGGAGTTGTTCATGACCAAAAAACGTCCCCTTGAAAGTCTGCCACCAACAATAACGCATTACAACAAGTGTTACGTAGTGCTTTCTAAGCTGGACACGTTTGGGGACAAGCAAGCAAACGCACAATATATGTACCTTCTCCAGTCGACTGGGGACGGTGGTTGGATGATGCATCATGGCACGTGAAATAGTCGGATTTGTCAGAAATTTTGGACTCATGTAGAGAACTAATAAAATGTACGTGCAAAAACTGTAGAAACAAGTGTGGATGCGGACATGTTGGACTGTCTTGTACACTATTATGCAACTGTAAGAATGAATGTGAACAATGAATGAATGAAAGAATCAATGGCTGTGCTTGTCGATGTGTTTGGTTATGGTCTAGAAACATTGTTCAACTTCAGAAATATTCAGTTTAAACGAAGCATTATATCATATACTGTTAGATAAAAATAGTGTATAATGATTTCGCCTATGTTTCAATTTTAAAAATATATGGAACAGAAAAACATCTACAGTAATTCCTAACTTGTTTTTAACATAAAAATTGCAATCCTTGACCTCAAAAACCTATAAATCGATACCAAACACTGAATTCCTACGACGTATAACAGAAAAACTGTAATCGCGTAGCCATTTTGAAATATGGTCGCCATCTTGGATTTATTTGATTTTAGACGATGCCTCCCCGACTTAATTTCATTGTATAACCTTAAACATTATTTATACCAACGGGGATGTTCTTATCACAATTTGCAGTTTTTCGTTGATTTCTGCGATGTAGCACCTCAACTACGATACGTACATGAATGTATAAATAAATAATGGAATAAGTTCAGCATATCCGATAAACAAAACATGGGGCTGTGGCTTAAGAGCGCTCACCCTTGGTGTAAAGGATCCTTGGTTCTCAGTTTTCGTCAAATGAGCTTTCTAGAAGCCAAACACGGCTGATACTTCCGTTTACTTCCACTTTCCTCTTTCTACCATTATCATCCATATCATAATCATCACAGTCTCCCTTAGCCTTTGTGCATAATTGTAGGACTTCAAACTAAAATCAATTCTTAAATGAAACCAAAATGTGATCTAGAGTCCCATTTCGGTAAAATGTCTAAACTTTAGACCCTCCCAATAAATTGTGTGAAATATTATCCCCTCAATTCAAGTTGTGATTCATGGAATGGACCCACCATACCATTTCCAAAATAATTTCTTCATTTTTGACATCAACGTTTCACGATTATGCAGCAAGGGTAAAGGAGACGGTGATGGTGAGAATGAATGAAATGGAGGAAAGAAGAAAGTGAGAAGAAACAAGAGAACGCAGAAAAACCCCACGTACACGATGTTTGCTTTGTAGTAGCCAAACGGTCAGTGATTGGTGGTTGTGCCATTGAGACTTTTTTCTCAGGATTTCAGGATCTCAGTATCTACAACATATCACGGTTTCAAACAGTTCCACCGAAATCCAATTTCCATAAGAATTTTGCGGGATCCTTTAATATTTTTCAACTAGGGCCATATTTCAAACTTCCCTAAAGGGTTCGAACATGAATGCTTGCCCCAAAAGAATTTAAGTTACGACACTGAGTAAACGTTCTGAGAACAACAATTCAATGAACAAAAAGAAAAGCATCAAACTTACAAAACAAGTAAGTATTCTGAACATTACTAACGTAACCTCATGTTCTCGAGTACCTTGGAAACTTGCAAATACAGAATTGTACACAATTTATTGAAAAAACGTCGAAGGGACGACAGCGACATAGTCATTGATGACTACAATCCCCCTACCAAAACTAGTTCCACGCCTAATGACACACCTGACCTAATTCGATATCATAATGAAATAAAACACCTGTATCATATTCTTACCAACGTTTTCTAAAATATATGTTAAGTGTTCATATGGTTTATATCCCACGTTAATCTGTAAACAATATAAAGCATAGCTGATGCAGATTGAGAACATTACTACCTGGTTGTTCGCTATTACATACCATATAAGTATATCGTTTTCATACATTACGTACTTAGCCAATAAATTTTGTTCCTCTCACAGACTTGAGATATATCACATTTCTATTTCATGCACTCTTGAAGGACACATTTAGCAAAGAGTGTCTCGGATCAGTCTCTCCACATTTTGTCCTTCTTTCCCTGGCATAATGTCTGCAGATGTATCTATTTTCAATCTTCACGACGTTATCAATTTAAAGATAATGCTAACCATATTGCCTTATATATATATATATATATATATTGCCTACATTGCCTACAGACAAGGACAGGAGTGCTTCGAGAACAATTTCTCATCGCTCTACTCACTGTCAGTATAGCTGAGAACAGGAAATGGGAGGGTAGGGAATATTATGTTCTGTCACTGCAAATGAGTTTGCATCAGTAATATACCAAAATTTTAATTTATATTGATATCAAAAATATTATTTTGGCTACAATAAAGTGTATGTTTTTGGAGATAAAAGTGTTATTTTAGAAACAGTCTTTCAATTTCAACCTACCAGTTGCCTACTTTGGATCTCTGTATATTCCTTCTATTGGACCGGCCTATTGCAGACACTACTTCAGAATGACGCTTTGAACGCACTATTAATATTGTAACATTAACTATAGTATCCTGTTTAACCAAAAAGGTACGGAAAATAGTTTTTTTTTATTATTTTATGCTCCAGAATGACTCAAATGGGTCCGTATGGAATAGATTTAAGATGAATTCAAAATAGAGATTTACACTTATCTAAACAAGAGTTATGGTTTGAATGAATGCGGTAGAACATATGAAGTTCCTAAAGCAGCGATCAGACAACATGCTAAAGAAAGCAGGCCTAATATTAACGGAATTTAGACGTTAGAAATACACACTATATTCAATCACCAGTGGGTCCAGAAGAATCGTTTGGAAGTGCCGATTGTCCTTTTCAAGATTAACTCAGTTTCACATCAAATCAGAATAAATTAGTGAAATAATTTACATACAGCCTTATAAAAAGTTGCCTTTAGGGCCAGGGCATTCGCCACCACCATCCTCTCAGTTGATTCGCCAGTGCATTCAACCCAGACAAGGAGAACATTCTTACTGAGTACCATATATTGTTGGATGAGTGATTTCTCTTTTGGAATGATAACTAAAGAACTACAGTGATTTGCATTTGATGATATTTCAGACACATTCAACGGAGAGAAGTGGCTGGCTGGAATCAAATCATTAATTGGAAGAAGAGTAGCTGTAATTATGTATTGCTTTCCAATATTATTGTTTAGGGTATCAAGTCCAAATATTGATTTTGAGTTTTTCATTAATGCTTAATTTTAATAACGTGATTTGATTTTAAAAATGATCTATCGGAAGAAACATGTGGTCCAACTTAGGAAATTAGTTTCTTTAAATGGACGGATGGTATTAGTTTTCTTTCTTTCTTTCTTTTTTTTTGTAGTATAAAGTTACTGTGCACTTTTTTGATTAAAATAATATGTATCACACACCTTAATATATTTTTTTAGTCATTAGTTTTGCAGTTCAATATTTTCTGTAGTGTATATGAGAAATATATGAAACTTGTTCAAACCAGGCAACTATCCCCAAGTTGAATTAGCTTACTTTCTGAAAGCCAACATCTCATTTCTGAGTATGCCCAAAGTTGGTCTTTAGAACTAACCACATTATGACTTTTAGAGTTTTAGAGAAATTATATTGAACTTAAAGTTTGTTTTGGGATATGATTTAAGTTTGTCTTGTTTCCTCATGCAAAACTTTAAAAAAAAGAAAAACGTGTCTTCTATGATTTGAAGTAGTCTGGCACGAGTTTTGAAAATAAAATATTGTTCCACCAGAAGTTGTATTTTCACATTTTAACAGTGAACTTGACTCCAGCAGACGAAACAATACCTCAGAGGTTTCCATAAAGGAAAATCAATATTAATTTGTGGACAGCAAACACGTTTCAGTTCCTTATGTACTTGCTTTCACATTTTTAAAGGAAAGGAAGACTTAAAGAAAGAAAAGAAGGGAACGGGTTATTAGGTTAACTTTGAGAACTTTTTGTGTCTTCCACCTACTTTCAGGAACGTGATTTTTTTAAATCCTAATGTAACCTGTTGATTCTTTATTACCTTTTGTGTTACAGGTAAGAATAAATAGAAGAAAAATAGTATTGCATTATTCTTTGTTGCGTGTACATTAAGAAGATATCAAAAATCTGAAAATTTGTATAACAATTTCTCTGAATGAATTCTTATCGCATCAATCCTGATTTGTACAGAGAAAAAAAAAACAGTATTTATTCAAATCTCGAGGCCTTCCATTTTGGTTGTGGTTAATTAAGAGTTTCCCTTTATTTTTATTGTTTGCCCTTATGGAATACTAAGGTAATGAAAGTCATGATCTACTGTTAATGTGGGCCCCGAAATATGATCTAGACTTGGCCCCCTTTCTAGTCAAGTGACTAGCAAGCGCGTTTGGTGTACGTGGTTCTGGGTTCTATTTCTGATGCAGTGTTTCGGTGAGAGAATGTGGAGTGCATTACAATAGAGCAAATTCCACATCTCGTATAGCCTTGTTGCTGAAAAGAGACACTCAATTTTAATGTTTAAAGAATATAACAAACGGACACCCAAGGTAGTTGACGGGAACAAACGACCACCACGTGAGAATCATCCTCACAGTGTAGTAGCTTCCTTAGTACCGTATCTGGCCTAGAAAAGAGAGAGAAATATTTACTACAATTTTCTTCCTGAGTTTCTCATTAGGTGATTATGAAGATATCTCCATTAAATGTAGCAACTGACCATTATAAATATTAATAACTAGCAGATCACAGTATACACCAAGTAGAAACGTTTGGTTTGTCACGGTATAAACAACATAAACATTGAACTGTTGTAAATTCACCTGAATCTGCATTCTCCACTCAAAGAATTTAGTAAGAAAAAATACAGGTTTTCATATTTGTCGAGCATAAAGTCGTTTAGTTTCATTCCACAGACAAACTAGTAATTTTCATCTTAAGCATTATGCTAACTTGCTAATCTCAACGGCACTGCGAGTGTAATCTATCAAGGAAGAAAGAATTATATCCATAATTGCACCCATAGTAATACATGCGAAATATTAATACTTGATTGACCATAACATGGGATCAACTGAATGTACCACAACCATCAACGCACTCGATTACTAACGTTTGACCTTCTATATTGTGGCCAAAATTTATGGTGATTCATGAAGTAGGTCCTGAGATTCTGTCTCTCCCTGGCGGACACACCAACAGATAGAGCGATAAAGTAAATTGGTAAAGAAGTTTTTGCCCAACCAAAAACCTAACTAATTAAAATTTAATACTTAATTATAATTTTAGGTTATTATGTTTTATTATCCGTAATGTGTATTATTCTCTTGTTAGTGTTATGATGTTTTGGTATCACTTTCATTTAAATAAATGGAGTTGAGAAGTAGTTAAAGATGATATAAAATTGAAAGTTTGTTGAACCTCTATAACAAAAGCGCATTAGTTCATACCATTGCTACAACAATATTGACATTTTTTTAGCGGGAACAGATGAACATAATGTATGAGTGAAATAATTAGCAATAAATTCGACTTTTAATTAAACATCCATAACCTCTTGAGTTCTTTCGTCCATCGTATTACGGAGCATATTTATTGAAAATAGGGCGTCAATCTACGTGGATCTGATAGCTTAAAGATCACTTTTTAAAAATAAAATGGTGAAATCGTATCATACACATGATCCTATTCCAGAATTAGGAATATAACAATTAACAGTAAGGGATGCTCAAGATTTGTCTTACAGTCTTTTCTTCTGAAATGTTTTAGAATAAGCAACACGACCAAGCACTGAGCTTTTCTCTGGCTCATTCTCGATTTTAGTATGGGATACTGGGTTTGATTGAAGGTTGAAGAAATATCAGGTTCAATTCTACTTTAAATAGTAAGTCTTCATCTCATATAGCCTTGCTTCTGAAAGTTTAATTAATGATTTAATCATCAAATTAATACATGAAAGTTTGAAATATTAAACGTGTGGTTACTCATGTGGTTACTTTGGAGATTATTTTTTTATTATTATTTTAATCAGAAAGCTTGTGGACTTACCGTATTTTACGGACTACGCACTTTTTTCTTCAAAAATTGTCTCCGAAATTCAAGTGCATATTATACTCGAAGTTATGTAAAAATGTACAATGCAACGGGAAGCCTATCTCTATCTGGCAACATTGGATTCAACTCTGAGCAGCAGTGTACCGATGCGACGAACATGAGTTGCAGGGATTCACAAGCTTTCTAACACTGTCTCCCACCACCCCGCCATCATAAACCCAGAACCACAGACTAAAAAATACAGACTGTAAACTCAGCGAAAAACTGAAATTACGTTGTTTTTTAAAAAACAAAACTGAAAAATAAGGTGTGTCTTATAGTAAGTAGCGTCTTAATCCTTAAAATGCCACACAACTTCCATCGAATCAAAGCACGTACACAAATCATTTTGCCACGGAAATTCTTTTCCATGTATAGAAAAGTATTAGATATGAACCTAGTTATGTTAACATTTGTGATTGAATGTTTGTGAGAAAGCAGAATATCATCGTGTTCTAATTTAGGTTTTAAGAAAACCCTAACATTAAATTAAAACATCGGTTTGCAACCTGGGATATGCTTCCGACTATTCACTGATACTCTTAAATCAAGAAGTGTTAACAATATCTTATCTTCACTTACATTTTAATTATTACAATTAGATTCAAATTTGAATAGTGAGTGTGATAGTTTGATTCAATTAAAATAGAAACATGCCCCAAGTAGAAATATCTCATCTTCACCATTCCTAAACATAGTTTCACACACCAACAATATAAACATTTTCAGAACTCTTACATAGACGTTGTTAAATGACTTTACATAGTGAGATAAAGTAATATAATTAGATTTATGATTGGTTGGAGTTAAGCGGTCTTTTCAGCACCGAAACTATATGAGGCATGAACTTAGACAGTGGAAGGTGGCATTCTATCCATCGAAATGCGTCCAACTCCAATGCTCTCTCACCCGTAATTGAACTCGTGCACCAAAGGCGCGCGCTCAAGCCAATAGACCAGCAGCGGATTGTGCGTGATCAGATTATGTGATGTGCTAAAGATAATTATTAACCATAGAAATAAATGCATTATAGGATTAAGTATACAATGTGTGGGGAAGGATAATGTAGGATACTAAATGAGAACCACTGGTAATAACAAGAAAAATATTTGGATGAAATCAGAACATCAAATAGTAGAATAAACAATTAAATTAAAAGCTTTGGTAGATATAATTTCGTTTCGAGTAGAGCTAATTTGATGCAGATCCTACGTTTATTTGTAAGTCTATGACTTATATAGTTTCGGTGCTGAAGTAGACGCTAAACTCGAAATCAACAAACCAATCAATACCATTAAAAATGTAAAGAATGTATAAAATTAAAAAGGATATTTTTAGTATTTTTAGTGAAACAAAGATACCTTATTACTATTTTTTTAAATGTACGTAAGGTTCACAATAGCACAATATATGTGAATAGCCCTATATTTCAATGTAGCAAGTTCAACCATGATACTGTATGGAATATTTCCGCAAAGATGAAGGAGACTCCGATAATAATAGGGACGAGTGATGAGTCCAATAGTGATTGAAACTCTTGTCTTTGCTACGTAGAATTTAATCAGTCATAAGCAAATAAAAACTTAGAAGTACGATCATAACATTGATTCTTGCCCCAGGAATTTAATTTAAATTTCAACAGTAATTTTAGTATAGACTACTCTCATTTTGTATTGAAGATATAATCGTCATTCATTATATATACTACTCGATGTTTTAACCTAAAACCACAGGATTGTGTTGTTAAACTTTATTGCACTACGAAACATTCCTGCTATGTAAATAGCCTAGGCATATTAAGTTTTCAGTAATGTCATGAAGTTGATATGAATTTCCGTTACACAAGTATTCCGGAACATTTTTTCAGTTATCTCTCAATTTACCTCACTGTCTCATATAACGGAAAACATACATAAGCATATGTATATTAAATATGTTTGTTTGTACATATAGATATATGAGTTGGTAGTCATGTTTCCAGCAAAACATTTCCTCATAAAGAAAACAAGTCGAGAAGTTCAATGACTCCAGTGAATTTAAAGCTTAAAGCAGATGAAATCTTGTTCTACAACTGATGAAGAGTAATGAACCATTCCATAGAGGCGTAGAGAGTGGCGTAACTACAATGGAGCGAATGAAGCAGTTGCCTCAGGGCGCACAGTAAAAGGGCGTAAAGGAGAAGAAAATACGAAAAACTATTCCTTATGCAAAGAACGTTTGGAAACATTTTAAAAGTTATGCTATGCCTATTAGCAGTTAATTGGCATCATTATTATCAGTTAATTGGATACCGTGAGCGGACCCGGGAATTTTTGAGGGGGACGCAGATCTGAAAAATAAATGTGTGACATTTTTCGATATTTGGTTCGCTAACTAAAGATGTGGACTGCAGTGCTTTATAATACGTATTTATCTCCGCCGTTCTTTAGGTGTCATTGAGGAAAGCCATGTTGTTCAACACGAGAGAACACAGGATTACCATGAACTGTAAACTTATACATTATCTGCAATGAGTGGATAACGCATTCAGAATATTCTTTTTGAGAGAAATTTAGAAACCTTTTTCCTCAGCCTATTTAAAGAGTGCTTCATTAGCAACTAATTTTTAAATTTTACTCCTCATGGAGGGGCGTGCAAGCCACGCTTCCCCTTTCTGGATCTCCACTGGGCAATACCCGATCACTGCAATGTTTTTCTAGCTAGCTGATTAGTGAAAGTTTTGCATAATGAGTCATTGTAATCAGGGCGCCGCGCCCCCTCCCGGGTACCACCCCGACCTGGGAATAGAACGAAAGTTGGGCCTGTTTGAAACCTAGCTGACACTTATAAAACTATCATGTACTCCCTACTTATATTAAGAATTATAAGAAATGATATTATACTTCCTTTAAAGTATAAAAGTAGCAGTTTGGATTAAGTACAGTAAACCATTTTTAATTTAATTTCATATGAACATAATTCATATTAAGTATGTAGGGATAACATAGGGAAAAAATAAGTAAAAACTTTGTTTACTGTTATTATATATATATATATATATATATATATATATATATATATATATATATATATATATATATATATATATATATATATATATATATATATAATAACAGTTATTTTTTATCTCTTATATATATAGAAAGAGAGAGAGAGAGTCTTAAAAGTCCCCTGACATACAGTAACTCTGTCAGAGTTACAACAAAACGTAACAGGAGAACCGTCTCCAAATATGATGTTTTCAATCTAAAGTAAAGGATATATTTTTTTTTTAATTGGACGATCCATTTGGGCTGTACACTCTTTACGCACTCAATGTTAAATGAAAATGCAAAGTTGCCATTTAGCTAGACAGAAAACATAAATGAATGAAGTTACTGTCTTTTACGCTAACATGTCGATGGCCAGCCCCATGTCAAACAGTAATTTCATTCACTTATTCTGTCGTTCTAGGTAAATGTCAACGTTGCATTTTAATTTAACAATTTGTGCATAAAGAGTGTACAGCCCAAATGGCTCATCCGATTGCTTTTCTAAAAAAAAAACACTTTAGATTGAAAACCTCATATTTGGAGACGGTTTTTCCTTTTACGTTTTGTTGTAACTCTGATAATGACAGTTACCGTATGTCATTGTACAACGGTAGGACGTACCGGCACCTTTTAATGAGAACGCAGTTATTATTTCCTCTTCTGTCTTTAAAAAGGGGTTGACGAAAAAATTCGTAAATACCAAGTACATGATATGATAATGAACTGTATGTGTGTTATTGAAATTGAGTATTTGTGGAACTCTTGATGCGTTTTGACAAGAAATAATAGCAGCTTACTATTGCTCGTTTTCAGAAAGACAAAAACCAAGAAACAAATCATTACGAAATATTGATTATCTTTACGTTTATTGTATTATATAACTAAGATGCAAGAATCAGACATTTTAAAGCATCCATATATATATATATATATATATATATATATATATATATATATATATATATATATATATATATATATATATATATATATGTACGTAAGAGCTCGCTCTTAGTTGCAAGACTACAGTGATATGCTAATGTTAATAATAATACTCTGAAAGGTATGCAATATTTTAACCATTATGAACCTGATGTTAAGCGTGCCGGCACCTAATTTTCATCAGAATTCGTATGTTGCCTAGGTTATCTGACGGTCCCACTTTTAAGAAATTATTATTAAGTACCTGCAATTATTTTTAGTGCGTATATAAGTAGTCAAATTCAATTACAAATCGTTTAACAACGAAGGATTTATAGATATAGTGTTTTGTCAGCTACTCATTTCTGTTTTGAAAGTTCGTAGGATTTGCCACTGAGTTTCTACAACTAATGAAACAGATTAGCCTAAGCGATTAATTTCAACATTGCTAGCAAACACAATTATTCTATGGCTTAATACATTAGTTTGTTTTTGATTCTGCAGAAAATTCAATTCAGTTACAAACTGACCCAATCGTTATTACCATATTATTCACTTCACAAACTATCTATCCACTCAGTCTATTCAAAATGTTTCTTTTTCTTAAAGTATTTCAATCCAACTTTTATTCATCAGTGTTTGTTTCCAATGTAGGCTAGAAATGCTTACACCTTGTTTCTACGTTTTGAATTAATCATCTCCTCTCTATTTGATGAAGATTTCGTATTAATACCAGGTGTTAAAATTTATACGCAAATCTCAATGGAGAATAGTTTCCATATTAATGTCAGTCCGAAAACATAATGAAGTGAAAAAGTAGAGACACACACACACTTTCCTTGTATAACTACAAAAGATGCTAAAAGTGGTGACTAACCAGCCTCGACACATTTCTGTACACACTAATTTTGGATGACACATACCACAGTTTCCAGTGGAATTGCTGCACTGGTCATTCCGGTCTCCTTTCGTAGTTTCCTTTGTGAACCTGTTTTCTTACTGAATACTAAGTTTTTCAGGTTTCTCTGTAAATAAAAGTGTGTTAGAGTGGTGGCACGCTTATAGAGTCTCTTCGTCCGATTCATCAACCTGGTACAGTGTCATTGAGATACACTGATCGCATTGCACGACCTAGTATAGTATAGCCAGAACAATAACGTTATCCGTTGATGGATCATCGTACTACTCGTTCAACTCATAGTCATAGCTATGTCCGAGCGAAAGATTTATTTTCTTTCGTGTACATACATTATTTATTCACTTCTCCTGTAGAGTTCCTCGTTAAGTAACTTTTGGCGTTCATTAATTTGATCGTAGCTCTCTGCCCCATATTTTCTACAAGACTTCATTTTTGAAAGCTTATCTCATGTTGGTTCTTTTTAATTAGTGTTCAACCCTGACCTCTTTATAGTACAATAGGTTAAAGTATCTTTTTTAACATGATTTCTCTTTTTTAAACTTTTTCTTCTTCAATGCTACCTGAGAAAACCAAAGGATTTATTTAGAATTAGTAACAGACACTTAACACGGTTAAATCTACTTTTCATTATATCGTTAATGTGAATATGATTTGATGTTGTTGCATACATGTTTTCTTTATAAATCTCTGTGTTATTGTTATTTATTGCTTTGTTTTGGCAGTTGCGTTGTTGAGTTTTGCTATGAACGTTATTCATCTCATTGTCTATTTAAGCTTCAAGCATTTTCAGTAAGACTTTCTTCTGTAAAATCTCTCATCAAATATTAATCATGAAGAGCGAAAGAACGAATTATTCGTATGAAGACTCTATTGTAGGAGTAGAATGTGGGTATTAGAAAGAGTGGCGTGAAATGAGTATAAACCTGCTACATACTAGGGATGGCCAATTCCGGAATTTTTACTTTCCGGAATCCGGAAAGTAAAATCGGAAAATTCCGGAATTCGGAAAAATTCCGGATTTCGGAAAAATTCCGGAATTCGGAAAAAATCCGGATTTCGGAAAAAATCCGGAATTCGGAAAAAACCGGGATTTCGGAAAAATTCCGGAATTCGGAAAAATCCGGAATTCGGGAAAAATCCGGAATTCAGAAAAAATCCGGAATTCGTGAAAATTCCGGATTTCGGAAAAATTCCGGAATTCGGACAAATTCCGGATTTCGGAAAAATCCGGAATTCAGAAAAATTCCGGAATTCGGAAAAATCCGGAATTCGGAAAAATCCGGAATTCGGAAAAATTCCGAATTTCGGAAAAATTCCGGAATTCGGAAAAATTATTTTTTCTTTTTGTAATCCTAAGAATTTTGTTCAAATGCAAACGAACAAATTTCCTTTTTTTAATCCTAAGAATGTATGATGCAAGTTAAGGTGAAACTTACATCCTAAAGTATACACTATTCAATCTTCCCATGGTTAATGAGATGTAGTCCAAAAGTACGATGTACTCCTAATATTTAATTTTTGTTTTACTGTGATATTGTCGAGAGGTAAGACATATATCACACTGAGATAAACAACTTGACATAATGAAGATGTTATCATACGTAGTTTTCCAGAAAATCGTGAGAAACGATTTTTTATGAAGTTAAAATATGCGTCGCTTGTTGCCAGTGTGATGCAATTGATAACTTTTATGCTGGAATAGTCTTTATTATTATTATTATTATTATTATTATTATTATTATTATTATTATTATTATTATTATTATTATTATTATTATTATTAATCGTTTATGTACTGTAAAAGAAAAATATGAACCGTTAAGTAGTAGATTTTATCTGTTGTTTTTTGATATCTTCTAACAGTAATAACAAATTGCTTGTAAATACTCAATGATTATCAAGGACAATGGCATACTAATGTAAGGACTACTCTGCAGACTAGCAATAAACAATAAACAATAACAGATAAACAATAGTCCCCCCCCCAAAAAAAGTAACTAACTTGGGCACGTCAGAATGTTCGCGAGAATATAGGGACGCATTGAGACTAGCAAAAAACGTGGTGTTATTATTACTCAAAGGGCCGTACGATGGAGGCATTAACGTTAATGTTAATGTCACCAATGAGCACTTACTTGCTCTAACGGTTAACCTCATTTTTGAGATGATTCTTAGAAGTGGGCGTGTTGGCATGCAGTTGGAGTACTAACGATTTGCGTCACTATGGAACACTAACGTAGCACTAGCGACGTTTAAAGTCGAAATTGGAGTCTGACATAAGTGGCTTGTCAACTTCACGGACATTATATTTTCCTTGAATGCGAGAATTTTGCGCCCGGGAAATTTGCGCCCTACCACAAAAATAGGAAAAAATGCGCTCGCAATATATTTGCACTGGGATGTTTGCGCCCTACCCCAAAAAGAGGGGAAAATGTGCCGGCTATATATTTGCACTGGGATGTTAGCGCCCTACAATTCAACTTATTATTGTATTGTGTAAAGTAACTTCCACTCGCACTTGAACTAGGGTTGCCTCTCATCGTCTCAGTGAGTTACTCCATCCGTTATAATATTCCGAACAAATAATAATAAAAAAAATACATTTTTAGTTCACTAAAGGGCAATCCATACAAATACAATTTTTCATTATACTACAAAATTTACAATAAACGTATAAATGACTGATATATAATTATTTATTAATATAATCAAAGAGTATAATTTAATCTACAAAAGGCTGTTTGGCTCTACCCAGATATCTCTGTTCACAATCCTTGCGAGTTGTTTGGCTTTTCAGGACACAAAATATAGAAAAGAAAATGTAAAGTGAATGTAAAATCAGTTCAGTAATATTATCAAGAAAACTATGTACAGTGTGTTTACTTGCTGGAATTACACTTCAAACACACAATTGCGTTCAGTCGTTCTTTCAGGAAAAATGTTCCGGGGGGCACATTTAGTATTCCGGAGAGGGGTCACTGCTGGTACTATTCTATTTATTATTATATTATAGACGTATTATTTTGGTCTCCTCCGAGGGGGCACTCTGAGAGCTCTGGGAGGCCAGTGTTCTCCCAAAATCATCTCTGGAAGAAGCAGTGATTGCGTTGATCCGTTGTGTTCTTTTGGCTTATATTGAAGTTTATTCTCCCCTTATATAGCCACAATGAAAATAAATCACAAATGGCATGGTTGTGGGGGGAGGATTGTTTATGCTGAATTGTCAGCCCCTCCGAGCAAATGCGTAAGCTCCAATAGGTTCTTTTATTTCGCAGGGCTCAAACTTCCCGGTGGAGGTACATCGCAGGCGCAATTTTCCCTGTTCTTGAGGTAGGGCGCAAATTTCCCAGACGCAAAATTCTCGACACCGTTCGAATGACCTCGGAAGACGATATCTTTTTCAATACTTTTTTTTTATATTCTTTTACTCGAGATTTCTTCATAGTTTCTTATTAAAATACTTACTAATATATCCTCATTTTATTGTCCTAACCAATCAATATGGGTATGTTGTCAGTAAAATATTTAGATTGATCGAGCCTCTGGTGTGTAACCACAGTATTTCATATCATGCCCCCATTAGAAATCTTGGCTAAACGGACCAATATATGTTGCCAATAAAATAGTTTAGAATGATTGAGCCCCTGGTAAATAACCACAGTATTTCGTGACAGACCCCCTCCTTCCTATTACCATATTCTAGCTACGTGCCTGACTCAGCTAATTCTCTACATTCTTTACCAAGCACACATTTTCTAAAGCGGAAAATGCTCTCTAAATACCTAAGCTCATTATTTTCAGCAGATGCACAAACTGGGTAACATTCTATCTACATGAATGTTATATATGTCGATTACTGGAAACCGCTTCTCGCTATCTATTACCATATTTACTATATAATGATTAACGTTAAAACCGGAAATGGTTGATTTGTACCGCTTCCGGTTTAAATATTACATTCATCAGGGAACTCGATTCTTAACTATTGACTCTGTACATCATGGCCAAAATTGATTGGTAATCCATCAGATAGTTCTTGAGACTGTTTGTTTCACTGACGGACAATGAATATATGGCTATAGAGTTTTGATAAACTAAATTCGTTAATGAGTGATGATGGAACAAATATAAGAAAGGGAACCAAGACTAGGCCTACCACCGGAAAAATTTTCGAACACAAAATTAGCCATCGAAAACCCACATGACCTGGGTTAGAATACCATAGATGAAAACTCTACCACTGAGTCATCAATCACCCGCTTATTAGTTTTGTTAATTATTATATTAATATAAATTAATGAATGCCTGCTTATGTTAATTATTGAACAATTACATTGTATACTTCGTAAAGTCAAAAATTATAAATTTGTATTTACTGTACATACAGTGAGCGCAGAAAGTGTTCGTACACCTATGCTATTGAAACGAGAATGCCTGCGAAAAAGAAACAGAAAATTTAAGAAGTGTAATAACACACACAATATGAATAATGAAAACTAAGCTTTATGAATATATCAATAAAGAACCACAAAGACAAGTTTAATGGTCAGAAAGTAAATAAATTCCGTAGAAAATGTATAGAGTAGACGCAAATAGTGATCGTACACCTGACGTACGAATACGAAACAAAGATACCACAACTGGGATTCACTAGTATTCACCTAAGTATACACCTCTGTATAGCATGAGGAGTAACAGAATGAGTTTAGTTGTGAACAGGAGTGAAAAAACTGCACGGTGGGCTGTCGAAATGGGAAGCAACCGAACAGAAACAAATGAGAAGACAAGAAAAGTAATTATTAAAGTGCATAAGAAGGGTAAGTCTTTGAGAAAGATAGCAAACCTCAGGGGCAGATCCAGATGGGGGCGATCGGGGCCATCGCCCCCCCCCCACAAGAGGAAATTTTCTTATTTTATATATAAATAAACCCATCCATAACAAGTTTGGAGCTCTTAAAAGTAGCAGTATTACTGCCGACCGCCCCTTCCCCAGAAGTCCGTCCTGGATCCGCCCCTGTATAGAGTAGCCACAATCGAGTATTTTCTGCTGTATGTTTGGAGTCCTTGTCTTGCTGAACAATAAATTGTTTTCAAGAACCATCTTCTGCGCACTAGTATGGAGATATTCCTTTAATATGTTAATATACACTTTGTGGATCATCACTCCATGGATAAGGTGGAGACGACCCACTCCTGAGGCACTCATACAACCCCAGACGAGCACGGACCCTCCTCCGTGTCTTACTTTAGGGACGAGATTTTGAGGATTCATCTCTGTATTCACCTTGCGTCATACCATACGCCTCCCATTGGATTCGATAAAATTAAATTTACTTTCGTCCGAAAATATGACCCTATTCCAGAAAGAAGCCTGATCCCTTATCTTTATACTCTTTTTCAAACTTTAGTCTCTTTATACGATTTGTCTTGTTCACCCAGAACATTTTCCTGGCTATCCGACCATGATATCCTGCAAATATTCCGCACTGTACTGGCTGATACTTTAACACCGCGTGTTTCCAGATCCGTTGCCAATTGCACAGCACTACTTTTTGGAACCTTTTTTCTTTCCCTAATAATGTAACGTTTACCTTGTTCACTCAACACTCTTGGTCTTCCAGTTCTTTTTTTATTATTATTATTATTTTTTATGGTTTCGCACAGTGATAGAAACATTATACATCGCAATTATTGTTTGTACTGTTGAACAAGGCCTGTCTGCAAGGTTTGCCAGGGGCGGATCCAGGACGGACTTCTGAGGGGGCGGTCGGCGGTAATACTGCTACTTTTAAGAGCTCCAAACTTGTTATGGATGGGTTTATTTATATATAAAATAAGAAAGTTTCCTCTTGTGGGGGGTGATCGCCCCGATCGCCCCCCTCTGGATCCGCCCCTGACTCTATAATACCTTGAAACAGCTTCGCACACCTCCCCAATCCCCAGACATGAACCCCATAGAACATCTATGATCTGTTCTGGAGACAAAAATCAGAAGGCACAGCTTGTCTACTAAAGAAGGCCTAAGAAAAGCTATTCAAGAAGAATGGGACATAATCAGTCCCGAAGCTACAGAACTACGAACTACTACAGGTGAAATCAATGCCACGAAGACTACAGACAATCATTAACGCACAGAGTAATCCCACAAAATATTAAATAACGTAATATACTTTATAAGCATTAATTCAAGCATAAGTGTTCGGTGATTTTTTTGCGTTTACAAAAAAGGAATTCTCTCTTTTCTTCTGAACAAAACAGTGATTGTGTTTGTTTGGCCTTTCTCTTGTATATAAAAATAAAATGTATGAATGTGTAGTCTTAATTCTGGTTATATATATATTTTCCACCTCCCGTTCTCATGCTAGCTGTTTTCAATATAAAGTATGCACGGTGTACGAACACTTTCTGCGCTCACTTTAGGTATGTTGACAATAAGCGAATGTTATTAGAATATTTGTTGAGATTTATTTTCCTTCACTGCCTTTCGCCTGGTTAAAAAGTAGTTTGCAGTGCTTTGGAGCAGCTGCAGGTGGGAACGCGATATTGTTTGAGACATACCGGCGACTTTTTTGTGTGTGAAAATAAGACCTTTCTCATAAAGTAGTAAATAACTGCAGTAGCAATTGTCTACGTAAATGATAAAGACATATCGAACTACAAGAAATTAATACACTATATATAGCCTATTCATTATTGTGTTTCTCTTTTAACAGCTACTAGCTAAGGATGGCCAATTCCAGAATTTTTACTTTCCGGAATCCGGAAAGTAAAATCGGAAAAATTCCGGATCTGGGAAAAATTCCGATTTTTTCTAAATTCCGGATTTTTCCGAATGTCGGAATTTTTCCGAATTCCGGATTTTTTCTGAATTCCGGAATTTTCCTGAATTCCGGAATTTTTCCGAAATCCGGATTTTTTCTGAATTCCGGAATTTTTCCGAATTCCGGAATTTTTCCGAAATCCGGAAAGTAAATTTTCCGATTCCGGAAAACAAAATTTCCGGAATCCGGATTCCGGAAAATTTTGGCCATCCCTACTACATACGTATGAACATGATAGTATGTGGAACTAATAACTACTGAAAAGATATTAGAAATAACAGTAAAGAAAACAATATTGGAAACAAACGTAAAAGAAAAACTTAATAATTCATTGTGACAGTCATAGCGTCCATGGAGAAAAAAGGAATATATGAAATGAAATTTTTGAATTTTACCTACCACGCTTATGTCGGCTAGGTTAAAAGGAGACGGTGATGATGAGAAATGAATGACCTGGTAGAATGAAGAAAGTGGAAGGAAACGGGAGAATCCCGAGGAAACCCACGCACACGGTGTTTTGTCCACTGCAAAGATCCCTTGGCGGGAGGAGGGTTTGAACCAGGCACCACATGCACCAGAGGTGAAGGCTTTACCACTGAGCCGCCGGGTTTCTCCTAGAGCTCCAGGCAGGCTAAAAAGGTGAGCAATGGGATACTAGTGGCTGTCCGTTCAATCCCCTTCTATTCGTTAGGCACTCCGGGCGGCAGTGGCACTGCTGCTCCCTTGTCATCACGTGACTGTAGGTGGTGCTGATAGTCTGTCGCCTGCTGCTTTAGTAATCCAACGCCAAGTGTAGTATTCCATCGTAAAATATATGTGGTTGGTTTTTACGAACATCAGCACGTGCAATGTTTAGAAACACAAACACTTGGTACATTACACGTTCAATCTCGAGAATAGAACTCATTGGGAAGTCTAACAAAAATCAGGCAGTTCCTAGTAGAGATAAGCATACATTTTTCATTCGGTAAATGCATTCTCCGATTTGAATGATGTTAACACCAAGCAGTGGCCGCAAACAGAATATTATAAAAACAAAAACCAAATATTCTTGAACATCTCGTTTGAGCATTTGTGGAACTTAACATTATACGTGTTCTGTACCCCTCCGTCCCATTACCAAATTTCAGTCCGGTGTGACGTACTTCTTAAATCTCAAGAAAAACACCTGCCTTTTGTTCTTTTCCAATTTCATTCCTTGGTAATGGATGTGATAAGAACGTTTTAAAGAAAAAATATACCATATTGAACCAAAATCAAATCAACTGTACGAAAGTGAGGAAAATAGACCTCTTTTAGTTTAACGCCCTGCGCTTATGCGTCAATTCTATCAATAACCTTTTTGCCTAAGCCTCAAAGAAACCAAAGCTTTATGCGATAAGTATCGTATAAATTTGAGAAAATTATCGTGAGTGCAATAGATAGGGACAAAAATAAATATTGTGTAAACATACGATTAACATAAGTCTTTACATATATCAATGTCAAGCTAATTCAACTTGATTACGGATGTTTTCGGATCTATATGGATGATGAATTTTAATTTATAAACAAATTTGGTCAGTGATTTCCTCAAACCAAAGAAAGGTAAAAACATTTTGTTGGTAGTATGAATAATAATAATTTAGGACGGAACCCATACATACAGCATATAATCATCGCATAATATAAATTTGAAGCAATGACTTAAATAAAATTAAACAACATATATACACTACATGTCTACATACCCAATCAGGAAGTCGTGGTCGGCAAGAGAGTTTGTCGCCATCGACGGTAGCAGGCCGCCGGTAATCAGCCGGCACCCGTCCACGGCGGCATGACGATCTACATGTTCAAAGTTGCCGACCTTTTGCCGAGGTGGTCAAGAAATCAGAAATCAAGGTGCGTGAGGTAGGGTGAAAGAGATGGTCATAACACAGGTCAATCTCTCCCAATCCAACTATCTGGGAATGTTCCGTTTAAGTAGGTCTGCATATTCAGGTCATAATATGCAGGTGCACTGTCATGCTGGAATCACATCTGCTGTCTTATGTTCAAGCGCACATGTTCTAACAATTTTGAGAGAACATTACATAAAAATAAATTATACGTACTCCCACACAAAAAGGCCTTTAATAAATAAGGTCCTACCACAAAATTATCCACCATACTGCACAGCGCGCTCACACTAAATCTCTCTACTGATCGTTCACTAGATTTGTATGTGGAATTTTACGTGATACACATGGCTACTGCTAATTTCATAATGATCTTTGATCATTCCAAGTACTATGTCTTCAAATTCAACTGTCCACATGGTGCGATTTCTTCCGATTTTACGTAGGGAAAATTGAAGAGAACCTATCTCCCGAAGGTGAATATGCAGGTGTGCCATTGCGCAGGCAAATACTGACTAACAAAATTAATTTTACTTAAATACCAACGTATACAGTTTTGCACAACCGTGAGTACGTGAACACCACACTCTACCGTTGTACGCAACACTTCCTATCCTGTTATACAGTAATTCCACACGTAACATCAGAGCATCGGACTCTGTATATCACTCACAAGTTGCGTCAGATACCTACTATAACACACCCACGCTAATTTATGCCATTCCACATCAAAACTGCAATACAGCCTTCTGCGAGCCACTCGCAAGGGGACACAAGGCACGATAATTCCGTAAGTGCTGCTACATCTAAGCAGAAGTGTCACATTCTCTTTCCTCCGTGTAGGTATTTCATTCAGCTCAAAGTACATAGAGAATGTGAAAAAATATTTTCCACCATTTGTTGTATGTGTTTTCTTCTAGAAACAATTTTCTTCTAAAAAAAAGTTCTACCAGTGACAAAATCAAAATATAATTGGGCTACACTACGACACTATTTTCGAATATTCACAATAGGAATGTAGTTTTTCGTAGCTCAGGATTACGGGATGGTCTCCCAACTCCAAGAGAGGGGAAACGCCACTTGAATTATCCCTGGAAGAAGATTTACGTAACGGATAAATTAAGTATACTGTCAAAGCGAATTTGTTTGCATCGTTATGCAACGTATACAACATTTCGTGTTTCGACCATTTTAATTTCTTCTGTGCACAGAAGTATCATATTCCATTGAATTACATATTGTGTGGAGACAATCTTTAATGCAGCTTACTTTTGCCCAATATGTATCTGGAGAATCTCTTGAAAACTCGTTGATCACATATGATCTTTACATTTTTGAATACTACATGTTATGTTTCTTTACATGCCACCTCACTGTCCTACACAGTCATTTTAAAATTTAATCTGTGTCAAAGTTATTATTTCCATTTTCACACACTCGTAACTTTGACAGATAGCCGCTTTTTATCATCCGTTATCAATAGCCTAGAAGATATAACTGTGATACGTTAAAGACTTCTTTTCATTTATGTTATTCTCCTAAGAGTTTATTCCGTGCTGAGACGAAATAGATCATTCACACATGTGTATCTATCTTTCGTTCGAATTCTAAGTGTTCTAATTTGAATGACCTACTATTACTTTTGATTGTTGAAATCTTGTACTTCATTCTTCTTCATTGCCCTCATTCATCGTCGCCACTGCACTACATCAGATTGTACACTAATGGGATCTACGACTAAAAATAATGGACATTCTTTTTTACTCCACTTCAATCCGATATTTTATTCTTACGTTATGGCTATCCTTACATTTTTCCGACAAATTTTCGTTTGATCAAGTCGCCGAAATGAGGCGTAAAAATGACACCCAGATTGGTGTACACTTTTCGTTTTATATCCGTGTCAGGTGTCACCTCCTAAAGTTTATGTTAATTAAGTTACACCCCGTATATATACGAGCGCCATTTTATATATTAAAACCAAAAGTTTGTTTAATAACGTAAATAGCTAAACTGTGAAACCTTCTTTACTAGAGAAACACTTTTTAGTTCCTGTAAGAATGTTTGTCAAACAAACTGAAGCTAAATATATACAAATAAATCAATATAGCTATATTTTAGAAATACAATAGGCACTGATTATTCCAATATTGCTCTAAAACACTCATGAATATTCACATAACAAGGATGCCTTCGTAAAGGGCGCACTGTACCCTTCATGGGTTTTTTACCAACAGTATGTATTCATTGTACAAAACTGTGTCATAAACCCTACAGAAGAATAACACGTTTATCTTTGATGTGATTTCGCAAGGGTGCCTTTGCAAAGGGCGCACGGGTTCTTTACCAACAGTAACAGTATTTATTGTACAGAACTGTGACATACAGACGAATAATGAAAGCGTTTATCTTTGATGTGCTTTCAGGGCGTCTTATGTAAAGATCGCACTGTACTTATCATGGGTTCTTTTCGAATAATAACTATAAGAATTTATTACTGAAAATGTACTTTATATATAATGTGGTGTTTCGCAGGGCGCATCGGGACATGTCCGGGTGGGCCAGCACGGGCCTGATTAGGGTAGAGGCATAAAAACTCCAGTGCAAGAAACACAACCCAACCTGTGCTAGTTGGCTACTAAGCACACATTCTATAAACCTGAGGCAGGGCAAGGTGACGCTGGTGGGCCCTCGCCTTAGCGCTGGGGTGTGTCCGAAGGAAGCAGGTGCGTCAGCGGTGGTGGTTATACGCGTAAGCGAGGGTAGTGAAAACATGTGGGCTCTCGTAATCATACGTATTGCAATATCTCTTGTTATGGTTTCATACTAGTAACGCTTCAGCTGTACACATAATGTACAGCTTTCGTACACTGTGCAGAAATATATTGCCGCTGAGTTGAAAGCCACTTACCTTCAAAACTAAGACTTGTAAACTTTTACAATTTCAAGAAGAAAATCGTGTACTACAGTTTTTTAACTGTCGCTCGTTATTTTTTAATAATTCTATATAACTCACACATGATATCCCATTCCCTTGACATACACGCACCATTTCCACACTGCCTTTCGCGCCACTATATCGTAACAAGTGTATCTCTGCGCGAAAGAGTCTATCCGCCTCCACATACAGTGAAGCTTACATAGAAAACAACAACCTTCTTAACTTTTACTATTCCCATTACCTGACTTTCACTCATCCTTAACCCGGGAGAACTTGCACTATTTTTGTAACGCGAGAACTGGCACCGGTCTTTTAGACCGATTCGAATAAAAAAATATATTGTAACACGTAGAAAATGCTTATTTTTTGTTAAAAGAGTACACATAAGATTTTTTAGTTAAGGTATTGATATGGAAGTATTTCATACATTTTTTCTTGCAGAGAATACCCACGAGAGCAAAATTGTTATCTATTAGAAGCGTCTCTGCCAGAGGTATGGACATGTACCAGTTGTTGGTTGTTATATTATGTCCACTATTAGAGATGAGCTGGACCAACTTTTCAACTATAATCTTGACGCTGTTATCAACTTAAAAGGGGCTATTCGGCTTCTTACAACTGAACAATTCCATGCTGTGGGAGTCTATCAGCACGAATAATTTCAAGCCATATTTGGCTGCCTTGTTTGGAAAATATTGCCTATGCTTGCATTTCTTACGAAAGGCTTGCAAGGATTCGTCAATATTTTACATTCACTTGGTGAGTAGTTTGCCTTGTACGTTTCCACAAATCCGTCAAATGACTCTCTGATGCCCACAAGGTTGACCAAACTCTTCCATTCTTCACAGCTTGTGATATCATCAAAGTTTGCAACAGAAATTGAAACCTGTTCAGCGACATGGTCAGATTGAACCTTTCTGCTCCTGTCTCATCACTAGTCCATAGGTCCTGAGGGCGCCGATTTCTACGTAGCTTTGTGGGAGGGGAAGCAGTCATAAAAATTACACAACAATAAAATTGCATACATATAAATACATGCTCATAAAAATACATGGGGCCCACATGAGTATTGAGGGCCCAGGCCCCTAAGAATTTACGCCCTCGCCCTCAGATTAGTATGGTTACATTTCAAAAGACCACTCGAATAAAGAAGACCAATGAGAGCATATACCTCTGTCAAATCTAGATCTAGCATATCGTTCTCTAAAAAATTCTTTTCTATACCCATTAATCCAAATATTAGAATAGTGTACTATTTTCGCAAGAAAAATCATCTAGAAAAAATAAGTTCCAGGATTCCCATGAAGTCTCGACATTTCGAGCTTGATGAATGGATCCCTATAAAAGTGTTACAATGTTTTACACAAGCAGGAAACTGTGTACAATGTTGTAACGCGAGAACTTGCACTGGGTCGAAATGACAGAAAATAAACAATACAGCTCTCTAATTATCGCAGAAACAGTGGGTGCAAAGAACAAAGGCATGCAGCCCATGAACCTGTGGCGCGTTTCCGAATACTGGCACCAACCAAAACACACCTTGGGTCTTTTCCCTGCTAAGCGAGTCCACGCTGGTTACAAACTTAAACAAACTTAAACTGTAATTCACAAACTTAAACAAATTCTACAATTGACCCGGTAAATTTCCTAAAATTGGTCCGGCGATACAGCAATAAAGCCAAATTTAGTACCTTGAGTAGTCTTACCCACTTATTCTTATTGCGTGAATGTTCGGGCGAAGAATCAACAACACTTTGTTTGAAGCAGTCCACCTACACTGCATCACCATGTGACAAATGAAGAACGCAACCGAACATACAGGCAGCGCAACCAGACGACGATTTCTCCAATCAGGCTCTTCAGCGGCAAAGGTATTATCGTCGCTGGCGGGCCGCCATCGGAAAAGAGCTGCAAAACGGCATAAGCGGGAAATGCCCACATCCTGCCTTAACACCACCTGTGTTGGCTGTCTGGCCGCTGAAATAGGAGGCGATCCGCTATCGACGGCATCAAATTGTCAATGGGGGAGCCATATACGACTATTAACTGCCTCAGTCGTTTCGTATACAGTCTGCAGACCCTTTCTCGACTCATTTTAAAAGGATCATCAGCTTACTGTATTAGCTGTGAAACTTACTTTCCATTTACTGTTCCGCTTGCAGGTCCTATAGTACAAGAGTTATTTTACATGTCGGCGAACCGCCCGACCGCTGTTTGCCGTTTTCCTCCAAAATGTTTGACAAGGATCCACTCGTACTTGTAATTTAATTTTAAAAGTTTACTTCTCATATATCCTTTACTTGCAGTCCCTTCACTACAGTTCTTTTCATACATTCACCTCTTTTATGGTCGGCACGCCGTCAGCGTTTCGACGTCTTTATAACCATTATTTGCCGAGGTCGTCCGTCCGCTGTATGCCAACTTTCCGCCGACTCTATTTTCATAAGACATATTTAATGAAATTAGTGTCCACCCACAAGAAAAGCCTTCGGGCAGTTTCAATTTTTACTTCATCATTAAAGAAGATACAGGCTGTATTCATTTTACAAAATTCGACTCGTTGCTGCTGGTACGCGATATTGAAACTTTCGCCGACGTCGGGCCGACGTCATTTTTCAAGAAATTGCCGGAAGTGTCTCTTTGCAGTCATCATCCTACTGTCTACAGACTATTACGAGAAAGCTTTATACGAGGAAAATGTAAGACCTAATTCGTATTTTAAAGCAACAAATTACCTTCTAACTCTGTTTTGTTTTGGTCAACGACTCTGTGTCTGCTCGCCGCGATCGAAAATCGCGCGGAAAGCCTCCGGTGTCCGGCGCCGGCAATCCGACCGCAGCATCTGGTCAGCATGGCAAATTCTCCGACTGTAGGTGGCAGCATCCTGATGGGGTAGTGGAGATCGCAATGTTTTTGAGCAAAAATATATGACGGTCATTCAGTTACCTAACAGGACGAAGATTCACATGGACAGGTCCTCTATATTATAACATTCTTGGGTATCGGCGAGGTATCGTTCAAGAAAACAAGTAAAATACCATATTCGCGATTTCGCTAGTAGGCACACTGTAACGCCCCTTCCACCTAGCATACACAGAAAGCTCCCAATCCAACAACTATTATTATTCAAAGATATAATAATAATAATAATAATAATAATAATAATAATAATAATAATCGTCAGACCGAATGCAAACCGATTAACGCCTAGTCGATGGGACTTTGAACCAGAAGATTTAGTTCTCCATCGTACATCTAGTCAGTGTGAAAGAGCATTATCATTCCAATATTTCCAAACAAAATTAAATTCAAAATAATTAGGAAACATTATTATATATTAAATAAATGACGACAACAACAATTCAATTTTCAATAACAATTTTATTAACAATATTGGGTTGTATATTTGCACTATTGCTTTAGAATAGTGTAAATATACTATTGAAAAAAATACAATCAAAATAATATATATATAAAAAATACTATCAAAAAACCTGAGTGAATCTATAAGCAAAAATTTCTTTAATAAACTTGAAAACTAAATAGTAAATATCCAAAAAATAATTAAATGTATCTTCTATTATGCAAGAAAATACAAAATGCAATACGTTAAATTAAGTTCCTCTAAATATCAATGATTCTCAATTATTCTATAAACGTTAGTTTTTACCTGAATTCATAAAGATAATCAAACTAACAATTTACAAGCGCGCATCTAAATATCTCTTTCTTTACGAATTCTAATAAAGATTTTTATTATTGAAATATTCAATTTCAAGCAAATAAGTCTATACAATATGGCTCCATGATGTATTAAACAATGCATCTATTATATGAACTCTCAGTCTCAAAATATTATAAAAGTGGAATGCAAATGTTGAATCTCAATTCTTAATTTAAACATATATTATTCAACATTTCCCACAATTCTTAATCAATACCTTTTTAATTTCTTTCATTACTCTTTTCAATCAAGTGGAATGAGAATGTTAGAGGAAAAGATATTTGCATTCTAGTTTTCTAACGTCAAAATACTCGGAACTTCTCATATAAAATGAATCTTAACCAAATACTGTAAAAGAAACCAAATTAAACTGGAAATATTGGAATTCTTAAGGTTTTTCAATAATTGGTCACTTTTGTCCCCCGTACTACTTAACTCCGAAAGAATGGAAAATTCCATAAAATTCTAGAAATTTTCGTAAGGGTGAAAAAATGATGGAATTGCCTTAGCAATACAACCTGAAGTGGATTTCAAAGCGTACAACCTCACAAAAAAACAGAATAAGACAAGGCACAGTCACTATTTGTAGTAAGTCAAAAATTACACTCACCTTGACTTGTTTATAGTATGGATTACCTTCTATGTGTAACGCTCGCTCTCTTTCGGTAGTCAGGCTTTCGTCTGAGCTTTCTGATGTTCGATTGAAATCAGATTGGTGGTAAAGAAGTCTTTTTTTCGAAAGTAAAGTAATTCCTTGCAATAAACTTTCTATGCCTTAGTTTCCGAACGAAAAAGAAAAGCAAGAAAGAAATATTTCTGGTGTTTAAGCTACCCACACCAGCTAGTGCCCGATAGGAATTACTAATAAGGTGATCTAAGCGGGCTTTCACTCAGCACAGTAGGCCCTACAAGCACTGCCCTTTAAACTTCACTATTCCTCTGCACAGAAGTAACAAAAAAAAAAACAAGAATAAGCTTATAAAGCAAATAACACTCTGTGCTACTATTTCACAAGCATATAATTCACTATGAAAAAAAAACTTTCACTCTAATATTCACTTTCATTACTTAGCGACCACAAAACGAGGAAACAAAAAGAGCCCGTTTGACTTGCCACTAAGTTTGCTTGCGAGAATAGAATAGACGAGGAATAAAACATTCCTTTTTTTACTGATCACTTCGTTATTTAACTGACTTAACACCAATGTGATTTCATCGAAAGTCGACGATAATACTCTCATCACACAAAACAGGAATAAAAACGGTGAACAAATTCTCAAAAGAGAAATCCTGCCGAAACGAAACAAAACTCCATTGACTGCACAATCCTCTTGTTAAACCAATACTCCGTTTTGACACTATTCCAGCTATACAAAACGAACAGAGTAATCATCCGGCTATACCACTACGAAACAGAAGAGTAACCTTCCGGTTAAATAAATACGACAGAGGAACCTTCCGGCTAAGTAATTACGAACACAAGTGAAGAAGGCACGGGACCCACTTTAGCTTGTAGATTCGGATTTTTAAGACCACGCCCACTATTCGCGACTGCAATCTTTCCTCTAACAGTCTTACCAACTCTACTTACACTTTTAACAGTTTCAATATTTTTTCTTCCTTCCTTCCAACATTTTTTACTTTTTCTTTTTTTAAAAAGAAAACATAATATGACAATACCAATGAATCTAAAACAACCCATAGTGACTTGATTCGTCTTGTGTCGTGTCCACACTCGTCGGCCTCATTCCTCAGTCGGCCTCATTCCGAAGACGACACGGCACATTCACCAGGCCTTTACAAAAAAATTCTGCTCCAGAATTTTTGATATTAATGGTATCTATAAATATAGAAAATTTTTCATGAATATACAAAATATAATTTCATAAATATTTCATAAATTCACAAAAATATAAGTCAACTACTACATTATATACTATACACAGGATAAATTAATTATTATATACAAAACTCTATATACAAAAACCATTCTCCTAATTTCTATTTTTCATTTCCAATTTTAGCTTCCAGCTTTTCATTTTACTACTCTATGTCTCTGGACCCGATAAATCTTAATTTCGGAGACGTGACTCCGCTTATACGAATCAGGATTATCGTTCTCGTGCGAAATTAGAACAGTATTTGGTGTCAAGAACCTCCTGACTATAAATGGTCCATTCCATTTATCACTGAGTGATTTAGCAACTTTATCTTTTAAGGAAGATTTAACATGCGCACGAATTAGTACTTTGTCGCCTACCTGGAACGCTACCTCTCTTCTTCTTTGCAGCATGAGTCTTTTCCTTCGAATCCAGCTTTTTTCCATATTCTTTATGGCATCCATCCATAAAGCTTTAGCTGACTTTCCGGCTATATCTGCTTCTGAGATGTCCCATCGATTTTCTAGTGGGGTGTAAGTAGGACGTCCTAAAAATATTTCGATAGGGCACATCTTAAGACCGGAATGCTCGCTAATATTTAGCGTATACTGTAAATCTGGTATTAGAGTCGACCATAGATGTTGCTTATCTGCAAAATAAGCACGAATAGATGACTTAAGCGTTTTTATAAAACGCTCCGCTGCGTTCGCTTCAGGGTGGTATGGACTTAATGTAATATGCTTTATCCCCAGTCCGAACAAGAATTTCTTGAAGAACTCAGAAATAAACACAGAAGCGTTATCTGTGGAAATAGCTTCTGGATAACCCAAACGACTGAAGATATTAGACATCTTGTCCATTATTGAGGCTGATGATAACGATCTCAATTTCTCTAGCACTACAAATCTGCTAGCGTTATCAACCCCAATTAATATATACCTATACCCCTTAGAGTTAGGCAATACACCAATAATATCAAAGTAGCAATGGGATCCAATCCTCTTACTGTGTTCTGATATCAGTAACCCCATCTTTCTTTTATTCTCTTCCTTTGAAAGCTGACACCTATGACAACATCTAACATATTCAGCCACTTCCTCTTTCATAATTCCCCACGTAAATCTTTTCATTAGCTTTTTCAGAGTCCGATAGGTACCAGAATGACCTCCTACTAGCTTGTCATCATGATAGTACTCTATCAGAACTCTACGAAGAGCCTTAGGGATAAAAATCTTAAATGGGTTGTGGACTGAATTGGTTTTCTTCATAAGTATCTTTTTGTTTAAAACAAAACCAGGAATGATGTCGCCATTTTCTAATCTCTCAATTGTCGTTTTCAATTCTGGGTCTTCTCTTTGAAGATCTTCTATTGGTTCCTGAATCAGAGGCAACTTCCATCTATGAGCTAACCTTAAGTTGCTATCAAAGGCCGCTAACCCCAGAGGTCCGTCTACTAAACTAAACTCAAATGGATCGTAAACTCTTGTGAGAGTGTCAGCTATCACGTTATCTGCAGACCTAACGTGTTTGATCTTAAATGAAAACTGACATAATGTCTCAACAAGAGGACCATACTTTAATAGACGCTTAGAGTTGCTTAATATCCAAGTCAAGGCCTTGTTATCTGTCAGGACGTCAAATTCTTTAACCAAATAGTGTTTAAATCGGGACATAGCTTTTACTAGGCTTATAAACTCTATCTCGTATATGCTTCTATGTTTGTCTGCTTCTGATAATTTTTTGCTGAAGAAACAAACAGGTTGAAGTTCCCCGTTACTGTTCTCCTGAGACAAACAAGCAGCTATGCTCTTTCCTGATCCGTCTACATTTAATACAAATCGTTTATTTAGATCTGGGGTCTTTAACACAATATTATCCACCATTATATCTTTTAATTTGTCTAGAATCCTTTGGTGTTCAGGACTCCAGACAAATTTGTTCTTAGGAGATTTAAGTTCACTGAGAGGTCCCATCAGTTCCTGGAACTCAGGAGCGAATTTCTCATAATAACTGAAAAGCCCCAAGATCTTCATAAGACCTCTCCTATTCCGTGGAGGTGGTATATTTCTAATTGCTGAAACCCTAGCCGGGTCGATTTCCATCTGATCTCCGGTAATAATGTAACCTAGATAATTTATCGTAGTCTGAAAGAACAAACATTTATCCGGAGATATAGTAACGTTATATTCTCGAAATCTTCCTAATACCTTAATTATAGTACTTTTATGTTGTTCTATCGTATCTGAAAATATGAGAACATCATCAAAATAAGATCGTACTCCTTCCCCTTCCAAATCTCCAAGTATTTTATGCATCACTCTATTAAGAATGTTACTACCAGTTTTAATACCTACTGGGACTCTCGTAAATTGATAAAGACCCTTTGGCGTAACAATTGTAGTGATGTCACGTGAGCTAGGATCAAGTACTACTTGAAAATATGCTTTCTTAAGATCAATCTTTGAATAGAATTGCTTTCCTGATAGGCCAGATAAACATTCTTCTATATTCGGAGACGGGAAAGGATCATTCACAATAAGCTCATTTGCTTTAACGAAGTTCCCTACAATACGATAACTGTTGTCCTTATTCTTCACCAAGAAACAACTACTGGCGTAGTTCGAATGGTCTACTTCAATTAATATACCCTGCCTAACTAATTCTGAAATTTTAGCATCAAATTCCTTTTCTTTATTCTTAGGTACAGGGAATGGATTTTGCTTAAAAGGTTTGTTGTCGGACAGATATAATTTGCCTATACAACCTTTTATACATCCGATTCTATTCGTAATAACGTCAGAGTACTCAGCTCTTATCGAACCCATGAAAGAATCTATATCAGGATTCCGAAAACTCCATGATTCTCTATTAGAGTTTTTCACCTGTATGTTTTCTGGGTTTTTCACCTGCGGGAATCGATCAGAACTATTAACTAGATCACGATTAATTCCCTCCCCAATATATTTCATATTCTTCTTCAACAAGTCGTGGAATTTCTCTGATTGCTCGACGTCCACGTCAGAAACTTCCGAAGAACTAGATGGTTCATTGTGTTTAACTTTCGAAGTCGCTGCAGGAACTACAACAACGTTCTTCTTTTCCTTTTCACACACAACACTACGATCGTGCTTAATCTGTTGATCATTTGCACAATCCATAATGTTTGTCTTCTTTTTCTTTGGCCTCTTCTTCTTCTTCGATTGTTTCTGTTTCTTAATCTTGGGATCCTTCTCTGAAAGGTTTAAATCCGGAACAGTCTGATAACCGGTGTCACAATTCATATCTTCTTTCGAATTGTTCTTATCTTCAATGTCACCAACATTCGTCGAAATGATCGCTAAGTCCACTGAAGATCTACGATGTAAACCATCTTGATCACTATCCAATGACTTATGCGTGATGGAAGAGGTTTCTGGACATCCCTGATCAGTATCCAACCTCTGAATTTGCTGGTCTACACTAATGTTGTCTCTCGATAACTCTCCCTCAATTAGGTTTCGTAGCCCAAGAAGCTGCGAAGCATCAGGAGCATTTATAGTTAATAAATGTTTTTCCAGATGTTGAAGATCGAGGTCACACTGTACTCCCTTTTCGTTTGGACGGATTGAATACGAATCTGTCCTAATAAACATTGAAGATATTCCAGAAGATTTGTTAGATAAGTTATTCTTTCGAAACTTTACACCAGTCTCTTCTCGTTGACTAGGCTGTTCTCCAGATACAACTCCCTTTCGGAATGATTCCACAAAATCCCTGCGATAATTAAGTCGCACACGTTTCTTTCCATTACACAGAACCAACAAATGTTTATCGTAATCCACTAACGCCGACGTTGAACGAAGATATGGAATTCCCAACAAACAGTCGCAAGGAAGATTATCAGTTATTCTGAATACCACAGATTGTAAAAATCCGGATAAGTTAATCACCAAAGTCACCTCTTCATCCGTAAGAAAGTTAAGACCAGAAGGCGCATTGATGGTTCGTTCTTCCACCTTACGAACATGTTCATCCACATTGTATTTTTTCACTAGATCTCGATTCACTAAGTTAAAACTAGAGCCCCCATCAACACAAATATTAGTTAAAATATTATTAATTTTTCCAATGACGAACGTTGCCACTAATCCGTTCATCTCTGATGGGACACTATTATTCTTATTAACTGGAGGAACAAATCGATTCCTATTAAGGTTCCCAGAAAATCCTGAAGTATCCGAAACCCTAAAACTATCCTTCATGAGGTTCGATTTTACATTAGGTAATGTAGAATTCGGATTATTATTACCATATTCTTTCTTATTTACTGAAGAACCTAAATTCGAACAAGACATTTTCTCTTTGCCTTTGTTACTCCTCAATAATTTAACATACTCCATTTGTTCCCTATTTTGCGAAACATATTGTTCGGATATTTCTAACAATTCTTGTCTATTTGCTGGACAATAATAATTTAGCATCCGAAATCTTTGATTTGGATTCATACCATTTAAGATTATACCAACTAGTTGACCTTCATTCAACCCGAGTTGTAAAATATCCATAGATATCATTACTGATTTGACATAATCGTTAATTAATTCTGTCAACCCCTGTTTTCTATAAACCTTTTCACCTACTAGTGAATGCAAAACTGTGGGTGTAACATATCGATGCATAATATTATTCCTAAAATAAACCCAATCTATATTATTATTCAAAGCTGAAGTAACTTCCTTCAATAAACTACCATCACATCTAGAGAGAAGTACTGAAAGAATCATATTAAATGAATAACTAGTATCCATTAATATTTCTTGGATCTTAAATAACATCTCAAAAGTCTGAATGCTATTATTTCCACTAATGTTCTTTATTTCTGACAGTTTATTCTCTAAATATGTTAAAGATTTCTGAAAGGTAAATTTAGTCATCAGCTTATGTTCTAGATTAAGGTCTGAATATACATGATCTTGTCTATTCGTAGGAACGTTAATATCCCTATTACCTTCAGAACCATTCTGATTTCTATAATTCGAGTTATGATCATGCATTCTGAGATTAGGATTATTTAAACCCATTTTAGGAATTGAACTCAAAACATTAGAAACTCTCTTATAATAGTTTCCAAGATTTAGATATCTATTCTGCATTCCAACTCGTTCTCCTGAGTTACCATTATCAGAAATGTTTGGAATATTTCTACCTAAAGGCGGTTCCGAAAAAGTTACTCTAGGATCATTTCTAATTTGACTATTAGATGGATTAGCCATACGACTAGCTCTATCTAGATCAACTGAGTTCATAATCGATTGATTATTATCAACAGGAACACTAAACGATCTTACATTAAAGCTATTAGCTAATGGAGGAGTAAATTCCATACTCAAATGACCAAAAGTTGAGTTTTGATCTAAACTCGGATAACCAGCAGCGTCTACTGTTAAGAAATCTGCATTCGACATATCGATGCTAACATAGTCTTGTCGAGACTCCATTATATAATCAGAATTTAAATGAACAATGTTATTAAGAACAACAATACAATATAAAAATAATATACTATAACTAAACATATACTACTATTTTCTACTCTACAATAATACTAAGATGGAAATCTACACGACCAAAGTAGCAACGCTGGAAGGAAAATCGAAAATATACAAAGATTCCAATAATATTTAATATATACAAAATTTTTTGTAAAGGCTGGCTGAAATATTTCTATCAAAATTTCTCAAATTCAATAAAAATATTATTTTTCAATTGAATTAAATTAATTGAGTAACTATTATTTCCAAAAAATTAATTCTACAATTAATTCTGTAATCAGAATTTCAAAAAAAATTTTCGGTGAAATTATAATGTTGGAGGAGAACAAAAATTTTTTTCTCAATTTTAAAGTATTTGAATTACTACAAATTTATTCCAAGTATAATTCAATAGTCAAAGAACTTATTGGAGACTGAGAATATATTTTTAATATTAACAATAATAATAATATGTAAACTAAATGTAACAAAAACAAAAAGTACTTGACTTGTGTTCGTAACTTGTAACGCCCCTTCCACCTAGCATACACAGAAAGCTCCCAATCCAACAACTATTATTATTCAAAGATATAATAATAATAATAATAATAATAATAATAATAATAATAATAATAATCGTCAGACCGAATGCAAACCGATTAACGCCTAGTCGATGGGACTTTGAACCAGAAGATTTAGTTCTCCATCGTACATCTAGTCAGTGTGAAAGAGCATTATCATTCCAATATTTCCAAACAAAATTAAATTCAAAATAATTAGGAAACATTATTATATATTAAATAAATGACGACAACAACAATTCAATTTTCAATAACAATTTTATTAACAATATTGGGTTGTATATTTGCACTATTGCGTTAGAATAGTGTAAATATACTATTGAAAAAAATACAATCAAAAAAAATATATATATAAAAAATACTATCAAAAAACCTGAGTGAATCTATAAGCAAAAATTTCTTTAATAAACTTGAAAACTAAATAGTAAATATCCAAAAAATAATTAAATGTATCTTCTATTATGCAAGAAAATACAAAATGCAATACGTTAAATTAAGTTCCTCTAAATATCAATGATTCTCAATTATTCTATAAACGTTAGTTTTTACCTGAATTCATAAAGATAATCAAACTAACAATTTACAAGCGCGCATCTAAATATCTCTTTCTTTACGAATTCTAATAAAGATTTTTATTATTGAAATATTCAATTTCAAGCAAATAAGTCTATACAATATGGCTCCATGATGTATTAAACAATGCATCTATTATATGAACTCTCAGTCTCAAAATATTATAAAAGTGGAATGCAAATGTTGAATCTCAATTCTTAATTTAAACATATATTATTCAACATTTCCCACAATTCTTAATCAATACCTTTTTAATTTCTTTCATTACTCTTTCAATCAAGTGGAATGAGAATGTTAGAGGAAAAGATATTTGCATTCTAGTTTTCTAACGTCAAAATACTCGGAACTTCTCATATAAAATGAATCTTAACCAAATACTGTAAAAGAAACCAAATTAAACTGGAAATATTGGAATTCTTAAGGTTTTTCAATAATTGGTCACTTTTGTCCCCCGTACTACTTAACTCCGAAAGAATGGAAAATTCCATAAAATTCTAGAAATTTTCGTAAGGGTGAAAAAATGATGGAATTGCCTTAGCAATACAACCTGAAGTGGATTTCAAAGCGTACAACCTCACAAAAAAACAGAATAAGACAAGTCACAGTCACTATTTGTAGTAAGTCAAAAATTACACTCACCTTGACTTGTTTATAGTATGGATTACCTTCTATGTGTAACGCTCGCTCTCTTTCGGTAGTCAGGCTTTCGTCTGAGCTTTCTGATGTTCGATTGAAATCATATTGGTGGTAAAGAAGTCTTTTTTTCGAAAGTAAAGTAATTCCTTGCAATAAACTTTCTATGCCTTAGTTTCCGAACGAAAAAGAAAAGCAAGAAAGAAATATTTCTGGTGTTTAAGCTACCCACACCAGCTAGTGCCCGATAGGAATTACTAATAAGGTGATCTAAGCGGGCTTTCACTCAGCACAGTAGGCCCTACAAGCACTGCCCTTTAAACTTCACTATTCCTCTGCACAGAAGTAACAAAAAAAAAACAAAACAAGAATAAGCTTATAAAGCAAATAACACTCTGTGCTACTATTTCACAAGCATATAATTCACTATGAAAAAAAAACTTTCACTCTAATATTCACTTTCATTACTTAGCGACCACAAAACGAGGAAACAAAAAGAGCCCGTTTGACTTGCCACTAAGTTTGCTTGCGAGAATAGAATAGACGAGGAATAAAACATTCCTTTTTTTACTGATCACTTCGTTATTTAACTGACTTAACACCAATGTGATTTCATCGAAAGTCGACGATAATACTCTCATCACACAAAACAGGAATAAAAACGGTGAACAAATTCTCAAAAGAGAAATCCTGCCGAAACGAAACAAAACTCCATTGACTGCACAATCCTCTTGTTAAACCAATACTCCGTTTTGACACTATTCCAGCTATACAAAACAAACAGAGTAATCATCCGGCTATACCACTACGAAACAGAAGAGTAACCTTCCGGTTAAATAAATACGACAGAGGAACCTTCCGGCTAAGTAATTACAAACACAAGTGAAGAAGGCACGGGACCCACTTTAGCTTGTAGATTCGGATTTTTAAGACCACGCCCACTATTCGCGACTGCAATCTTTCCTCTAACAGTCTTACCAACTCTACTTACACTTTTAACAGTTTCAATATTTTTTCTTCCTTCCTTCCAACATTTTTTACTTTTTCTTTTTTTAAAAAGAAAACATAATATGACAATACCAATGAATCTAAAACAACCCATAGTGACTTGATTCGTCTTGTGTCGTGTCCACACTCGTCGGCCTCATTCCTCAGTCGGCCTCATTCCGAAGACGACATGGCACAACACTTTCAAGATGAGAGCAAAATTCCTACATATAACGTCAAGGACAGGTAGCCAATCAGAATGCTAAACTTGAATTGGGGCTACCTGTTATTTAAATTACCTTAGATTTGTTGTGTATTTATGGTGGATTTAGTAGACATGTACTAGGGAAATGTCTAATGAGTTTCTGTATAACTAATGTGGTGGAAGTTGATTGGATTTTGGTTGAAAGGAACAAAAAGGTATTGATAATCGATGGTGTTAAGCTTAATAAATTGAAGAAAGAGTTTTATGCAGAGTTATATTATTAAAGACGTAGCAGTCTTGGGTAATATGGTAACTTGTAAGTTTGAGTAAATGATGTACTCAACGAAGTAAGTTGATTTATAAAAATACTGATTATATAATTACGAAGACAAATACAACCCCAACACACATACAAAATAACTTGCTGCATAACTGGTTTTGTTCATTTCAATGATTACAGTAACTTTTGGAATAATGCGAAGATGAGCATAAAATAAGATAAAAAAAACTTCTAATTAATGTCAGGTAATAAATATAACATTAATTATGTTCGGAACTTTCATTACGATCGAGTATCGTGTGTTGTAGAAATCAATGATATATATATATATATATATATATATATATATATATATATATATACACGGATTGAAAATGGGGGATTATCACTAATGAATCTTTATTATATTTTCATTTACTTAAAGGAAAGTAGAGCAGGTGGTAGAAAAAAAACTCAGACAGAAAGCAGGAAACAGTTCAACAAAGTCAATCTACGCAGGCAGACAAAACATTTCCTGTACTTTTACAGGTATATTAGTTTATATTTGTTTTTTTCTTTCTTTTTCGTTTTGTCTGCCTCCCAATAAAAAGGAAACCATACATTTAGTCTTTATCTTGAAAGCCAATCTAATCTCATCATATAAATTTTACTTCCTCCGCTTTTCAGCTTAAGCTTGATGTTAAATAATAAAAAAAAAGATTTACCTATCCATTCCATTTTCGGATTATCTCTTAACATAACCCAACATTCTATGATTTCAATTCAACATAACCACAATCAAATACGTCGTTGATAAGAGACAAGGTCAGAGAAACAATTGAATGTTATGAGAAGACGCCTTTTTTTCTATAACTGACGCTAGCAAAGTAATAAGATTTTTGCAAACATCATCGACAAGGGAAAGCTTCAGAAGTTCACGAAGACAAAGCACATTGGAACGTTCATCTTTGTTGCATGGTTTTCTTTAACTTATAACGCTTCAACTCTGTGTTCAAATCTTGCCACTGAAATTTATTTCGTGACGTCATTCAGTACTGAAATTTTTGCACAGCGACATAGGTCGGGTGATAGCTGTATATTTTCTTAATTAATTCAGTTATTAATATTGTAAGCCGGGTGACAATATAATATTCCGTTGTTACTTTTGTATATTATTGTATCTCGTAATTAAATTTTTAGTTTTGGTTTCAACCAATTATACGTCCTTCTCCGTTAGACAACCAAAATTGTTCCCGAAGTTACATGACGGAGGTCCTCTTAAATTACGTTTCAGATTGTGAAAGCCTGATAGACTTCAAGAAATGATTGAATATGAAAACATCTTACAGCGTAAGAGATAATATAATTATTTTTTTGTTTGTAAAATACATTAAAAAGGGGATTCTTTCGCCGGTAATATGAAGAAATATTCTAAGACTATAACAGCATTAAGTAAAATGGATTATAGCAAACTGTTTGGACATCTAATGCTCTTTTTGTCTCAGTTCCATTTCGTCATTTTATTCCACAAAAAGAAAAGAAAAACTGAAATTTTGTACTTTTTATATGTTTTTCTCGGGTGGGCTACAGTATCAAAAGATACTGAGTTTTGATAAAGATGTAGGTAAGAACACAAATTAAATTCTTCGATAGAAAATGCATTTAATTATGACTAAATGTATAAAATAAAAAGAAAAGATATGTTGTGTTAAAATTTAGGTTTCTTTTTCTTACCAAATAATAAATAAAATAAAACAAATAATATCATAAGGCAAGAAAATCTGTTTAAAAAATTGCTTTAACGAAAATCATTTTATGCGTGACTTAAAAGAAAGCATGGGAAGCGCTCTCATATACAATCAATTCATAATATGTATAAGTATAGAGACCGCTTGCCATGCTTTTCATTTTAGGTACGCATAAATATAAAGAATTTTATTTAAAGAAATTCTCTTGATTTTTTATTTACTATTTAACGCTACTTCTTTTATTTTGCTAAATATCCTTTTAAAAGAAACCATGTTTTTTTTAGAAATAATAGGTACTGGCTACCACACTAAAATTTCTTGCTCTCATCCCTTAACTAAATTATTTTCTGCTACAATTATTAATGAAGCATTTTCTGGTGTACAAATAGAATTATAAGGCGGTTTTTGGAAAACTTCACTCAGAGAAAACTCATCCTTTAAATTTTCCCTAGTAGATGTTTTCATAAGAAATTACTCGTGCCGTATGTTAGGGTTATTAATGAAATTCTTACTTATGAAATATGAACAAAATTACCTAAATTGTTTTCGAAAGGAAATGATTTACTCTCAAGAAGAAACTGCAACTTGAAGAGTTTTACATGACAAATGAGTTATGCCATATTGTAAGGTTATTAATGAAATACCTATTTATGAAATATGAATCAAATAGCCTGAATGTTTTATTTTTAGAAAATCTCCGCCAAAATAATTCTTCCCCAAGAACAAGCTACCCCTCGTACACTTCCTCAGGACAAATGAGTTGCGTCATTTATCAGATTATTTATAAAGTACTTATTTATGAAATATGAACAATTGCGTGTGTCGTTTTTTGAGAAAATTATCCGAAAATAAATTCATCTCCAAGAGTATATTACCTTCTCGATGTTTCCCAGAGAAATGACTTATACCACAGTATGGAGTTGTTATTGAAAAGTTGTTTTATGAAATATAAAAGAAATCATTAGAGCTGTTTTCGAGAAAATCGAACCCTTTTTTTCACCCTTAATAAATTTTCACCCTTTAGTAAATTACGCTTACTTTTACGGGTAGGAAGAAATTTCAAACTCACCAGGGAGAATCATATACAAATCTGAAGTTTAAATATTGATTGACATACGTTGACTGGTATAGCTTCAAGGCGAGTGTACATCAGAAGAAACGAATGCACAAACAGATGGACAGTGGTCGAGAAATCACTATGGGCCATGAACCGCGTAAATCCGTTAAAATCTCGAATTCGATTTCGTTCACAATCGCCATACTATTCTTCTCTCTTTTTGTCACTCGAAAGTAAATATTTGTTTTATTTTTTGTACTCTTATAATTTTGGAGAGAAATTAATACTAGTTTACAACTATGCATCCTATTCCAATCAATGAAGTAGAATTCATCTGTTTTTTTTTTTTTTTTTTTTTTTTTTTTTGTACGAGCCATTGCTGCTGATGACTTACGATAATTTCTCAAGATTACATTTGGTACGTGTTGTGGATTGCAATGGCAGTTTAATCTGGGGATATCATAGAAGGAAACCAGAAGGGACCTTTTCCCAATTATGCTATAAGAGAAAATCTCATTTCATCTTTCCTGTGCTTGTTTATAGACAGGCATTTTAGGCCCAAGAAAGACTTAGAACTTAGAAGGTGAGTAACATTCTTTTGAGTGCACCTAGATTTCGGACAGTGTTTTATGTTTATCAAGGGACAACAATGACAGGACTAGTTACCTGCGGAACGACAGAAGGTTCATTTTCTGAAACACCTGAGTAATCAGAAGTATATTACTCAATATTTAGTCCTGCTAATACGTTATAAATTTATTCAGAATTTGGCGTCATTGCACGGAGCGAAAGAGAAACATACCAATACCATGACATATTATTATACATAAATCTGGTGATGGGTGTACTTCAGTATTGGTTCGCACAATTTAGATTGCGCTAGTATCATATTTCGATTATTTTTTGTTGATTAGTAAGGTTAATATTTATATAAAGCAATATATGAACGGTGAAGTATTTAAAACTATGATATCATAAGTAGTAGCTCCGAAAAGTTAAATTTAAATTTATATTTACTCCTAGTTTTATACCAAATTTTGTAGCACTAATAATTCTTATTAGCTTAAGAAACAAGAATGGTCTATTTCTGCAAATTTGCTTTCTAAAAATGTTTTTTTTTCTAATTACCATCTTTACATATCAACGTTGTCTTCATGCTCATATTTAGAGAGTTAAGAATTACTCATACTTCAGCTTATAACGTGCAGAAATTTGGTGCCTATTATCTAACGTCCTCTTGGATCATAGTAATTATTCTATCTCTCCTGAAAAAAAATCTTTCTCGTAAAGCAAGCTTTGAAAAACGATCCTCATTTTTTTTAGGTAATAACTGAAAGATTACTTTTGTCCAGGTTCTAAAAGCACACTAACTTGAGTTGTTTTAACGTAATAATCATTGTTGTTCTCTTTAAACCATGACATGTATTATTACATAAACGTATTATTGTATGTACTTCTCAGACTAAGAGTAGATTACACTCCAACGCTGTGTTCTCTTGGGCGGGTGACCCAATTGGGAGAAATCTAATCGGATGAAGTTCGGTCTAGGCGTTTGCTGTATCGACTCCATCTTATTGTCATGTCTTTGTGGTAGGTTATATTGTAACGTTACTACGGGTGAAATCTTCTTTTCCAAGATTTAATCGAAACCGATCCCTTTACCATAGATATCTCAATTGGACCCTTATTTTATCTCTTGATAAGAATCTTATCAAGAGTTGTGTTTTAGTAACATACGTACTTCCAAACTGCATAAAATTTCTTTGCTGGAATTCAATATATATTCTAAAACTCCGAAAACATGTATTTAAGACTTCGTATCTCAAAGAAGAAATATCACTCTTCCAAGTTTCTTCAAAAATTTAATTTTAATTAGCGTATGTTTAATTTTACATGCTGTTTTAGTGGCGCAGAACATAAAATACAAACTTTACAGTTATGTAGATAACGAGGGACCAAAAGTTGGATGTCCTTATAATAGTCTTCCGTAAAAAAAAAAAAAAAAAAAAAAATGTTTTTCTATCTTCTGTAATATTTTATAAAAGGAACATATAATCTACTACCTCTGATGTCTCTTAATGGTTGAAAATTTTCCGAAATGGAAGGTTATATGAGTGAATCATTTACATATACACAGAACCTATTTTCATCGAGATATTTCTATCATGAGGGTATCTGGGTTCGTTCCCTGTGGGTTACTGTTTGTGTAAGCAGATTTAATGATATCGGGTTTGTCCCTGAACGTCCTTGCACTGATTCATGAGAGAAAACAGACTCCTGGACTGGATGATACCAACCCACAAGTAACTACATTAAACAACAAAGAACAAAAATGGTGAAAGTCGGGATTCGAACCATGGAACATTGGCATTAAATTTATACCGTGTTCGTGGTAACACCTTAGATTTACCTAAGCTGAATCAGTTGATTGTTCCCAATAGTGGTTACCTAGTTTTACGGCCAGAAGTTCGGGGAAGGTTGGGTGCGATATATTTCTACTCCATACATTCCATGAAGGATGAAACCAACCTGTAAGACTGCGGAAACTGTACACGTAAAGAAATATACACATGCACAATACTTATCCTCTGACACAAAATATTATTGTGTAATTCAAAATTTCACATATGAATGTGATTATTTGGTGTATTAATTAACACCCACAAAACATATATTTGATAAGTATATTTCAAGCCTTTTAATTATTATAATGCTTCACATTTTACAAACACTAAAATACTTTTCAGAACATCGCAATTTGGCTCCGTATAGCGCTGACGACCGAATACCGATGTATCCGCACGCTTATTTACGGTAATGAAAATCGAATAGCGTAAAGACATAAACACTATTCACTGGAGATGAGGAATTTATGCACTGTTTGTTAAAATGTTTTCTCTCCTCCCGCATGCTTGTTCCATCGTCCATTCTAGTTAACGCAGACTACTGTATTTCGTCATTTGGTACATTTTTATAGGCAATTGGAACTTTCGAAGCACTTTAACGTTAAAAACATTTTGTAAATATTTTTTTTAAATTAAGGAATTAATGATTATGTAGATTTCAAATGTTAGGTTGAAAATTTCCATGTTACTAAGATTACAAAATAAATAAAATAAAACTGAAGTGGGAAACGAAGTGGTACGTTGCGTTCTCTTTGTTTGCTGGAATCCCACTTTTCGCACCTTTGTGAGTACTACTCTCTTTTCACACACTGGACGAGGATGAATACACTATTAGAACGAAAGATAGTTCCATCAAAACGTTAAGTTTTTAATGAGTTACTTCACTGATAAGAATTGATTGATTGATTATTACATTATTAAAAGCACATTAACCACATTTAAACACATGACAACATGAGTAATCAGTATTTATCGCAAAATATGCAAATTAGAGCATATGGTCCGGTGCTGCCTTTTAGCATCGCATTCAGCTTGCACAGGAGGGGAAACAGAACTAAGCTGAGCCGAATTCTTCTTCCATATTAGGCCATACGAAGAGAGAAGTGGATATGCAACCACACACATACATAGAAAAATTTGTGAGCGAGAAAGTTCGCAGCTTTTTGATTCCAAATTTTTGTCTCGTTGTGCACTGATTCTACGAAATACTCTTGCGCATAAGAGGGTTGTTCAAAGGGTATATAACGATTACGTTATACTATTGCACCTCTATCTTTCCACAGCTTTGCAAGTCAAATCAGTTTCAAGAAATATAATTTCTTGCACTTTCAAACTTTTACTATTTGGTCGTATTTTTTTAAACTTTTTTGAATTTATTTTAATGAATAATTTAAATTGATTTTAGTTTAAAGAAAAGTAGAAAATTCTCATTCTGGAGTAGACAATGAAACTTAGACGTGGCACAACTGTCACACAATGCTTAAACAAAAGGCAATTCAACGTTAATGTAATCTACATTCGAATATAAATGATTCTTTTTCATCTTCTTTTAATTCAACATTCCGCTCTTAAATTATGGATATTCTCACCTTGGTTCGATAAAAGTTTCACGCTTTTGTGGCAGAACTTAGTACTTGTAAATGGAGATTGAGTAAAGAGTTTATCTAATATTACTGTGAGATATTCCTTCAGAGTTTTCCTAATATGTGGAGGAGAACATTGTTGGAGGAGAACAAAATCACTTAGTGGTAAAGCGCTCACCTGTAGTGCAAGGGACTCCTGGTCCGAACCAGGTTTATATGAGATTGTGGTGGATAACGCTGTGCCCGTAGGTTTTCTCAAAATTTCTCGTTTCGTACCACATTCTCATTCCATTACCTAATATACGTTCATTCCCTTTCATTACTGCTCTGTCTCCTTTAGCTTCAAGGCCATAAACGTGGGATGTTAAACTAGAAATTTCATATATTTTCCCCACAGATTCTTTGAGTTGTTTCAAAACACTTTTTGTATCTCATCTTACAAGTTCTTTGAATCTTCAAGGTCAATTTAACGAATACTCTCAGAGGCTATTTTCCTGCCGTGAAGGATTCAGTGTGAACAAGGAAAATACGCGTGGATTTTCTCACAAATCCCATTTCCTTTCATGTCCATCGATAGCTAGTTATTTCAGCATACATTCTTTTAAAATGTTCATTATGAACTGAATTAAAACTCTATGAACTGAAGTGTATATATTTACTTGTTCTTGTAAAGAAGATGAAACCTAAATAGTTTTTTTTTATTCCTTATTTCGTTATATATTGGTAGTTTACAAGGATGGATTGGAAAGTTCGTGCCCTAACTGGGAAGGAAGCAATCATTTTATATTTGTATACATTAACTGCGTAGCTATATCCGTTGGTACTCACTGTGTAAAATTTCATTTCTCTGTTGCTTCAGAAGAGGAGTTTATAAGGCACTAAGTCAGCGGAAGTGACGAAAATGTATCACATCCCTTGCGTCTATTACAACACATTTATTTGTGTGTTAGAACCGTTGCCGCATCCGCTCTTTTTGCTTGATCTGACCCCCTAGGACTTTAACTTGATTAGAAACTTAAAAAAAAAAGTTTTTTGCCTTCAGTGATATTCCTCGGATGTAGAGGTCAAAAAGTGCTGTACTGGGATATTTTGCAAAACTCGAGGAATCATTTTTTAAAAGTAGTATAGAAGCGTTACCGGAGAGGGAGCGTAAATATATCTCGGTCGAGGGAGATTAAGTGGAAAAATCAAACAACTTATCCAAATAGTTTTTAGTTTTGTAGTTCAGGTCACGAAATTTGCAATCCAACCTCGTATTAACACATACGAATCGCAAGTAAGTGGAAAGCATATTTCTCTTTTTCCTGTTAACTATTCTAGTTAGCAAGTGACAATAATTTATTCTATATAAAGAAACTGATTTTTAAATTTTGACTAAAGAGGTATTCAGTTAATTCTATTGGAATATTTTGTGTTTAACGGATAAAAACCATCCAGAGTGGAGACATATTCCAATCGATAGATCGCACTATGTACAACAAAATGATATAAGTTAATGCAAATTCTCGGAAGTAAATTTAGAGAAAAACGATCAAAATGTAGTTCGTTTGTAAAACTAAACATTGATTCTACAAAATAACTATGCTAACTATTAAGATGAAGCTGACAGTGAAGTATACACAAATAAAGCCTTTCATTCTGAAACTACCAGCACGACAATGTATAACATGTTTAATGACTGATTTTAATGCAGCGGAATTTTTCAAGACGAGGATTGTCTAACTTCCTCGTTTTCAAAACATTTTCGTATGATTGTATGTCTGCGAAGGAAACAACACAAATCCATCGACCTGAATAATATTGTAGAGTTTTGCAAATTTGTACCAAACCAAAGGTAACGCCATGAATTCTTGGAAAGATAGAAAAAAAAGATCAATTCAACAGATGCTTTCTAGATCAATAACATTTTCTCTATCGCCTAACCAGCGTTCTTTTCAAAGCTTTAAACGAAATGTAATCTCGAAAGCACTGTTTTATATCAAAGTTCTGTAAGCATTGAAAGTTATGTGATATACATGCTATACATGATTATGATTTTCAATATGTACAATAAATAAACGCAAGAAATCGTATATTACCAAACCCCTTTCAAACTAGAACAGACTATTACGCGCGTTTCCAGCTTCGAATTGCGATAAGGTTTACTTTTTTTGCTTTAATTTTTGTTCAGCTATAATATTGACCGAATAAAACATATCAGGATATACATCGTGTTTAACTAAAAAATAACATGCTTGAGGGTAAATTATTATGAATAGTATTTTACAAAATCAAGGAAGACGAATGTTTATTGATCTGAAAAGTATGGAGTTTGTTGCTAAGTTGATGCAATTTAGTACATTATTAGTTCATTTTAGTGTAGTATATATATGAACCACATTTACTGTTAATTAGCAGATCACATACATTGATTTCTCGTGATAATAACACAACCATATTCCTAAATGCGAAACATATAATACTTTTAATCAAAGGATAATCTCTGTACTTTTTTTTAAATATATACCTTGTTTATTTCATTATTCAGAAACTTTATTCATTGAACTGTATATGTTTCTATACAGCTAATGTAGGTAAAGAATGATATAAAACGTAATAATGAAAAAAGCAATTAGCAAGTTCTTATTAATAGAACATTGTAATTGGTCGACGTTTCAGCATTTTAAACTTTCATTTACGTAACTAATCATGAATATTGTCGCTCTGTGAAAACATCGTAAACATTTTGCTGTCTGTTGACGATAGGGATGTATTTATTGAAACCTTAATTAGAAAAAATTCAACTAGGCACAAAAATGTATTTAAAATATTCTTGGAATAAATTTTTACCTAAGCTATTTAATTATTTAAACAAACATTCTATAATACTATTATATACAGACGTTCCCTGGTGTAAATTTGAGATGAATTACTGAAATCAATAAAAAATCATTGTTAAATGATACTCTACCATTATTTGGTTCAAATAAAAATAATAAGTATTAAATTAATAATCAATAAGTATGATGATAATCAATTAATGTTTTTAAAATCAATTTTATTCCTTGTGTAACGGTGGATTTAAATTTATTTACTTTTCTGCTTGACAGTAATTTGGATTAATTTTACTGTAAAAATATTATATATACTTTGGACTCTGGAGAGTATTCATTTTAATTTTGATTCTTCTTCTTCTTCTTCTTCTTCTTCTTCTTATTATTATTATTATTATTATTATTATTATTATTATTATTATTATTATTATTATTATTATTATTATTATTATTATTATGAAATTAAACTAGTAAAACATTATTACTATTTTCCTCGCTCACTGTTAATAGTTAATCGGTAAGTGGACTACAGGATGGTCTAATAGTCACTATGTCATTACGATAATGTAATACTAGCTAGAGTAACTTCACGTTGTTTCTTTCGCCTTTTAGTTATCTTATGAACACGGTAACGTATTTAGATGTCTTGAATAAATATCTAAAACCTTAGCTGAAAGAGAACAACGTATTATGAGATTAAAGAAATGAGGTAGGAAATGCTCGTATTTCGTACTTGAATGTTTGAGCAATATGAATTGTCAGTGTTGATTAGACATCACATGGCTCATCATGATGGGTAGCAATGAGTCTTTATTTGTTCTACCGTACTTTTTGATTAAGAACCTACAAGTACAGAGTGTACCTCACATAAGTAATCCATATCCATGTTATTACCGTCATAAAGCTTGTCCATACTTCATAAAATTATTTTCGTCTTTGCTATGTTCATATTGTATACATAGATTATAGTAGTAGTCAGATATGATTGTTTTGTACAGTTATAAAGCTACAGAGGAAGTAATAAAGACATACTTGTCATTTAGTCTGTATACGGAATTACTATCAGATAGATCTTGCATGCTAAAATGAATAGTAGTTACGAAAATTTATGTAGGAAGCGAATCATCTCTGGAAACGTAAGCAGTTTTTCTTATAAATACACAGGAACAAAATCAACAGCTAAAGGTTGTATTTGGACTCTGGTAAGTAACCATATTGCTTGAAACCTATTCAACTATCAATATCAAGAAACTAAATCTACCAGTAATTCGTATTCATGAAGTCATTCATAACAATCAATGTGGTTGTTCTGTCATCCTATATCCCCAGGAAATCAAATCCTGCTATTAAGAATACCACAAATGATGTGACGAAGAGTACTGAAAAAAAAGAAATCAGCAAATCAACTACTATTCTTTCTCAGCAAGGTTGGGCAAAATGCCACACTTCACAGAGGTCATTGGCATAGGGTCATGGAATCTTTTCAAAAGAATGAGAAGTTAAGCCACCGTGGCCTCCTGACTTATTCAAGTATACGTTATCCCATAAACAATGCAACTTTCGAAGTTTGTGTTCTAGTTAGTTGGCAGCACTGAATATTACATGATTTTTGTTGTCGTTGTGATTAGTAGTCACGGAGCTCCGAATGCCGCATAATAGTTATATGTCATGGTCGGTCTCAATCCCGTTTTGAGGAAGGGGAAGGATGCCCTCTGAATCCTTTTTAGGCTGCATGCATTGTAGCAGCTCAAGTCCGATGGGGAGATCGGGACGTCTCGTTGGATTGGTGGTGCAGCGTATGAAGGTGCACGTTGCGTATTCGGGACAGCAACCTACCGGCAGAGGTGAATCTTTAGATATCCTCTAAAATGGACGACTAACTCGTGACATTGGATACGGGAAATTACGTGTGACATCTTACGTTCTCAGTGAAGTAGGTAGGTTTTGCAGCCGCTATCTGAGTTGAGGCTTCTGCTATCCTCCGAAATGGACAACTAGGCTGTGCCTTTTGGTCCGAGAGATAAGGCTACATTTTACCCCAACACGTATGAAACAGTGGGTAAGTTGGTGTACCCAGTGGGGCGGATCCAACGCCCGACCTTGAGGGTGATATAGGCACTGCCCTCGAAGAGTATTTCCTGCTTGTTCTTAAGTCCGAGATTGGATACATAGTATCCTAACGCACACTCGTATTTCAGGAGTTCTGAGGGAGTGAGTCCTTCCGGGATTTGTACCCCATCTCCGCATTGCAAGCAAAAATTTATAAGCAAGATAAATTTATTTAAATAATAGAAGTACTCAGTTTCTTGATTGTTCACAAGGCATCGCTTGAGTTTAGCAGACTCTACAGTTTTGCTATTTCTGAAGAAGCGCCTCTGAAATCGAAAATAATTCTATATTTGGTCGTAGATATTTTGACAGAAAATAATCTGTCGTCGACACTTGTACCTTTGACTTTATGTCATGGCACTGGCGCATTGCTTCACGCGATTTCTCGCCGTAGTTTTGCAAATGCTAAGACCGCCTGTGTTCAATACAATAATGGTCATTGGCTACTTTCAAAACGAATTCTGCTGCACCGATCGCGTAAGTATATGAGAATAGATGCCATGTAGGGAATAAATAATGTAGTAGGGAAATATTTATGTTATAAAACAGTATTAATTTCAAGTATGTTTAAAAATAAATACAGGCAAAAACCTATTATACTGAAATTACCATTCGTTATACTAAAAGTTTGAAATTCGTTAAAATCAAATGTTTTAACATACATTACACAGGGGAAAGACAAGGGTCTAAAATAACTGCACAATTCTGAATATTTCATTATACTGGCATTGGTCACGACAACATTTCACTGTATAAACTCCTGATTAAAAATGGCAGAAGAAACTTATATATGCATTATTGTTCCACCTGTTAAATCGTTAGTTGGTCGAGATATTTACAAGTAACAATGATTTCCAATGTGTTACGCGCACGGACGAGAACTTCAGTGATTATATAATTAGCGTTATTCCTTTCATACATCACAATATGTTATTTACGGACCACTTGTTTACATAGTTGTAATCTTTGTCAAAAGTGAGTAGTCAAATTCAGTACTGTAGAATAGGGAGGGCCGAAAAAAAAAACTTTTTTTTTTTTTTTGGAATTTCGATTGGCCGGGTTGCGGAAAAGTTGCCTCGTGTTAGTGGTAGTCAACACACAAAATTTGTTTTCTTTTTGGTCAACCCCTTCCTTTGCCTCATGGGAGTTGAATATTTTTATAGCTGCGGCTATACAACTCGCACGACCCTACGAAGAAAATTGTACTTTAAGATAGTTTTGTTTTAATTTTCGGTTGGCCGGGTTGCGAAAAAGTTGCCTTAAGTTATTAGTAGTGTACACAGAAAATTTGGATTTTTGTTGTCATACCCTTCCTTTGCCTAGTGGGAATTGAATATTTTATAGCTGCAGCTATACAACCCGCACGATACTACGTACAAAATTGTGCTGAACGGCTAGGTATATAACCTTTGGTTCTTGTTCACACTGAAGCATACTGAGGCTGAATATATAACGCAAGATAAAAGTGAGATGCAATATTGTTCCTATGTGGTTAAAAATTATCATCAAGTAGACGAAAAACTGTATTTTTATGTTTCAATATATGTTCTTCATATATAGCGTGAAAAATAGGTAGGTTTTCAACTTTACATTGCAGATTTTTTCACGTATATCGTGATCAATTTCTTTTAGACCTGTTTATATTATAAAGAAAATTTTAAACAAGTAATCTGGTATCAAGTAATTTTGAAATTGGCTGTGCTATAATAGAAAATATATTACCTACAACGTTGTACATGACTATAATAATAATAATAATAATAATAATAATAATAATAATAATACCTAAAGAAATGTTTTATAAGTTGGAAACATTGTAATTTTATATACAGTGTAGCAGCCTGTGTGATTCTGCGCTGGCCTGACCTCACAAAATAGTGTTAAAAGATTTGAGCACTGATTAGCAATACGTTTTGGGCATTTGTCGAGCCGTTTCCGAAGGTTTGTGTCTGCCAGATCTTCTGAAGGAAAAGCCTGGACCAATTGTCATGTTCCGCTGTATGCCAACTTTCCGCCGACTCTATTTTCATAAGACATATTTAATGAAATTAGTGTCCACCCACAAGAAAAGCCTTCGGGCAGTTTCAATTTTTACTTCATCATTAAAGAAGATACAGGCTGTATTCATTTTACAAAATTCGACTCGTTGCTGCTGGTACGCGATATTGAAACTTTCGCCGACGTCGGGCCGACGTCATTTTTCAAGAAATTGCCGGAAGTGTCTCTTTGCAGTCATCATCCTACTGTCTACAGACTATTACGAGAAAGCTTTATACGAGGAAAATGTAAGACCTAATTCGTATTTTAAAGCAACAAATTACCTTCTAACTCTGTTTTGTTTTGGTCAACGACTCTGTGTCTGCTCGCCGCGATCGAAAATCGCGCGGAAAGCCTCCGGTGTCCGGCGCCGGCAATCCGACCGCAGCATCTGGTCAGCATGGCAAATTCTCCGACTGTAGGTGGCAGCATCCTGATGGGGTAGTGGAGATCGCAATGTTTTTGAGCAAAAATATATGACGGTCATTCAGTTACCTAATAGGACGAAGATTCACATGGACAGGTCCTCTATATTATAACATTCTTGGGTATCGGCGAGGTATCGTTCAAGAAAACAAGTAAAATACCATATTCGCGATTTCGCTAGTAGGCACACTTTCAAGATGAGAGCAAAATTCCTACATATAACGTCAAGGACAGGTAGCCAATCAGAATGCTAAACTTGAATTGGGGCTACCTGTTATTTAAATTACCTTAGATTTGTTGTGTATTTATGGTGGATTTAGTAGACATGTACTAGGGAAATGTCTAATGAGTTTCTGTATAACTAATGTGGTGGAAGTTGATTGGATTTTGGTTGAAAGGAACACAAAGGTATTGATAATCGATGGTGTTAAGCTTAATAAATTGAAGAAAGAGTTTTATGCAGAGTTATATTATTAAAGACGTAGCAGTCTTGGGTAATATGGTAGCTTGTAAGTTTGAGTAAATGATGTACTCAACGAAGTAAGTTGATTTATAAAAATACTGATTATATAATTACGAAGACAAATACAACCCCAACACACATACAAAATAACTTGCTGCATAACTGATTTTCTTCATTTCAATGATTACAGTAACTTTTGGAATAATGCGAAGATGAGCATAAAATAAGATAAAAAAAAACTTCTAATTAATGTCAGGTAATAAATATAACATTAATTATGTTCGGAACTTTCATTACGATCGAGTATCGTGTGTTGTAGAAATCAATGATATATATATATATATATATATATATATATATATATATATATATATATATATATATATATATATATATATATATATATATATATATATATATATATATACGGATTGAAAATGGGGGATTATCACTAATGAATCTTTATTATATTTTCATTTACTTAAAGGAAAGTAGAGCAGGTGGTAGAAAAAAAAAGTCAGACAGAAAGCAGGAAACAGTTCAACAAAGTCAATCTACGCAGGCAGACAAAACATTTCCTGTACTTTTACAGGTATATTAGTTTATATTTGTTTTTTTCTTTCTTTTTCGTTTTGTCTGCCTCCCAATAAAAAGGAAACCATACATTTAGTCTTTATCTTGAAAGCCAATCTAATCTCATCATATAAATTTTACTTCCTCCGCTTTTCAGCTTAAGCTTGATGTTAAATAATAAAAAAAAAGATTTACCTATCCATTCCATTTTCGGATTATCTCTTAACATAACCCAACATTCTATGATTTCAATTCAACATAACCACAATCAAATACGTCGTTGATAAGAGACAAGGTCAGAGAAACAATTGAATGTTATGAGAAGACGCCTTTTTTTCTATAACTGACGCTAGCAAAGTAATAAGATTTTTGCAAACATCATCGACAAGGGAAAGCTTCAGAAGTTCACGAAGACAAAGCACATTGGAACGTTCATCTTTGTTGCATGGTTTTCTTTAACTTATAACGCTTCAACTCTGTGTTCAAATCTTGCCACTGAAATTTATTTCGTGACGTCATTCAGTACTGAAATTTTTGCACAGCGACATAGGTCGGGTGATAGCTGTATATTTTCTTAATTAATTCAGTTATTAATATTGTAAGCCGGGTGACAATATAATATTCCGTTGTTACTTTTGTATATTATTGTATCTCGTAATTAAATTTTTAGTTTTGGTTTCAACCAATTATACGTCCTTCTCCGTTAGACAACCAAAATTGTTCCCGAAGTTACATGACGGAGGTCCTCTTAAATTACGTTTCAGATTGTGAAAGCCTGATAGACTTCAAGAAATGATTGAATATGAAAACATCTTACAGCGTAAAAGATAATATAATATTTTTTTTGTTTGTAAAATACATTAAAAAGGGGATTCTTTCGCCGGTAATATGAAGAAATATTCTAAGACTATAACAGCATTAAGTAAAATGGATTATAGCAAACTGTTTGGACATCTAATGCTCTTTTTGTCTCAGTTCCATTTCGTCATTTTATTCCACAAAAAGAAAAGAAAAACTGAAATTTTGTACTTTTTATATGTTTTTCTCGGGTGGGCTACAGTATCAAAAGATACTGAGTTTTGATAAAGATGTAGGTAAGAACACAAATTAAATTCTTCGATAGAAAATGTATTTAATTATGACTAAATGTATAAAATAAAAAGAAAAGATATGTTATGTTAAAATTTAGGTTTCTTTTTCTTACCAAATAATAAATAAAATAAAACAAATAATATCATAAGGCAAGAAAATCTGTTTAAAAAATTGCTTTAACGAAAATCATTTTATGCGTGACTTAAAAGAAAGCATGGGAAGCGCTCTCATATACAATCAATTCATAATATGTATAAGTATAGAGACCGCTTGCCATGCTTTTCATTTTAGGTACGCATAAATATAAAGAATTTTATTTAAAGAAATTCTCTTGATTTTTTATTTACTATTTAACGCTACTTCTTTTATTTTGCTAAATATCCTTTTAAAAGAAACCATGTTTTTTTTTAGAAATAATAGGTACTGGCTACCACACTAAAATTTCTTGCTCTCATCCCTTAACTAAATTATTTTCTGCTACAATTATTAATGAAGCATTTTCTGGTGTACAAATAGAATTATAAGGCGGTTTTTGGAAAACTTCACTCAGAGAAAACTCATCCTTTAAATTTTCCCTAGTAGATGTTTTCATAAGAAATTACTCGTGCCGTATGTTAGGGTTATTAATGAAATTCTTACTTATGAAATATGAACAAAATTACCTAAATTGTTTTCGAAAGGAAATGATTTACTCTCAAGAAGAAACTGCAACTTGAAGAGTTTTATATGACAAATGAGTTATGCCATATTGTAAGGTTATTAATGAAATACCTATTTATGAAATATGAATCAAATAGCCTGAATGTTTTATTTTTAGAAAATCTCCGCCAAAATAATTCTTCCCCAAGAACAAGCTACCCCTCGTACACTTCCTCAGGACAAATGAGTTGCGTCATTTGTCAGATTATTTATAAAGTACTTATTTATGAAATATGAACAATTGCGTGTGTCGTTTTTTGAGAAAATTATCCGAAAATAAATTCATCTCCAAGAGTATATTACCTTCTCGATGTTTCCCAGAGAAATGACTTATACCACAGTATGGAGTTGTTATTGAAAAGTTGTTTTATGAAATATAAAAGAAATCATTAGAGCTGTTTTCGAGAAAATCGAACCCTTTTTTTCACCCTTAATAAATTTTCACCCTTTAGTAAATTACGCTTACTTTACAAACTCACCAGGGAGAATCATATACAAATCTGAAGTTTAAATTTTGATTGACATACGTTGACTGGTATAGCTTCAAGGCGAGTGTACATCAGAAGAAACGAATGCACAAACAGATGGACAGTGGTCGAGAAATCACTATGGGCCATGAACCGCGTAAATCCGTTAAAATCTCGAATTCGATTTCGTTCACAATCGCCATACTATTCTTCTCTCTTTTTGTCACTCGAAAGTAAATATTTGTTTTATTTTTTGTACTCTTATAATTTTGGAGAGAAATTAATACTAGTTTACAACTATGCATCCTATTCCAATCAATGAAGTAGAATTCATCTGTTTTTTTTTTTTTTTTTTTTTTTTTTTTTTTTTTTTGTACGAGCCATTGCTGCTGATGACACGATAATTTCTCAAGATTACATTTGGTACGTGTTGTGGATTGCAATGGCAGTTTAATCTGGGGATATCATAGAAGGAAACCAGAAGGGACCTTTTCCCATTTATCCTATAAGAGAAAATCTCATTTCGTCTTTCCTGTGCTTGTTTATAGACAGGCATTTTAGGCCCAAGAAAGACTTAGAACTTAGAAGGTGAGTAACATTCTTTTGAGTGCACCTAGATTTCGGACAGTGTTTTATGTTTATCAAGGGACAACATTGACAGCACTAGTTACCTGCGAAACGACAGAAGGTTCATTTTCTGAAACACCTGAGTAATCAGAAGTATATTACTCAATATTTAGTCATGCTAATACGTTATAAATTTATTCAGAAATTGGCGTCATTGCACGGAGCGGAAGAGAAACATACCAATACCATGACATATTATTATACATAAATCTGGTGATGGGTGTACTTCAGTATTGGTTCCCACAATTTAGATTGCGCTAGTATCATATTTCGATTATTTTTTGTTGATTAGTAAGGTTAATATTATATAAAGCAAGATATGAACGGTGAAATATTTAAAACTATGATATCATAAGTAGTAGCTCCGAAAAGTTAAATTTAAATTTACATTTAACCCTAGTTTTATACCAAATTTTGTAGCACTAATAATTCTTATTAGCTTAAGAAACAAGAATAATAATACCTAAAAGAATAATAATACCTAAAGAAATGTTTTATAAGTTGGAAACATTGTAATTTTATATACAGTGTAGCAGCCTGTGTGATTCTGCGCTGGCCTGACCTCACAAAATAGTGTTAAAAGATTTGAGCACTGATTAGCAATACGTTTTGGGCATTTGTCGAGCCGTTTCCGAAGGTTTGTGTCTGCCAGATCTTCTGAAGGAAAAGCCTGGACCAATTGTCATGTTCCGATGGTTGATGACAGGTTCTTGCATTCTTCGATTATATATTTGCACCAAAGATCAAGAAGAAGCATTTCGTTGGCTTGCACAGTATATCAGCAAAGTATTTACACAAGTTTGGTTTGAAATAAAGCGAAATTCTTCTCTCTCTTATCAACGGGACGCGACACTTGTGGCTAGTCGCTCGATCTGCATCATTTCTTCCAGAGGAATTAAGAAGAATTCTGTATATTGTTATTAGCTGCAGCGCTTACTTTGCAGATCTGGAAAACTTTTTGTTGGCAATGATCCAAGTTTTAGGATGGAGAGATTTTAAAAGTATCGACAAAGATAGAGATCAAGTTTTTCGTTAATTTGTTTCGAAAGTAAACTTAGATGCAAGTAAATATCATGAGATGATCGATTGTTTCTCAACGGACATCTTCAAGCCATTAACAAGAGAATTTTCTTCGAGCTAGATAGAAGAAAATATTTGAACGGTGGCTACAGCTTCTGAGGAAATTAGATGTTTTCTTTGTCATACGCAAGCGGCGGAGAGCATGATAACACTGGCTACAAAAGCGTCAGCATTACTGTATGGAGGGGATCGAAGTGAAGGCTTTCTTATGACAAAATTACAGTCTCTAAGAAAAAATGCAACAATTGAACTCCAAGCAGAACTCTCAAATGTAAACGAGCCAAAACCGAAAGCAAGTGGGTAGCTGGGTGGAACTCCATTTGCAGCCACCTCATTGTGGTGGCTTCTGGGGAGTTTCGGAGTGTATGTGCAAGAGAAAAGCTAAAAGATACAATGGAAGGTTTATCAACAAGTTTTCATGACCTATATTCATTACGTGTTTCGAAAACATCAATTCAATTTCATCGTCTAATTGATAACCACATCGTCTAATTGATAATTTTTAACCATATAGGAACAATATTGCATCTCACTTTTATCTTGCGTTATATATTCAGCCTCAGAATTCTTCAGTGTGAACAAGAACCAAAGGTTATAGCTGTGCAGCACAATTTTCTTCGTAGTGTCCTGCGGGTTGTATAGCTGCAGCTATAAAATATTTAAGTCCCACTAGATAAAGGAAGGGTATGACAAAAAAATCCTAATTTTCTGCGTAGACTACTACTAACACGAGGCAAATTTTCCGCAATCCGGCCAATCTAAAATTAAAACAAAACTATCTTAAAGTACAATTTTCTTCGTAGGGTCGTGCGAGTTGTATAGCCGCAGCTATAAAAATATTCAAGTCCCGTGAGGCAAATGAAGGGGTTGACCAAAGAGATCCAAATTTTGTGTGTTGACTACCAATAACACGATGCAACTTTTCCGCAACCCAGCCATCGAAATTCAATATATATATATATATATATATATATATATATATATATATATATATATATATATCGGCCCAGCCTACTGTAGAAGCTTTCTCTCGAGTACCACGAAATCTTGCGTTATTTGTGATATCTTGCTTTGTTGAAAGGTTTTCCAACGTAATTGCTGCAATTACTCCTTCTGAGAAATATTTGTAACTTTAATTGATCATATTACGGTCAATGTTGCTTGGAAATAAACATATTTTATTTTGTATCCAAATTGCAAAAATACTTTAAAAATTCGAAATCGGGTCAGAAAGACGTAGTTCTCCCATGCAAACAAACAAAAAATTATTAGCAGCATTTTCTCAATGTTTGCCAAATGAAGTGTTAAAAGAAAACAGAATAATAAGCGTAATTTTTCCCTGGTTGCACCTATTTTGAAACAATTAGATAGTTTCAATTAGTGGAGCTACAATTCTTACAACCAGTACTATTAGTTAGATTTTAAATTATCGAACTCGGAAATGGTGTCATAAGGAACTTTATGAAGGTGTTTTGCCTCATTACTTGCCATATATAATAAACAACAAGAACAGCAGGACAAACATCTAATTGGTTGTCTTTTTATGTCCCTAGCTAGAGTTTACACACTTAAATGTGAATGTGACCAGAAATTCTCTCTGTTATGATGATTAGCAACAAAATAATAAAAAACAAGTACTGAAGAATTTCTCACCAAAATGACCAAGCTAATAGTAATTAAGAAGAGGTTTCAAAAATCGAAACTTGAAACATGGTCACCTTCACACGAAGCGGAAAAATGGGCTTAGACTTACTAGTTGCAAATGGCTCGAGAGAAGAAAATCCAAAAGGAAGTATGCTCTACGTAGATGTGCTGAAATCAGAATATTTATTTATTTCACAAGAAAAGTATTTATTTATTTTTCATCACGTCTAGTCATCACTTATTTCGTTCGCGCATATAGCATGCATGTCCTTCTTCTCATATCTTCATCATAATCTTTACGAGTTACATTTGTTTGTTTCCTAAGGTTAGGAGAGAAGGAACTCTAGCATAACTTGTTACTTTATCCATGATGAGTAGTATTAATAGTTGTTTATACATAAATAAGGTATATATTGCTGTAATGAGTGCAAGTACCATAATGTGTTCACAATAGCAAGATTATTTTAACTTCCTTTTCGTTTTCTGTTTATAGTGTCTTAAAACATTGCATTTTAACGAATTTTGAGCTTTCAGAATCGGTAACGAAAATTTCCTGGTTTGCCCGCTTTTTAACTATTTGTCAAGATTTAATCGAAATTCATATTGTTTTATAATTTAAGTACTTTTCTTGTTACATTATTTTATTATTCAGATGATATGGTAACCATTTGTCATTCATCTAAGCAATCAGTCCACCAGTATAACGATGTGAAAGTAAGCAATGAGAGTTATTCCATTAAATAATCTCTGAGCACCTTCCAATACAAGAAATAGAAAACTAACTGTAGCCAGGATAGAGCCTGTCTTATTACAACATATTAAAGGTAACAGTACAACGCATCATCATATGACATGATGTATGCATGTCCTAATTTTCCTCCTAATAAATATTAAACTGTTTTGCCTGTAAATTCATGTTGAACAATGTATACCTTGCAGTGAATGTAACAACTGATAAGTTCTTGCGAATTGACTTCTTTGAGTACAATTTCTCTATAACAAATTAAGTTCGGAAGTTTCCAAACTTTCGTTATATTGGTGTACATTCTAGAAACAGTAGTGAAGAAACTCATTCATCTTGCCCGAACACTGCTAGCATTGTCAGAAATATTGAGTAGATGTTGTAGGTTATTAGATATTGAACCTGCAATACATAGGTATTGATGTGCGACTTTAGAGGTTAAGCGTCGTGGTTAACAGACTTTGTTCTTATTGTCTTATTATTATGTTGTAAATTAATTACTGAAATGCCTTCGATTGTCAAACAGTATTTCAATCATAAGTATAAATGAAAATTAGGATCTAAAAATTACTTTATACACTCAAGATGTTGGACTGCTTGGTATTGCTTGGGATGTGCTATGTGATGTTAAGATTGATTATCATTGGGAAGAAATTTGATCTATCACTTATTAAATTACGGAAATGTTAATAGAAAATACTTCCTGATAACATATTATTATATATATGGATGAAGAATTTTCTTCCAAAATTACTGCTTATATATTTTACAGGAGTACCAATCCTAGATGAATTCTACTATTACTCATTCTAATAGTTTGTTGCTAAAGTAAGCAAGCTCACGATTGAGCAATTTAATTCAATACGAAAATCAAATTATTAATTAATAAAGATTACTATAAACATATACTGACTACGATGTATCTCTTACTATCATGTATAACTACTACAAATTTACATATTTGCCCGAAAAATATAGATACAATGTCCCGACAACAGATGTGTTATACATCTATATCTAATGTAACTAGCAGAGTATATTTATTAGTAGCTGTAGCATTACTCTTCATATCTAACCAGGGATGTACTTGAACCTGAAACCACAAAGTGGGGGTGATGTATATATTTACTGAAAGCTTGGATCATGGTAAGATCAAAACGTTACCAAAATTAGGGAAGTCTCATGCATTCCGCTTGGGGGCAGCACTTTACTAATTTTTATCAAAATCTTTAAGCGTGTCCGTAAAGTTCGTTGCAACCCCCAAAAATCTGAAACGGTGAGACAGATATATGAAAACAGAAAAACATGATTTTCACCCTTTCAAAAGTACAGCGTATCAAAGTAAAATAAATTGTACCAGGGTCACTTGCAGGGTCCCGGACGGAGTCCAACTTAACATTTTAAAATGGAAAGGCGGGTCAACTTGCATATCGTATGAAAGTTGGTGTTAAATGTGAAAGAAGATTAATCAAGCCACGAATCTATACGATAAGCCAAAAGTATAATCATTCAAAGTAAAAAAAATGTTCCAGGGTCCCTCGCAGGGTTCCAGACTGGGTCCAACTCAAAATGTTGAAATGGGAAAAGGGTACAAGTTGAATATCATTTAACACGAGCTTTCACATGATGTGCTTATTCCCCCCCCCCCTTGGCATTTGAAACTTTTGAAATGGATCTCATATGGAATCTTGCGGGTGACTCTGGGACATTTCTTTTTCACTTTGATACATTCCAGGTTTTGTTTTTTGTTTTTACACCTCTCTCACCGTTTCAGAACAATTCGAGTGAAGATAGACTTTTCAATGAGGCTTGTGTTGACATTTTAACCCACCGCCATTTTGAACAGGCTTAGCATCAACAGCCGAGACTTGTTTCATCTTTTTTCACTTAAAATCAGCTTTCATATGATACTCAACTTGAACCCCTTCCCCATTTCACATTTTGAGTTGGACTTTGTCTGGGACCCTGGGAGGGACCCTGGAACATTTTTTTTACTTTGAATGATTATACTTTTGAAATAATGATATATCTGTGTTTTTGTTTTTACATTTATCCCACCGTTTCAGATTCATACGAGTGGCCATAGATTTTGCAATGAAAATCGTGTTGATGTTTTGATTCCCTGCTTTTTTTGCGCAGGCTTATCATAAGGAGTCGAGACTGGATTTAACTTCTTTCATTTAACACCAGCTTTCATACGATATGCAAGTTAATCCGTTTTTCCATTCAAAAATTTTGAGTTGTATCCCGTTTGGGGTCCTGCAGGGGACCCTGGCACAAGTTATTTTAGCTTGATACGTTGTACATTTGAAATGATGAAGTACATGTTTTTCTGTTTTCATGTGTGTCTCACTGTTTCAGATTTTTCGGGGTTGCAACGTACTTTATGAACACGCTTAAAGATTTTGATAAAATTGCGTAAAGTGCTTGCCGGAAGCAGAATGCATGAGGCCTCCCCAATTTTGGAAACCGGTTTTGATCTTACCTTGATCCAAGCTTTCGGGAAATATACACATCACCTCCACTTTGTGAGTTCAGGTTCAAGTGCATCCCTAGTAAGCATAGATAGTTTTACAGAATTATTTCTAACAATTCAACTAAGTTACGCTTCATTCAATTGTATACAGTATTTGTGCTTATTTTTTATAGTAGAATGTCAATTGGATGTTGTGTTCCATATATATATATATATATATATATATATATATATATATATATATATATATATATATATATATATATATATATATATATTGACTATAAACGTGTAACGTTTCCTTAATAAGCGCAATAAAGAACATTTGTACAACTCTATGTTTTGACTCAGTATATGAATCACAAATCACTTTCTTTCATCACACTTGGAAGCACACTCGTTCTTGTAAATTCCTTTAATCCGTATAACGCAGAAAATACGTCTACAAAATACGTACACGCACTTAAGTACTACACGCAGTGTATACATTGCTTATACCACAAAAGTATAAATTGGCTTCTTAATTATAAAGAGCGAAATATGTACTTCTAATCACGAGTCCCTTCCTTGTTTGTGACTTATGTAATTTCAGGCCTTGTGCTCAAAGAGAGTCTTTGTGTGATTACCACTAGAAACCTCAAAAGATATCACGAATCTCTTGTGCACGTGAATGAAATATGAAATGGTAATACAATTACTTCCTAACACATCATTATACTTCATGTTTCTAGACAGTCTGTATGTATAACGAGAACGCAAAAATTTAGCTTCAGATGAAAGTTAGAAATTGAGTTCTAAGAGAAACTGTAAAATGTGCTTTGTAGGTGAAAATGTTAAGAAATTGTATTCGAAGACGTTTCTGTCAAAACGTGGTGCAGTAGAAATACTACTTCAGTTAGAAATGTATAATTTCCCTTGGCTAAAGCCTACTAGTATCTACACACAGCAAAATAAATGTACTGTTTGTTAACACTTTCAACACCAAGAAAGCCGCACTTGATTGGAATGACATTTATATTATCACAGATCCGTTATATTACTATAAAGATAAAATTACAATTAAAGAACTATACAACTGTCCTAATCTTGATAAGTCAGTATGCCGTAAGCCTTCTTGTGCTGTAATCAGACTCTCTGAACATCGCGGAATGGAATTTATAAACCGTTTGTGAAGAATTGTTTATCATGCTGCTTGTACGAAAGACTCCAACATCACCTTTGCCTGCTAGAAATTCGTCAGTAACACATTACCGGTCAACCATATCCCATACATGTTCAATGGAGAACACATCAGGATATCTTGCAGGACAGGGAAGCATGGTACCACTCGTTTGTTTGCTGAAGAAAGTTTGCACATTTGGGAATACTTATGGCCGGGTATTGGCTGGATTGTGGCGTTCGCAATTCTTTAAGGGAAAGGAATTACTTTGACATTTCCGATGCAGAAGACAATAATGATGCTACCCCGCATAAGCAGCAGCAAATGTCGTGTGATGTGCTCAAAACCAACATGCATCATCACAACTACCCTTAGACCGTTGTTTCGCCTGACAACGAAGCCTGTCATACTGAACTCGTCATAATAGCAAGAGATTGAAGAGAACTCCTCGTGGAACATGAGTGTCTACCACCCATTGTGGAGCAACGGTGTTCAGGTGCCCTTCTAGCCTGAAGTGTGTATGGTTCTGTATTAATGGATACAGACACAATGGACACAAAGGTACATGTACTTCCAACATTCGGCAGATACCACCAAACCGTCGACAAGATACACCCTCATCCGATATAGTACCCGAAGTTGAACCAATGCTGTGGAAAACGCTTAGTGATTCGTCACAACTATGTGAATAAGATATTTGTTATTCAGTATTCAGGTGATGTTGGAAGGTCCATTCTCCAGTCGTCGCTACGTAAGATTATTTTCTGTCCATTCCGTTCCCCTAAGCAGCCCTGTTAGAGCAGCATGCTCTACGCTCGCAGTACGAGAAACTTTCTTCTTGTTGGCAGCACACACATCACCGTTCAAATGCAATCGTCTGTTTATATTTCGTCCCTTAATGCCGATTAGAAATAACGATTTTTTTCACACTTTTCCATTTTATTTGTTTACGTTTTATTAACAGAGTGCAGCGTAAACCACTATCTTGCCGAAATGCTACTGCTTCGATCACTGAACCAAGGACGCTGCTGTGCTAATGCAAGAGCCATATCACAAAAATTGTAATCACAGTAGTACGTCGTACTCTGCTGTACAAATCTTGAGAGTGTATTCCCGTTGCTACTTCTTGATATTACAAATTTACCAAATACCTTTTTATTGTTGGTGTTTGGTATGTGTTCCTTACAGATACACAGTTTGTTGTGGTTTAGTAAATGAATCAAAAGATTAGTTCAATCAGAGTCTTGCGTTCCTTTTAACTCAGAGGCTCTATGAAACCTGTAAATACTGCTTAAGAAAGAATCTGAACTACCATATTACGTTCAAATTATAAGGGTCTCTTACCAAGAATAGAACCCGGAACCTTGTACATTAAAGATACACAAGTTAGTTGCTAGGCCAGTAGAAAGGTCTTATTAGCGATCAGAGATCTTTCAAATTGCCTCATTATGGTTAGTGAACACAAAATATCTTTATCTTATTGAGATTGGAAGCTGGGAACAATATAACAAAAACACACGCACTAGCAATAGTCGGAAAGTCTAATGCCTTATGAGGTTTAGTCCATTTTAGTTTCAAAATATTTGGTAATATACCTAGGTAGTTCTCATTTTTGTATAGTGTACATACATATTAAAAATGATAATGAAGTACATCAATACACTTTCAATTCTTACAAAACTTTGACGTAAAAATGCTTTCGAGATTATACATTGTTTAAAACTTTGAAACGAACTTAAATGTACAGAGAGTAACCAGACGAAAGTCCACAAGAAAAACAGGTGAGGCGATAGGGAAGTTGCTATTGATTTAGAGTGGAACGTTGAATTCATTTTTGTCTTTTTTCCTTCTCAGAATTCCTGGCGTTACCTTTGGTTTGGCACCAGTTAGCTAACTTCGTTTCAAACTCTACCACATTTCCGGATCGATGGAACAGTATTGTATTCTTTACAGATATAGACTTGCAAAGTTCTTAAAATATTTTTTAAACAAGTTAAACGTATTTTCGTCTTGGAAATTTTGTCTTAAGTATCTTGGATGTTCTTTTAATATGGTTAGTTTTGTTATTTTGCATTTATTGAGAGACCATCTCATCTTGAGACTTGCTATATTATATTTTCGATTTGCTTCAGATATACACGCAAATTCTGGGCAAGGGTTGCCAGTAAACTCTGCTGCTGCGACCATTTTATCCCTTCTAAAATTTTCGTTTCTTTGAGAAGAGAAATATATATTCAGAAATATGTAGTAAGGATATTATGTTACCTTATTTTATTTGAAACAAAATAAAGTACCTATTTGGTTGTGAAGCATAGTAAAGAAGCAATTTCAAATTTCACGCGTGTTAAGTTAGACCAACTACCAACACTAAAAGACCGGAACATATCTCAGAGTAATGAGATATTTATGGGCTAATTAGTTGCTCCAATCCAAATTTTTGGGTTCCTAACGTTTAGCGAGAAATCGGAAACAAAATGGGCGAGTCTAGCTTGACATCAAACTAGAACCACCCAACCGGCCACAATGGTCCGATCTAAAGATTCAAACGCCGGACTTACGGGCTATTTATGGGATAATTATTTTCTCTAATCCCAAGTTTTGGGCTCCTAACGTTTAGCCGGAAATCGGAATCAGAATGGGCGAGTCTAGATTGGGTGAGTCTGTCTTGATATCAAGCTAGACTCACCAATTTTCATTCCGATCTCCTGCTAAACATTAGGAGTCTAATTAGCCCATAAATAGCCTATTGTTATGAGATATGTTCTGGTCGTTTTAGTGTTGGTGGTTGGTCTAACTTGGCACGCACTAAAATTGTAGTATTTCCAGCCCATTGTTTCAGCGAGTGAATCCGACAGGACTTCTTCTACTTCTTCTCCTTATTATTATTATTATTATTATTATTATTATTATTATTATTATTATTAGTAGTAGTAGTAGTAGTAGTAATAGTAATAGTAGTAGTAGTAATGGTAGTAGTGGTAGTAGTAGTAGTGTTTATTTAACCACTTTTTTTTTGTTTAGAGGTTTCTGTCCAAATTACTTTCACGATGAGTCGGTGAAGAAGAAATAGTTTCGGTCATTTATTTCCAGAAATTCAAGGTGTTTTTATGAAGCAGCATTTGATTAACAATGCTTATCACGCATCATCCTATACTTTCTTTCTAGACTTCCAAAGTATGCTATACATAAGTATTGGACACGACATAAAAGAAGTTAGTCCGCTATTCGCCCGTCGACAGGTATTAAAAATGAAATCTTTCAGCTTAACGTCCCACGCTTATGCCGTTAGGTCAAGAGAGACGATGATTAAAGCAAGTGAATGATGATGGAAGAATTGATGGAACGAAAATGGGAGGAAACGGGAAAACATACGAGCACGATGTTGTCCACCAGCAACTTACTTAGCAGGGATCTAACCAGCAACCTCAGTCACTACAGGTAAGCGTCCTACCACTGAGCCACCGTTGCCCTCTCACGACAGGTATCGGGGTAAAGATGATAAGGGATGATGACGAGGAGCATTTTCCTTTTAAACTCAGCATACAAGAAATATATTTCACCTGCTTCTTTAATTCTATTTCACACCGGAAATATTAGAAATCAGCCATTTATCTTTCAACGTTAGCCAGCTTTGGGCAAAAGCATTAATAGATACGAAGAACTGAATTTCTAAAATCGATTGAGGATCTGAACAATATATATTCCATTTCCACCCATATCTCTCTAAGTGTAAGACCAGAAGTGTTAGAAATCCACTAATACTTCCGATCTCAATATTAATCTTCGTAGATCATAAATGATCAGATATAACGAGAAAATGCTTTCCTTTATACGGACTGTGCATCCCAAAAATAAATTTTGAATTGCTTATTCTCCCTTCACTGTTTGATTTTGTTCCTCTATTAACTGGAAGCGGCAGGTATCTACTACTACTTCTGGTTTCAATATTGATATCAATACCGCACAAACAGTAAAAAAAATATCGAGAAATGTGTATTTTGGTATGGATTCAACGTTTCAAGAATAGATTTCATCTCGACTTCCCCCCTTTATTGCTACCGGAAGTTGTAAGTCTACTACTATAGTGACATCACTATTGAATTTGGATAGTTTGTAAAGTCCACTGAAGATTCACACACGAAACTGACTGTTTTACTTTTCATGAAAGTTCCAGGTGGTTTTGTCTCCTGCAAACAAATATGCTTTATATTCATTTGATAGAATCACTGATTTTGATATAATAAATTGAAATAATACAGTTTTTTATTGCAACTAAATCATCGCACTAGCTTTAAGTCGGGAACGTTCAGTTTAACGTTCTTAAGCGCAGGCAGCGACACCTGTTAGCTTCAAGGGGTCAATTGGTAGAGAAGATAGCGACATCTATTAACGTGACTGGTTATTTATTGGAAATTTCCATGACGTATAGAAGACACACATTTTCCGTTTATTGTTTGGATTTGCAGTTTTGAGGATCACTTAAAATCGTATTAAACTGTATGTATTAAACTTTCAATACATTTCAAATGTTGAAACTGACTAAAATTTACAAATATTATTCAAGGATAAAAGATAAGAAAATAACTGTATGTTAGGGAATAGTACAGTTCTTTAGTCAAAGTCAACTTATTTCTAAATTATTTAACTCATCCATTTCTAAACTACGATATACATCTGAACCGATCATGTAGAACCTAGCGATAATTTGAGCTATCCGTATCTATTATCTTGAACTTAATCGACAGATGAATAAATAAAATTTTGTAATTTTTAAATGTGCATAGGACTTACAACTCACACTTCAAACTTACTGCATTCGTATGTAATTAAATATTAGTAAAATATAAATATGTAAAAGAATATACTGGGATACATTTGTTTGTCTATTAGTCGCAATCTTGCAGTTAGAGAGAATATTCTAGTTATTTCATTGCATTTATATGCACAGCTACATCCTCATGCCCAATACACCTACATACATATGCATTTCACAGTATCTCTAATTAGTTGAAAGCTAAAAGCAATGTGATTATGAATTAACGATTGTTGTTATTGCTGAAGCTAAAATATTTGACATGAATAATAGTGTGTTCTGTCTGCTATTGTGATCCATGCATATGTATACAAAGTGTTAATGAACTAACTATAGTGACAAACTGCAAATAAGAGAAAATGTTCATATGTATCTGTGAGGAAAAGTGCATATTTCCGAAGCTAAGGTTGTAAAAAATCTTGGAAAAGCTACATTTCAACACGTGTTATTTGGAATTCGTTTGAGCGTAGAGTGATGATCCATATGAATGTAAAAGAAGTCACATATACGCCATCAAAAAATGTATATTTCATCAATGTGCAATGGGTTCTCAAGGGATTCCCTATAGGGAAAAAAGATTCTCATACATGCTACAAACAGATTTCTCAGATAGATTTAAAGGTGGATCCAAAGTAGGAATAACAGATGCCTTGACAATAGTGAACGCGAAATGCTTCGGCGGGAAACTAGAAGTGTTAGAGATCACCAGCACCATGGTCTCTCATGTTACCAATATTTGTCTTTTATTATGGTATATCTGCAATGTATTTTATCATGGTATATCAAGTTTTGTTTTGATTGTTAAGAATGAAATAAAACATTGCAGCGTACGTTATTCCGAACACGATGGACCATAGTGTTGGTGATCTCTAACATTTCCGACTACCTACCAAAACATTCCGCGTTCACTGCTGTCAACAGTTACCTTTTGCCAACTTTAAGTTAGAGCAGCTTTAAGTTAGAGTACATCTGACAATCCTGTTGGGAGTATGTATGGTTATTATGATATTGTGCATCATTGCACATTGATGAAATAAGCATTTTGGATAGCACTGGTATGGATCGCTGCTACACGGATTTTCAAATTCCAAATGACACGTATAAAAATAGAACTTTTCTAAGATTTTGGTTGGTCCAGATCTAAAACTATACACTTTTCCTCACAGGTCCATATGAACGTTTTATCTTATTTTGATTTGAGAAATTACCTGTTACACGTTGCCGGTATAGCTCATTAACACCCTGCATATGAAGATTACATTATATTGACAAAATAGAAACTAGTTTATTTGAATATGAAATTCTAACACTTATTTTCGTGACAAATGTACAATGCACATTTGTAGAAAACTGCATAATCTAACTTAAGAAGCCAAGTAATAAATTTAATGATTACGATGAATTATGAATTTTGATATAATAATTTTTAAGTTCGATTGTGGTAAATGTTCCATGAATACTATCTCCAATTAAAATTCTTATGTTTAGACAATCGTCTATCTTTTTGTACACTCTCATAATAAATCGTAAATATTCATTCCTGGATATACAATAGATAATAATTATCGTGTGTAATTGAACTGCAAAAGCCATATACATCTTTAAGTAGCACTTTTTACAGATGTTTTGTTTAAATTGTTAAGAATCTTTACATAAATAAATAACTATTATTCATCTGAGACATTGTATTTATTTATTTACTTTGTATATAAAAGTACGTATACTGTTAGCTAGCAGTATGTGTATTATTCTTTGCTTTCTTATAATGCTGACACACATATTGACACCGTTACACACGTTCTATTTGTAAAACGATTCTTAATTCAGAGTTAATAATATTGTATACATTCCCCGAAATCGTGTTTTAACAGATTAACTTTATTACAGTTTATCCTCGTATCTATCTTTTTGTACACTCTCATAATAAATCATAAATATTCATTCCTGGATATACAATATCTAATAATTATCGTGTGTAATTGAACCGCAAAAGAAATATACATCTTTAAGTAGCACATTTTACAGATGTTTTGTTTAAATTGTTAAGAATCTTTACATAAATAAATAACTATTATTCATCTGAGACATTGTATTTATTTATTTACTTTGTATATAAAAGTACTTATACTGTTAGATTACAAGAAAGGAATCAATTATTCAAAAAATGAATCAATAGATTTTCACCCCTTATTTCAATTCCTATATTATTTCATTTATCTCACTTATTTACTTAAATTAGTTAATTAGTTAAACACGAGTAATGTAAATAAATTTCCATATAAAAATATTGATATGAATTGTATTCCAATTCATAAATTGTTCCAATGAATCGGAAGAACAAAAGTATTTACATTGCTAATTAAAATAAATAACAGCTATCTTTTAGGTATTAATTGTATGTTTTGTATATACATGTACTTCAGTAAACATGAAACAGGGAGGACTTGTTAGGTTACTCTCTTTGCTTTTAAGTCAGTCCTTAGATAGAATTCTTAAAGGATGTATTTTCTCACTTTTTTGATCTCATTGTAAAAATAAATCTTAAGAATATATCTTGACTGACGCGTTTTAATATATTATATATATATATATATATATATATATATATATATATATATATATATATATATAATACTGTAGAATACTAAATTTAAAAACGCTAAATTATTGTAAATATTTAAACTTTTGTAAAAAAAAAAAAAAAACAACTATGTAAAGAGTTAAGGCTGGCTTAAGGACAAAATATTAATTGTCTGAATTTAATACTGAGTTGAAGTCATGGTTGTTTCCAGAATCTAGTCCGCTTTATTGAAATAAACCTAAACCTTATTATGATCCATCATACATACACGTGGAACTTCGAGATAACGAAATATGAAAGGCATGCAGACTGTATTCCGCAGTTTAATATAAAAGTACCACCTACGTCCAATCAACACACACTTCAGCTCTAGATTTCCCATTCGCTTAGAAGTTACATAAGTTACGTAACTCAAGAAGAGGTGGAGACTTCAAAGTTTACTTCAAGTACCACAAAGATCAAAACGTAAGCGCCTTTTCATAATACCTTTTTTGATAGTTTCAGATTTCTTGCTTCTTAACTCAAACACAGTCTTTATACATTGAAATTTAAACCTTTCTATTCCTTAATTGTCAGTTTCTTATTCTATTCAATTCATATTTATCTCTATCTCTTGCAATATTCTGTGAGAAAATAACCTAAGATTTGCATAGACTGAGAACATACAATCAAGGGTTCAATTCTCAGTTTACAGTCTAGTATTTAGTATTCTTCACAGAGTGACAGTATTATGTATAACATTACATTAAATTAGCTATATACGAGAATTTATTGAAAACAAATACATGAAGCAAAATAGTCGCTGTTAATCTAGCTAAACGAACTCAGAATGCACTGATAACAAAACAAATATAATCCCCAAAATTGCTCTATTACTTTCATCTCAAATAAAACAGAATTATGAAGTGAATAATATATACAGTCTTTCTATACAAGACTTATTGGACATATTTGTGTTCTGGCTCATTATCTGTCGTGTTACATCTGTTTAAGTTGTTTATGAAAACTCGAATTACGTTACATTTCAGTATGATATATCGTTGATTCACTTCCAAAAATCACTTCTGTGATATATTGCCGGTCATATGCATTGTAAAATGTATTCAGCAGACATATCTGTAACTTTGTCAATAAACGTTTGTGATTCATTGGGCAATTAACAACATCTTTCTGGAGACAAACAAGAAGTACTATCAGTTTATTTACAAATGATTATTATTCAGTGTTTAAGCAACATGTAGCAATTTAAATATGTCAAAGGAAAGATACAAAAGTGTTTATGCAAATCAGATTCACATTGTACTTACTGGCATTGTGTTTCATTGTGAATGTTAATGTGTGTGAACGTAAATACATATACATAATTTCCAGAATCAATAGTTATGTCTGCTTAGAATAGCCAAATTAGAATGGCATAATGGTTTGAATATACTATGTTATATAATGAAGATTGAACACTCAGCAACGGGATCCAAAGAAAATGAAATTTTATATTCATACTTTCTAGATATATTCAATTTATATTCAAACTCAACATGTTCACACACACAGGTTAGTGCCAAACCCTTATAGAAAGAGGGTACTTATTTTGCCAAACTGCCACTTCAGTGCGTTTTGTACCCTCTCTTTACGACAAAGTACATCTACATCCTCACTCGAAGAAGGGTGTAGAGGTGGAGGATGTTATTTTGAAGAATTGCTTTCTTTCTTTTTCCACATGGTGACATATTTGGTCTACGTTTGTCAATGAATTAATAATCATCCAATTGAGTTCTACACTTACTAACCCTTTTAGGGTTTTTGTTACTTGTTATTTTGATTCTATAACAGGTATTTAAGCTGGGATGTTTTATTAGTCAAGTCAACGATAGACCAAAGAGCACCCCAGAAGCGTTTCGAAGCCGGATGGTCAACTTGGCGGCGCCAAGTTGGGGCGGAGGGAAGTGACTCTTTTTTTATTTTTCTTAAAGCCAATGTCAAAGATCGTTCACGCCTTCAATTTTCACGATATCAGATTGAAAAATTTCTAACAGATTGTATGTATTTTTCAATTTTCTTCTGGAATTCCTACAAGAAACCGAACCCGTTAACGAGGGGCGCAAGTGTTCCAAGGGCTTGATTTTTTAGAAAAAATCAGGTTTTTCCCGATTTTTCCGGTTCAGGTATATGATACGTGCATGTGAATGGTACCGTTGGAAAGAGCTTGTTATACTAAAAAATCTAATCTTAGAGCCAAGACTCTAGCCCAAACAGTAATGACGCAGTAACTTTTATAATATGTATATTTATGTGTGTATAAGTAGAGAGAACCTAAATTCAGACTTTCAACAATTTTTTCCGCCCTTTGTTTTCAAGATACAAGATGGAAATTTTGCACACGTATTAGGTAGATAATATATTTTTAGAAAAAGATTCAAATACCTATGTCAACCAAGGTCTAGGCCCGAGAGGCAAAATGTTGTTTTGTTGGATTTTTAAAAATACTTCCGGGTTTTTCCCTAATTTTTCAGTTCATGTGTATGATACGGACATGTGAGTAACACCGTTGAAAATGGCGTTTTAACGGTGAAGAAAATAGCGTTTTAAACATGACTCTAGGTCAATATATATGAAAAAATGGGTCACCTTAGACTTTCAAAAATTTTTCCCGACCCCAGTTTTCAAGATACAAGGACAATATTTTGCACGTAGTATGTAGATAACAACGTATGTTTTTTTTTAAAATCAGATCCCTACGTGAAGCAAGGCCTGGGACAGAAGTAGTGATGGGCGGTGGGAATATTCCCGGTGGGAAGGAATTTTAAAAATGGGAATATTCCCGGTTTTTTTCCCTGGCCTATAAATTCCCGGGAAGGAACTTATTTCCGTTTCATTACTTTATCTTCCAAATTATAAGAACCATATTACTAATTACTTTATTTTAATATATTATGATTTACTTCTAGGCTTTAAAGAATTTGGAGCTTAAAAAATTTAAAATTATTTGACGGTACTTTTTTTTAACTAAGAATATGATTTTTTAATTTCCATTTCCATTTGCACTAAAATGTAGGGTAATTGTTTAGTATTGGAGGCCAAAACTAGCAAAACGTAGGATGATTTAAGGAAGAAATGAGTTGATAGTGATGTTCAAGTAGTCAAGAAAGTATCGAACATATTTTTTTAAGGCACTAGGGGATTTATACAGAACGGAAAGGTAAATGGAAGTGATTTATGTGAGAAAAGAAAGTGAATTATATTAACGAAGATAGAAAACAACGTGTCATGCGGGGCTCTAACCGGCCTTCATTCGCTAACGCTCGGTCTGCAATGCTGTCTGAATTTAATGTTGGTAACGTAATTTAACGTATGAAACCATAAAACAACCGCATCGGAATAGAATATCGCAAAAAAGTAGGTACAAAAGCTGGCCCCCAATGCTAAAGAACAGCCAAAATTAGCAAAGTACTAATTTACAAATGATGAAAATGAACCATTTTGTAAAGTAATTTAGAATTATGTAGAAATAGAGATGAAGTACTATTAATAAACCCTGAACCACCATCAGGAATAGACGTCGGTCTGTCTCCTCTCTCTGACTCGAATTTCTGAAGAGGTACTCGGACTTCTTTTACATGTGAATTAACGTATGGAATTTCGAGAAATAGGTAGAATGAAAGGTCGTGTATGGCAATGTTACGTGCTAAAATATAAAGATAAGTAAGTATCTTGCAAATTTTGTGAACATAAATATGTATGCGCAAATGTTGATAAATTGGTGAGACAAGTATCTTCTAGCATTTACCCAATCTAATTGGTTTATAACATTTATAAATTTATTGTGTTTATAATATCAGTAATAGAATCAAGTTGAGCAAATCCACTTACATATAAATTTAAACTGTTACTATATAATTTACTATATATTTTTTCACTCATATTTAATTGATAGAATATATTGTAAATAAATATACATTTATGCGTACAATCTAAATATAATAAAGTGTTAATAAAGTAACATGTACCGTTCAGAATATACATTTTAAAGAATCCTCTGGGGACAACAGTAATAATATGCTGTGATATAAAATTTAATTCAACTTTGAAATCATAATATAGTAATAGAATGCAATTTTCTTTCTGATTGTACATAAATTCCCGGATAAATTCGCATTTTGGGAATCTTCCCGGGAATCTTCCCAGGGAATATTCCCGAAAAATATCTTCCCGGGAATTTACCCATCACTAGACAGAAGGGCACAAATATTTCGAAACAAAATCAAACAATCTACTGACTTTTTTTAATTTTCTTGTTTCTGGTGTATAATATGGACAAGAGAGTGGTACCTGTTAGAAAGTATGGTCTATCCGGAAAAATAAAAACGAGGTATAAACCATGATCCTAGAATAAATAGTAAGGAAGCAGTAGATGTTTGACTGCAAGTCTAAAATTTACCTCAAAAAGTGGAAATCCTAAAAGTGCTAAACCGGCTTGTGATCTTGCAATTAAGGGAAGTATTACACGCACGAACGATGTGATGTCGGGCATTGTCCTCTTAAAACAGCACATGTTCATGATGGTGCAAGAATAAAATGTAAAGTTGATGAGTTTACAAAGTTATGGATGTTTGCTGTACTGGCCAATATTTCCTGTGTGAACACCACAGTAGAAATATTAGTGTAGACTATGAATAACTGAACGCTGAAACTTGATATTGTTTCCAAGTATCACACGCATGATGACCATTATCAGCGTCGAGGTAGAACCGACTCTTAGGGCTAAAAACAGTGCTGTGTCATTCTATCATCCAGATGCTTCTTCTGGGACACCAATAGAGGCAGGGTTTACTGACTAATGATGAAGAAATCGAGTAAAATGTAAACAATGACACATAATACTAGCTGACAACTCAGTTGCAACATTGGTTCTAATATGTAATACAATGATGTATAATACTCAATAGCATGTCTTCTGAGGTTGCTGTTCAGGTGTGCATTTGTATGCTTTTATCGTTCCAATCAGATTGACGTGCACGTGTACTTTCCTTGCACCGATTCTACAACAATTCCTATCTTTGTTTCAGCAGCAACCTCTAATGTTCGTGAGGTTTGCAAGGGGCACACACTGGCATGTTTACTTGTCGAATTGCATCTCAGTTGAAATATGACAGAATGTAAATGAAGTTTACTAAAATTCACAAATGTTTGAAGTATGAAAGGGAAGAAATTTACTGTCTGATAAATCGCAACTTTTGAGCTAAAAATACTGTTTCAGCGCTACTCAACGGAGCTAGCATGGCATATTTCTACAAGCTGCTAAGGTTTCTGGCTTTCAACTAACGGTTCAAATAGAACCAGATGATAATTCTAACTGTTGATATATACTATCTTGAACTGTGTTGGTAGATAAATAAGTAAAACGTTGTTGTGTTTGTTAAACCATTGCATTTTCATACAAAATGTCAATTACTATATGGTTCATGTTAGTATTGTTTTAGTATTTCAGAATAGAAATACATACAGTTTCTAAGCAAGGGAGAATGTTTTAATAAAACCATCGATGGTTTAACTCAATACAAATAAGGAATAAAATGGTGCAGATTTTTTTTTTTTAAAGCATTTTATATTTTCATATGTTTGATTCGGTTTTTAAGATTTTATACGGAACATCAACAAAACACTGGACTCACACAAAAAGTAGGACACAATTGTGCACATCCACCTCTGTCAGGAAACGATGTTCACTGGTAATCTTTTACCAAGTCTCCCACCAACCATCCATGAATTTGGTAGCAGTGTTTGGGGCTGGGAGTTCATCCAAGAAAGTGTAGATGAATAAGTGATACATGCATGATAAATTGAACCACCTTCTTAGCTCTATCCATACGAATAGATAGTAGCAGATAGCATACGAATAGTTCATAATTTAATAAAGAGGTAACGCTCGTGCCACTGGTAAAAACGTTCACGCTTGGATTACTTTCTAAATGCCCGTTTCATTTTAATTTCAGGATAATAAATGCAACACTATTTTCAAACATAATCACCGATGAAATCAGGAGAAAAGTTACTTCAAAATTGGGATACCAATAAACATAAATATTCAAAATATCTCAACTTGGGTGCATTTTTCTGGTTACATAATAGACCAACTTGATTGAAAACAACACCGTTGCTTTCATCAACCTAAAATAAGTATTAAAAGCGATTTCAGTAATGTATTCAAATGTAGGCTTTTTTTTTTTTTTTTTTTTTTTTTTTTTTTTTTTTACTAGAGACATGAGCTTTAATTCATTTCTAAACTAGTAACGTAAGTAATATGTATCAATTAGAAACTGCTTTCTCATATTAAAACAAGACATATAAAAAATCAAAATACTTCTAATTTCCGTATGAATTTTCAATGTACCATATCCTCCAGAAGCAATTATGTGGATACATATTACGTTGTAAGGGATAAAAGTAAAATTTTAAAAAATACTAAGAATTTCCTCTTCGTAGCACTGAATTCCTCAAACATACACGTAGAACGAACAAGTTAACGATAAATGTGAGATAAAAACGGAAAGAAGTAAATTAAAAAGCAAAGAGAAAGACGAGAGCAAACAAAATGTGTTTCTTGAACACGCATTCCAATTTTCTCTCATTGTTAAACCCTTTGTAGTATTTGGTTTTATTAGAACAAGGAAGGCGTTCAGAAAAACTGTAATTTTTCTCTCCTTCTTTCGGTTTCCATTTTTAATCCATCAACAGATAAAACAAAATTTGAAGAACTTGAATAGAACGGAAAAAGGAAAAATCGTAGAATAAAGGAAAAGACAAGCACTAAACAATGACGTTGAATGTTTTGTTGTTTTCTAAAGAATTTTGATCCCAAGTTTTAATAAAAGTTTTCTTTTTTTCTTTGATTTTCTTTTACCTCAAAAAGTTTTTTATTTGTGTTTGAAGCAGGAAATGAGCTTAAGGAATATTCAGACAGGATACAGATTTTTCCCCTTGTATTCACTTGAATTTGACCCGAGGGAGCATTGTAATAATTCAAAATAAAGGGAAATGAGATAAATGAATAAAAAAATATGGTAAAGGCAGAGATTAAACCAAAGCTTTCTGTGTTAAGGATCAGGGCACAGTTTAGTGTCCTTGTTGTTAACAGAACGGAAATTCTTTTAAAGAGGATGAATTATTTACTATTGCATCTAACAAAATAACCTTTTTTCGTTAATATATATTTCTTCTACTGTGGATACTGATATGTATACATTCAACTTTACCGAAATATTTATATCAGTTATTAATAGCATGTGAGACTTCACTATATTACTAAGTTACATGATTTATCAATAACGTGTAAAATTTAGCTATATTACTTATAAGTAGCTTGCGAGACTTAGATATATCACTTACTATACGAGACTTACTTTTGATTTATAAAAAGTATGTTAGACTTAATTATAAGTTTTGGGAAGCCAACATTGCAACAAGAAGTGGCAAATATTCCACTTTCAATTTTAATACAATAAAAAGAGCGATGGATATGCGTTTTCTTTATCAATATCTAATAATAAAACCGGAAGTCGTTAAATACTTTGTATCACACATAAAACCATCCCGACTCGGCCGAAGTATACTTTTGTCTGATCTCCGTTTTTTTTATTATTTTGTTTTTCGTTTTCGCTGCATTTGAGTCATCATTAGTTCAGTACAGCAACAGTATAGACACCCACACTCAACAAATGTCAAAACGTCCACAGTAACTGCCATAATTCCCGTACACAAATGGGCAAAAAGGAAAAACCCGTACACAAATGGGCAAAAGGCTCATAAGTAAACAGTTTCTGTGTGTGTTATGACGTTTTCCGAATGGGGGTTATGTATGTAAGATTTATGACCTAGACTCATTCTATCAGGCTTCCAATACTTATGAAAAACATACTTTGGAATTCAGTGTTTTTTTTTTTTAATATAACTTTGTCTTTGAAGACCACTTCACATTTCCTAATACACCTTCTTTGCAATAGATGTAATCACACAAATAAACAAACTTTCATACCAAAAGTATCGTTTTCACTACTGTAAGCTTTCAATGAAATTAAGATAGTAGACAATTATTTGACAAGTTTCAAGATTTCCCTTGAGAATAAAGCTTCACTTATACTTTCTTAACTTCCAAACACGAAGTCATCAGTGGTGTTAGTACTTTTAAGCTGAGCCGAATTGGATTTGATGAGGCCCTAAGCTATTAAACGTAATCGGGCTTTTTATATGTCCAGTTGTCCTTTATCAACTGACATTTTAGGGGGCAAGCTGACAGGAGGAGTCCCATTACTTACATCATAGAAGCATGCTGTTTTTGTATATAGATTTTACTTTCTTTATTTTTTATTTAATTTTTGGAGGTGCACTTCTAGTTTAAATTTTTGGGGCTTCCAAGAGAGTGGGGTCCTAAGCTATAGCTTGTTCAACTTATACGTAAATCCGGCAGTACTCATAAGTGACTGAAGTATACACGAAGAAGTAGTGTATACTGACCCAAAAAAAGAGAACAAGACGATTTTATTATTTTTTGTCTTGTTAATGTAACAAACGAAGTCAATGCTAAAAAATAGTAGGTTCGTTGTAAAGTCGGGTTAAACTTAATACATATCTTCTGAATATAAGTTGAGAGCAAGGCTTTTAATACGTAGTACAATTAAATAAAAATCTCTGAACGAAACAAGATTTAATTAAAAAAATAATTGTGAAATAGTTTTGCCAAGGAGTTATGTTTGTAGGCAACTGATACGCAATTATTATTTTTAATTACATGTTGTTTTGTTCAGAGATTTTTATTGCTTTTGTGTAGTTACTAAAGTAAAACAAAGCTAAAAGATTTTTATTGCAATTTAATTTAAATCTGTTTGTGCATGTTCTTCTCCAGAAACAAAATAGTCAATGGAGCAGCTTACCTATATTAGTACCCTCAGGATATAATCTATACCAGATCAAAAATCTTTATTTCCAAAGTTTCTTCTGACGTAATTTAATACGTGGAAGCAGATTCCTTAAAATTCTGTTTATTTGCTGGAATCGATTACTTATTTACTATAGACTATTAAATCCAACTTAAAATAAACTGCTTTTGTAACTTTTGGATTTTGATTTACTAACAGAAACAAACATTCTTGCAAATTATAGGAAAACTTAGCTTCTTGTCTGCACCAATGTTCATTAATTGTGATATTACATCTCCAGTACGTTACTTTTTGGTTTCTATAAAGGCGTTTAGTTACAATTATTCTCTAGTTATCAACTTTATAGTTTCTGTATATGTCCGGTAGCTACATGTTTTCTAGTAGACGTAAATAAACGTGGTTATTACAAAAGTAGAAGTTATACAAGAAAGTTGAAGTTCAGAAGGCTGTATTCAACTACGTGCTATAATTTAAAATTTCGAGGTTACTCTTTCTGAAGGTTTTTTCCATGAAAGCACAATAACTTGAAATTAAGTAATTAAATCATACAGTTAATTTTGTTTTGAACACATGATTTAGCTGAATGCTATTCAAACCATAGAACTATTTTCCTCTGAAACACCCAATAAAATTTCCATTGAGTTAGAAATAAACAAACCTTTTGAATCACTTTGAATCCATTGGGTAGCATGAATACCACCAACTTTAATAACTGCGATTTCGAAAAGCATGGGAAGTTAGAGAAAATTGTTGAGATCTGCAAATTTAAAGTCCTGAGTATTTTCGTGAGATATTTCTGGCGTGTAACATGAAAAGGTAATTCACTCCAAACAGCAAGCAAGTTTCCTAGCCAACAGGTTGTGAAAAAAGCTTGACATTATAGTAAGAACAAACGGAAGTAGGTAGGTAATTGAGAGTCCCACTCCTCTTGAGATACCTGACGGTACGTCATTTTTCAAGCCTAGGACACATTACGTGTTTTTGTTAATTAAGAGAGGAAGTCCAGAAGTTAGGTGAGAATTGTGGGAGCATATTTATGTTTATAGTATGGATTTGTGGGTGAGAAGTGGAGCAAAGTACGGACATCCAACATTGTCTGAATAATAGTATGGAAAATTGTGTTCGCATAATCTACGAGGTGTGTTAGAAATGTATTAAGACTGGCAAGACTACGAACCGACATAACTGCTGCCTCCATCGTCACACAGCAGTTAACCCTTGCTGTTGACACAATACAAGTTTAAACTTGTTACTGTTGCTGCACGATTGTTGGGAGCGTCTGAAGTGAAGCTGTGTATGTGAGATGTGTTACAAAAATGGACCAACAAACGCTTGAGTAATAATGTTCCATCAAATTTTTCTAAGACTCGGCGAATCTACTACTGTGACTTACAAAAAGTCACAAAAAGCATGTGGAAAATATTTCCTATCCATGACACAAGTGTTCAGATAGCAAACGTTTTTTAGTGGAAGACGAATCTCATGCGGGAAGACCTTCAACCTCAAAACTAGATAACAGTGTGGAAGGAATGAAGTCAGATAGGATCGTATATTGACGGTAAAAATGAAAAGTGGTAAGCTTAATTTCAACGAATTTCCTACCCATTGAATTTTCCACGATTTGGGCTTGAGAACCATGTGCGCCAAGATTATTTCAAAGAATCTCATGACTGATATGGGAAGGTCGCACAAGTTATCACTGAAATCTGATTGCCACATAAGACATCTAATAGAGCATCATGAGGAATGAAAATGAGCAAAATTTAAGGTGGTATGGACCAGAAGGATAGGAGCTGCGGGGCTCCGAAATTTAAATATTCAAAAAATTATATCATGGAATTATGTAGGTTTAAAGTAAATATCTTGGAAACCACAGAAAAGGTGTTCTTCTGTTGGTGGATTTCTAGACAACAAATAAAGATGATGCACTTTACAATGCTGCTGTGCCTGAAGATATTGAGTTCATCAAGAAGCTCATTCCGTCACAATGTACTGAATTAGTGCAACCAGCTGATATATTCTTTTTCCGTCCGTTCAAAACCTTCGTTAGATTTATCACAGATACTCTATTGGTATGTTCTCACATAAACGCCTGGCATAGAAACAATTTCCTACGTCTTCAGTCTTTTATACATTTTCAGTTCTCTGCTGCGAGATTTGCTAATTTGATAAAATTCGCTTTCTTCAAATGTGGTTATCCCAGTGCTAATCCCAGTATGTTTCAAACGCCCTTAGAGTACTATTTTGAAAGTGAACTAACAGAAGAATGTTGTGTAACACGTTGTGAACATTCCACTTTTATTAAGTGTGCTGACTGCGACAAGTGTTTTCGCATACAACACTCTTTCATTCTTGACTTGCATATATTCTGCAGTTAACCTGTAACGGAAAATTTTATGGAGCAGCCACTTAAGTTATTTGCCTTCCTAACATACAGGGTGAGTCAATACTGTTTACTTTGTTGCTCAAGTACGTTACAGACATGGATCATGTTTGTTTGTTAATTTTAGTGATTGTTTCGTGTGTAAGTTTCTGCCATATTAAGTGTTTGCACCTGTAGCAAATGTGTCCTATCAATGCCATAGTGTTGATATTTTTCTATGTTATAATATCGGTGATATTCTGCATTTGTATTAAATTCATAATATGAAACCCAGATTCCTTTATTATCATCTGTCGCCACATATCAGACGTCTCCATTGTACATTTTCAACACATGTAGCTTCAATAGTGTGCAAAATTGTACCACTACACTTCACTGTTATGTTTAGTGATAATAGTGCATTTTAAGTCTGTGCACATTTGCATATGGTGCTATTTCAAACAAAATATTTTTATGCTGAGTTGGCAACACTGCTTCACCTATGGCAGAACTGTTTTTGGTTTCAGATAGAGCATTTTGTTCTCATTATATTGTGTAAATTTTGTTTTGATTGCTTTCACGATTTTCAAGACATTTACTTTAAACTTGCATAATTCCATGATATGATTTTTTGGATATTCAAATTTTGTAGTCCCGTAGCTCCTATCCTTCTGGTCCATACCACCTTAAATTTTGCTCATTTTCATTTCTCCTATCCATTTGCTCATTTTCATTTCTATCAGATGTGCTATGTAGCAATCAGATTTCAGAGACAACTTGTGGGACCCTCCCATGTGAGCAGATGGCCAGTCGGAGAGATGGGTGTCTTAATTTTCTGGATCGCCGAAGAGAGAGCCAGAATTCTCCAATCTCGTTATCACTTGTGACGAATCATGGATTTTTGAGTACGTTCGCGAGCCCGTCCCAAAAAACGAGAATTAGCAAATCGAAAATATTTTTTTAGCAATAGAAAGATATTCCGCAAGGAATTTGTGAAACTAAAACAAATTATCAGTCAAACGTTTTATCCGGTAGTTCTTGAAATACTCAAGTAAAGTGTCCACTCTTAATTCACGCACTTGAATGTTGCACCACGACAACACATCTTGTCGCGCACCAGTCTCTATCAAATATTTTTTGTCAGAAAAAAATGTTCTTGTATTTACTTAACCCCTTTTTTTCCGTATCTCAGTCCCTGTGAGATATTTTTACTTCCATTACACAAAATCCACTTAGTGCCTTGCCATTTTTCTATTTCTGTATAATATCCAGAGGAGCGCTACCTACAAGCTGAAATGTATTCCAGCAGAAGCCTTCCTGCACTGCTTTGAAGAATGGTAATAATGACTTCGTCGCTGTATAACTTCTGAAGGAAACATGGATTTATAAAATTAATAAAATTTATCGCTAATTGAAGATCAGTCTCTTTATTTTTTTTAAACACTTTTAGTTCAGGCAGGCATCCTGAAAGGGTGCCTTACAGAATTCTATACGAAACGAGTCTCTAGCAATTTACTGGAGATTATAAGATTATTGTCTAACGTGGAGCTATAATAGATAAAAACTTGAGCTATGCAAACGAAGCTATAATCAATATGAAGAGGTAAAGTTAGATCAATGTAGTTCCAATAGTCTTCTTGACATCAACGTTAATACATGAGAATGAGATAGTTTATGGATCGAAATTGTCCATTAATATGATTGAATATATCCATCTGACTTTCAAATCATCTGCATTATTACCACCATTGGCGTTGGAAGTTATTTCAGAAAAAATAATGGAAGATTTACGATATTTATGGAGGAGGGGGAAGAAAGATATGCGGTATTCATAACTTACGTATAACAAACAGATATAGTATATAGTATTTCACATAGTAACGTGGAAATAATATTCATTGGAAACCGTCCAGTGTCACTAAAAGCAATTGCAAGAAATAAAATACAAACAGTTTACTACTATTCATGTGATTCGAATCCCATGTTGTTAGTGCAGGTCCGGGCCACCTATAGTTTCGCTGCTGAAAGCGAAGCTAAACTTAAGTAAGTAAATAAATAAATAAATAAATAAATAAATAAATAAATAAATAAATAAAGTGTTCAATGTTATAATTTCTTTCATTATTAAAAGAAGCGGAGGAAATTGTATTAAGACGGAAATAATACCGCATAACCTAAAATGTGCCAGGACACCGTAAAACGAAAAACTAGCATACCTAACCACTAGTGAACTGCGTACTTTTCTCAATGTAGATCGTTGTTTATTCTGGAGAATTCAGTTTTACGGACGATTTCAAGGGGCCTCATTCCATAAGAACACAAGACCAAAAAGTTCACAAGAGATAGTTTACTCCTGAAGACGAGTATTCTTCGGGAGATGTTTACCGGAAACATCTATTATAATTTTGTTTGTATTTAATAAATAAATTTTAGAGCTGTGGTGAATCAGTAATATAGGAGTCACCTTTGGTGTATGGGGTTCCGTGCTCGATCCTAGCTAGTGGCCACTGGCCTATTTGGCAAATAAATGCCTGTGCGTGGTCTTTCTCGTTTTTTTCCGTTTCCTTCCACTTTTTTCACCCCACTATTTATTTGAATTTTATCATCATCGTTTCCTTTAGCGTACACGACAAAATTATGGACGCAAATGTGAAAGATTTCATTTCATTTTCATAATGACAGCATGACATAATTTAATTTAAGATAAGTGAGCGAGGAAGTTTAGTGCAGTGGTCCATACTTTATATTTTATTATTGCAGGATAGTTCATGATGATGATGATGCCGAGGACATTGACCACTAGAAGATAATCCTTATTAAAAAACAAAAACCAATCTGTGTGTGAGTAACATTAAAATGCACTTCGAAATTTCGATGTGTTACATGTTACATAAACGTCTAGACAAAAACAAATCCTTATTATAAGCACAGTCTGTCAGATATGGTAATTCCCAATGGACTACAGCTCCATTTACTGAACCCCGATTAACTGAATTTCCCAGTTAACCAAATTGCTAAAAAAGGAGTATTTACTCTTGCGGGACTTCTATTGAGAAAATATCAAAGATGAGTACCGTGCACGCGCGTCGACTACGTGAGTGCTCCAGGGCTCCAGCACTCAAAAGATTTTTAGTTTCATAGAAACAAAATAATATAAATACTTATTATTTGCCATTATCAAAAAATAACACGCAATTAAAACATCTAGACTGAAGTTAATATTTCTTTCTAACGTCTAAAACATAATTATTTCAAATATGTCCTTGCAAAGGCAACTAACCAACACACTCCCCTCTTTCATGCATGTGTCAGGCCTAGTCAAAGGCAGTCCTCACAATAATAAAAAAAAGAAAAAATGGAACTGCATTGTGAATAGAATTGAGCACAGCCCTTTATGACAGTGTTCATAAAAGATTTTAACTAAATGGAAATCAAACAAAAAACATCGAGAGAACCCTGAAAGCATATAACACGACCCACCATTGATATGCATCCACATTTATTTTGGAAAGCCGGTGCCGTTGGTACAATGTTTGTTTTGGTCTAACAGTTATTTATCAAAAGTTCATTGTTACCATGAGGTTGCTGTACTAACCCGATTCTTCAACCTCGTTTATGCTGAAAATGTATCAAATATACAGTACTGCATCGAAGCACCATCAGTGCGATCAAATTCGTTTTAACGAAACTCTAGTCTAGTTTATGTTCACACTAATCTCTCTAACTGTCCTACCTCTTATCTGATACCAAGAGATATGCAAGCAATGTGAGGACGTGCAGAAGTCTTTGTGGAAGTAACTGTTACTAAAAAGAGAGGAAGAAAAATAAACTTTGAAGTTAATTTTGGGAGTAAACGAGAACTCACAGTGGCTTAATAAGTTATGGGACTGTCTCAATATAAAATACTTAACGATGCCAAAAATAATAATCACCACGTTAATTTTCTACATACACATTCGCGGTACCTGTTGTAGAGGATCTGGAACGAACTAGGAAATTTTTTCACTGGAATGCTGATAGCACCACCTTTACATTCATTTGAATTGATGCAACATCCTAAAAGATGCTCCGTCTTTAGGGTAGATTATAAGTTAGAGAAGAGTATGAGGTCCGCTTGGAGGAAATCAAATGAATGAGGATCAGGACGTTGATCCTTCTATTGGTAACTGAAGCACAAGAAAACTGATGTGGGCTGACGTACTTTTCCTTGACTACGACAATCATGGAAACACACATTCTACACCATTCTGTTTTCCTTAGTCGCGGTTTTCCTGCACGTAATACAGCTTGGTGGCAGATCGTTGCTTCATATTCTCAACATTGACAACGAACAAAGAAACGAATGTGATCTTGATATTAACAGCATTCCAATAGATAACTTTCCTAGAACGTTCCAGAACCGCCTTTACAACAAGTTCTGCAAGTGAATGGTGCGTGTTCCTGGCATCGTCTATTATTTTGAGGTAGTCTCGAAACTTACTGAACGCACTGTGTAAATAACTAGGTAATTGAAATAAAAAGTTAATTCCATTGGAAATGAACTTGATTGTTTCATCCATATACATATTTTGTTAATGTTCATTTCCCTCACAGCAAGGTATAGGATCACATGCTTTCAGGAGCTTTCAATTACAATATTAAAACTCGTTTTAGCGCTCAAAGGCTAAATAGAATAAAAGGTTCCAAGAATCTGAGTTCACTGCTTTCTTTCGTTTCATTAGCTTGTATGTTCCTTTCTTTCAAAGCCTTGTAAATGTTACTGATGTGGTTTGATATTCGCACTTCTTTTATTATTTTTTGCAAATATTGGTCAACGAATGGGGTATTTTTTTCTATAACTTCAAGTGTGTTATGGCTTCATCAATAGAGGTATCAGTTTCTGTGTAGTCTATGTAATTTTTTTCATACATTCTAGCTAAAATCGAAAAATGTATACCGTTCTTATCCCTTAATGTAATTTTTATTTAAGGAAGAAAGCATGTTTACTCGTAATACGTATCTGTAGCGTTTTAATGTGTCTGTAAATTATATGTGGTCAGGATATTTGGTTACTTAAATTTCCTGGAATGATACATGAAGAAACAATGCTAAATATCTTCTTGGTAAACCATAAAACATTGAATGGAATGCTGAGAGTCTTGCACTGTGCTTCTAGCGCACATAGCAACAACAGATGGCGAGACCCAGTAGCGGATCAAGCCCAGCACCGAAGGCCTAGGCCCCCCAGTTTTCTAAATGACATAAGTTCTCTTTCTTTCTTCTTTTTCTTCCTTTCTTCTTCTTTACGTAGAATCTTCTCCCATTCTTTATTTATCACGAATCTTGAATTCCACTTCATCATCCTGTCTCCTCCCTTCATAATTTCCCTGGTTTCTTTCCATTTTTTCCACCAATGTCCTGTTCTCTAGCTCTATGAACTCTGCTCCTTCATCCTGTGGTTTGTCTCTTACTGATGCTTATATATTGCGTTGTTGTCCCTTTTCAATCTTACGTCATCTTTGTGCTGTTTTATCCTTTCTTCCATCTTTTTTTTTTGTTTGTTTGTTTCTCCTATGTAAATTTTGCTACACTCAGTGCATTCCATTCTATATATTACCCCCTTTGATCATTTTATGCTATTTTCTCTTCGTTTTTCTGACTACATCAATTATTCTGCTTCCTCCTTTCCTGTACGTCCTGATTCCTGCTTTCCGAAGTATGCTCTTTATCTTCACTGTTTCTTTGACTAGACTCTATATACCAAACCATATTTTGTTCTTCTTTCCTTTCTTGCTACGCTTCTTCTTACTCTATCCTCTTCATTATATTCATTTTTCCTTAATTGAATCGTCCTTTTGTAAAACGACACATGTCCAGTTTTGTCAGAAACGAAATTAACGATAATATTGTGTTTGCTACACGTAGATACACATTATGTGGGATATCTGCACCTGCCAAGCTGTTCCCTATACTTGGTATATTATAAATAAATATACATTTTTGAAGAAACTATCCTCTGTAGTATAGTTTTTCCCATTTTTCTCAAAACTTGGTTTTTCTGACATGTGTTGTTTCACAAAAAAACGATTCAATTGTGTAAAGAATTTCTTTAAATCTCTTTTCCTATTATTTAAGCTATTATTTATATACTTTGGAAGTTTATAGTAAACTCAAGATATACTTATCATCAGGGCCGGATCCAGGATTGTCTGGAGGGGGTGGGCACAAATAACTACCAAAATAACCAATCATACTGAAACTCTTCAAAGTTACATGAAGCAATATTCTTTATCCCACACAACACTGATGCATAGAACGGAGGAAAGTGTTTTAAAGAGAGTCGCAAGTGACATGCAGGAAAAATATGTCCTTCTCTCCTTCTGCCTTCTGTTTTCTTTCCTACTTGACAAACATTGTACTATTTTGCTTGGTGAATCCTTTTCCTTCAACCTTCAGCAAATCAACTTAAATTATTGCTTTTGTAAAGCTCTGCTTTCTTTTAAGCCCCGAACGGAAATATGCTGACAGAAAGTTTAGGACTGTGTTGCTATTTTCACTGCTAGCCTCTCATTTAGATACTATATATTTACAACGAAGGGGGGTGCACCAGTTTTTACCTTCTAGATCTGCTCCTGGCGAGGCTTCTACTCATGAAAATATCAGAAAATTCATATATTTACAAAAGTAGTTCCGTGAAATAATGAAGGAAGTTTACAATGTTCATTATTAGGTATAAATGTCAAATATGCCAAAACAGCAAAAAATAATTATCATTGTCAGTTACTAAATATCTGTTATATCCTTGGAAGGCAATGGCGTTGGTATTGAAATAATACGCGCACCCAGAAATTTTTGTTGGGGGGAGTCCAAGCTTTAGAAGAGTGGGTCCAACACCACAAGCCACTACGTCTTTGTAGTAGTGAACCGGTATTATTCTGTACTCGAAAAGACTATTAAGCAATTGTAAAATACTTCCATTTATATTTTCAGAAGCATAATAATAGAACTAGATTGTTTTAATAAGAGAAAGAGTACAGATCAAATTTTCATGCCACATCAATCATTTCCCTGTTAAACAAATATACTTTTATTGAGAAAATGTACAAATGTATATTGAATTTTTGGGGGAGGGGATAAGTAGCCAGTGGGTCTCTCGTGGGTGAGTTCCTGTTAGCACCTATTATTATTTATTCTTTTCGAGAACATAAATGTTTAAGGCGTTAAAAAAATATGTCGTTCATTACGACCTGATGAAACTTTCTATTTTGCTGTGGAACCGTCTGTTTGTTTATTTACAGCAGAGAATCTAGCTTGGGGACCCAGTTTTTCCTAGTGACAAAAATAATTTAAACTATGATTTATATATTTTTGAAAGTTTAAAGTAAACTCATGATACATCTATCATAGCCTGGGTTCCGATTGGCCACTCCAGTACTTACCTTCTACATCTGCCCCTGTTTATTTATGTACTATACATAAGACATACATTGTCATGTAGCAGATTGTATTTGTTGTTTCATTTATCCTAATAGTGACACACAGAATAATAGCAGTGACATATATATTTTCAGCAGTGACTAACATACTATACAGGGTGCGTTCACAAAGTTTCAAGACTAGTCTCAGAATAAGAAATGTATTACACATTTTTGTATAGCGAGGTAAATGTCTTCGAAATATGACCTTTGGACATCAACACACTGCTCCATTGTTCATAGTCTCGCCGAAAGTCTTCGCGCGCAAGGTTGTGAAGAGACCTCGTCGTAGCCGCCTGGACAGCTGTAATCGTGTGGAATCGCTTCCCTTTCAGATCTTTCTTGATTCGGTTGAACAAAACAAGGTCATTGGGAGCGAGGTCCAGAAGTTCACCCTGTTTCGACGAGGTCTCTTCACAGCCTTGCACGCGATTACTTTCAGAAAGCCTGTGAACAATGGAAAACACGCTTGCAGTGGTGTGTTGATGCCCAAGGATCATATTTCGAAGACTTTTAGTTTGCTGTACAAAAATGTGTAATACATTTGTTATTCTGAGACCAGTTTTGAAACGTTGTCAACGGATCCTGTATTTTTAATAAATAACTTGATAGTGGGGTTAAAAGAAATCACGCAATGATGCATTGCTTAGTTTTACTATCTGTTCTGCCTTTCTATTCAGCGACTATAAACAAATACACTGACTTGCTAAAGTCAATTGACTTGCTGCTGAGTTACTGATGCATCCTGTGCTCTCACACAAAATAGTTCATTACTATAAGTATAGTTTTACTATAATACAATATAACACTAAAATTCAGCTACTCGTATGTAAGTCTAAAACTCTATACGTTGAGACACTAACAAGGAAAAATACCAAGCAGTTCTGCAATAAAATACATTATTGAAATAAGAGGCGTATTACGTGTAAGCATATATACAATGGCAGACTTTCTTGTGATGCTAGTCAACTGTAATAAAAATGAAATGAAATCTTTAACTATTACGTCCCACGCTTATGCCGGTTAGGAGACGGTGATGGTGAGAGATGAGTAAAATGGTGGAATGATGAAAGTGGGAGGAAACGGGAGAACCCCGAGAAAACCCACGAGCACGGTGTTTGTCCACTACAAAGTCCACACGGCGAAGCTGGGATTGAACCAGGGACCCCAAGCACCGAGGGTGAACGCTCTACCACTGAGCCACCGCGCGCCCCGTCAACTGCAATAGACGAGTGGACGAGTGTTATATTTTTAAATTGGAAAATGGCTGACTCCTAGTGCCGAGATGCACAAACAAAGGAAGTTTCTAATAATAAATGAAAAGTATTTGTGCAAAATAACCATTAGTTGCTAAGAAGGTTATACATAAAGAAGGAAAAATCATTGTTTTACAAATCACTGCTAGTTTTCTGCCACATGTCCTCTGCATGCCATTCGTTGAGATACATGTGTTTAATTTGTTTCTCTGTATGTAAGTCTAGGAGTAAACAGTTATAGTAGCGAAACATATCAATAGTGGAATATTACAAATAGTTTTGTTTATTTCTGTTTCGAAGTAAGAAGGAATATCATATAGAAACAAGCAATATAGAAGTTTGCTTTTACTTCCTTCTAGGAAAGAAAGTAGTATAGATTATAAATGTCCTTGCAAGACGTACTCAGAATCCTTCGCATCTTCTACTAGGTTAGAGATTTTTCTAAAAATTCTGTTACGAACTAATGAAGTTAATTAAATTTTGTGTATAACAATTAGCTAGGTGCTGTCGTTTTGTTACAACCAGCGACAATCCCCAACAACAGACACGAGGAATGCGAAACAAACTGATGAGAACTGAGTTATATTTCTGTGACAGAAATCTCACATTTCTAGATGAACATTGTAAACGTCATCACGTCGACATGAAATTATGCCTATCCTTGATTTGACGTTGTTATCCGCAAGAAGTTGAAGTCTCTTACTTACTTGTATTTATAACATCTAGTTTCCCGGAATTCCAAGAACTTGTGGAATGAAGATTAATATATATCTTTGTTAGAATCCCTGCTTATACCTTAAACGAGAGTACTTCAAGTTTAAATAAAGTAAATTTGAATAAGATGATAGAATGTTTATTAAAAGCAATTAGTTTTCTTCGGAGCCTCGCATTTAACGCTTCTACATTTATGCATGACAGTTGTTGCTTAGAATCTTAAGTTAAGATTGACAATCTATAAGTCACTTCTTTAGTTAAAAAATAGGTAAAATATTTATACTATTAAAAGAAACAATTTAAGCTTCTGGTTATAGCTATACCGTGGAAATGAGAGGCGAAATATAATAAACTTCACAAATATCATAGAAAGTTAAGTATATATGGTTGGTTTATTAGTTCAGGCCGTTTGGAACCAACCGGTACATTTCTTGCTTAATGGTATAACCAGTCAGTCAGTGGATCTCTGATGCATCGATGTATTCTTTCATATATATATATATATATATATTATATATATATATATATATATATATATATATATATAATGAATGGATTTATAGAGCTCGTCAACATAATTTTTCAGCTGATCATCGTTAGAGAGAATGCCTCGAGTACGTTCAACAGGAACCGAGAAAGATGGTAATCTGTAGGAGCCACATCTGGGGAACACGCTGGGTGAGTACGAATCGCCCTTTGAAGCTGCTGAATGACAACGACTGTCATATGTGCCTAATGTGGTCAAGTGTTATCCACTAGGAGGATAATGTCGTTTATCCGGTCTTTCTTCTTGAAGTACTGGATAAACTCATTAGACTTATCACATTAAACAAAAGGAAGGAGGTACAATTACAGACCAGGAGTACACTGTGAATAATTCCTTTCATGCCCAACCAGACAGACAATATTATTTTCTTGGGATGAAAATAGTGGACATGGTGTTGTCTCTCTGTTTGAAGTGACTTATTCCTTTCTCTGCGTCAAATTCACATACAGTAATGATTTCTCATCTACGATAACAATACGTAAGAGGAAGGACTGATGTTTTCAACATAATTCACGATGGCAAATAAGGAAAGAACCACAAATTGAAACACGCTGTTTTTTGACGTATACACTGAGTGGACAAGGCACTAATGAACCTATTTTTTGGTTTCCCTTACGTTGAAGATGACGCTCAACTTTTGACTGTCCACTGCCCATCTCCATAATCAATTCTCTAGTGCTTTGACGTGTATCATGGCGTGTCGCCACGTTTGGCCTAATCCTCGTTTCGCCTAACCAATTATCTGACACTTTTATGATAAATGATAAGATTTGTGTCCGCCATTTTAGGCGAAAAAAGGATCCTCGTTTGGCCTAATCCTCGTTACGCCTAAAATGGCAGACAATAAGAAAAAATCGCGGAAATTCAACTAGAGGGAAATTGTATAAGAGAAAATTCCCTAGTATATAAAGAATTAAGAAATGCAAAATATATAGATTAATATTATATTAACTATTTTCGAGGAGTTAGGATTACCAAAACTCCTTTATGTATTTACTAGTACCATGGATATATACGAATATATATGAGTAGGTGAATAGCAAAACCCGTTAAATTCACATTTTAAAATTTGTGACAAATCGATAAAAACTGTTTAAACACGTCATAATTGTAAAATAACATTAGAAACTAGAGAACATTAAAAAATTAAGAATAATGTGAGTGTTGGTCTGTCGAAAGCTGTATAATCACACTAGTTTGTGAATTGCGTTATTGAAAAAAATAGTTTGGATTTAACACGTTTTGCGTATGTAAATGAAAATAACAGCTTTTGCATCTGGACGAGCGGCCATTTTTGTTGAGGCTCAAGATACAAAACCTATAAAAAAGAAAGGGAGTCAGAGTCAGAAATCAGTAATATGCCTACTAAAATATTGGGGGGTGTATTATCAACTATACATTGCACAAGATTGGCACAAATGAATATGGAAATAAAAATGCTACATTAATTTTGTTCTAAATTGAAAACAATGGATCCAAATGTGCAAAAAAATTGAATTATGTAATCTCCTCTCCATCATCATCTACTAAATGGAAACCCATATCGTCGTCGTCCTCTGGTGCATCACCATTTTCTCGGTTTTCTATTCCTTAAAAACCTTTTTGTAAAACGTGAGCTTTGAGCTGCTTTCAATCGTCAAACCCTTCGTAACTACAAGCGGAGTTAATTATACTTATCCGTATACATTTCGAAACTGAATGACTATATTTTGGAAGAGTTTGTAACCTTTTATGGACTAACATAGGGTGAGTATTAATTTGCCAATTATACCAATATATGAATTTGAAATATAGCAAAACAAAATGTGCAAATGTTGAGTTTGAGCAAAGCAGTGGCAGAAAGAGAATCAGAAATGGTAAATAAGTGGCAAATTTTTTAAACATGTTGTACCAGAAGCATATTATAATTTTGAATGATAATTGACACGAGGTATTTTAAGAAAGAGGTTCTGCTGAAGCTGAAGAGACCGTTTCGAGAAGAACCTAATCCAACAATGTTCTATTGAAAGTAAAGAGTTACCCTGAAATACAAAACAAACTACTTTTAACCATAGATAAACTTATAAACTTAAAGCATTCATAAACTTATAAAAAAAAAATACAAAAGTTGCTTTTGTAGTATAATCTTTTTGAGTAATGAATGGGAAATTTACGTCTGAATATAATACGATTAATATACAGGAATGAAACGTGATAACCCATAAATGTGTGTTCATCAAGATTTTACGAACACTTACACTTTTAAGAACATTTTTCGTTTTTTTTGGTTTAAACCAGTGTTTTTTTTTTAAACAGCTGGTTTAAACCAGCAAACCCTGGTGCGATGAGTCTCGATTTCAATCTCATCACGACGATAGTGATCTATAATTTGGTGCCAACCCAACGAAATCATATCAGGTTGGAATTGTACAAGATAACGGAGACCATGTTGATTTATAGTGTTTTTCTGTAAGCAATGTTTTGGACCTTTGGTACCTACTATTCACCCGTATTGTATCGAAGTACGAAGATCACCAGAGTCAACTATATCTTTATGTCTGTCATACGAGTGGAAATGGAGTGTACCAACAGGACAACCACCCTCGTAACAGATCCCGGTTGGCCACCATCTGTTTGGAGGAGCATTCAAGTTCTTCCTGCTGAAACAACCACCGAAAAGCCCGGATTTCAATCTCATTGTGCATCTCAGCAGTGGCGGCGATAAGGGCCCCGCAGACCCCGCGGTGCGGGGCCCCGGACCTGAGAGGGCCCCTAGAAAGTACGCTCACCAAGGCACCTTTTACACGCCATTTAGCCTATAATTTTAATGCATTTTGAAAGTGTTTCTCCACAGCCTATAACTAATTCTAACAGTTTCATTAAATTAAATAATGAAGTAATCATTAAAATTAAATAATAAGGAGTATGAACATGAATGTCAGGCTGATCTTTACGATTTTCCAAAGATTTTATTTTCCAGTGTAACATATGTATATTGAAATATTTTGTAGGTAGAGACAAATAGCGGTCCGGCCGTTCTTTTCCCTTTCAACAATTTTATTATAAATTTTCTAAGTACAATGTCTTTAATTTTCAAAGAGTAATTAATAGTGTATTTTCTCCTAATTGACCAGATGAAGGAGATTGCGTTTTGCGGGTGCCCCTTCTGCTCATGGCAGCGTTCAGAACACTTGCTAGGTTATAGATAAAATTTATGGGAATCCCTCTTGGCTCATGGAAGCCTCGTGAGGTTTTTAGTTGTAGTTAGGATCCATACTCCAGTTTGACATAGGGCTTAGGAAAGGTGTACGCCTATTCCAGTGAGACATACGGCTTATGAAAAGTGTACCCCTATTCCAGTTCGACCTCGGAGCAGGTAATGGTTAGTCGGTCAGTGGTCAAACTGATGCCGGGTTCCTCCGTGGCCCCTCTTTTATTTGTCCTCTTCGGGTGGTTCGTCCTCCTTGGAATTTTTTCGTGTGGTCCGTCTCCTTTCGGTTTCCTTCGTGTCTTCCTCTTTAGTGTATCGTCTGGTTTTGTAAATAATGGCACGTGTCGTTATACATGTGCTTTTGTTGTGATGTGGGAATCCTTACAATATTTTTTTTTTCTATTATGACATATTTTCGTGTATCTTGACTACAATTACCGTGTATTACAATAAATTATCGCATATTTCAATAAATTATTGTGTTCGCTGGAAATATCTACCAAGAAAACAATACGAGACATTGCAACTTGTTAATTGAAGAAGACAGTTGCTTCTTGAGTAGTTTGCCGGACTTGGCTACTGACTTACAGCTGTACCTCACACTTCCTGTCACAACTGCTGCAACAGACAGAAGTTTTTCAAAATTAAAAATTATCAAGAATTATTTACGGAGTACCATAACAGAAGGTTGATTGCGTGCGCTTGCCATTTTGAGAATCGAACAGAAAAAAACCGGATAAAATTATACACAAATTCTTGCTCCTGAAAAACCGAAGGTTATCGTGTAAACAGTTCTTAAAAATGTAGTGTTCTATTCCATTCCAAGTGAAATATAGTGATAATGATGCTCACAGTACCTCTCTTTAATTTTATTATGTGTTTTTGTGTGTTGCGTGTTCCGGTGTGACGATACAAGAAGAGTTTCCAATCCGTTTTATTCTAGGCAATGAAAGTACTATATTTTACGCTAGTACACAAAAATATTCTACATTAATTTTTCCTCTGTGTGGAATGTAATTACAATAACCGAAACCCGGATAACCGAAACCCGAATTATCCAAAATCGTAAATCCAAAAAACATGTACTGTACTGCACGGGAATAATCTAGAGAACGGGGGCGAGCTAGGCTATGCCTAATCCATATGCTATAAAGATGAACTGTTACAGTACTAACTACATATAGATGTACTGTAGTCCTAAAAATGTTCATTTAACTTACAAAAACTAAAACCTGAACCACTGGCGTAAAAGACCTTAACTCCTAAGTCGGAGTCAACGCCATATGTTAACGACTGATGGACCTACGACCACCTGAGCAACGAACAGGTAGTCAGGCCATTGCGTCACCCTCTCCCAACAGGCGTATCACTCTTCAGTTTTCCTCACGACACTGGGCAGATGCCAAAAATTCTGAGTACTCCAGCGGAGGATTGAACCCGGGATTATGTGGATATGAATTCAACGCTCTAACCACTAGACTATTGAGCTCCTTAAATTTAATAAACAACGTAAGTCTAGCCTACAAAGAGAGCTTTCAAGTTATTTGATCTTCAAAACATTTCAGATAAATAAAAAAATACTGTAATACAGGCCCGTTAATAGATGTCCATGACTTAACAAACAAACAAATACATATAACCGAAATAAACCCCCTACTTTAGTTCGGTTAACCCTGATTATACTGTATTATTATTATTATTATTATTATTATTATTATTATTATTATTATTATTATTATTATTATTATTATTATTATTATTATTCGTAGTAGTTGCAATCATAGTGGTAATACTGTTAACAATGTAAAGTGGTACAATAGTGCGCATATAGAAATTGTAAATGAAGTTCAAGTAACACATGGCCTTTTGTTCAGTTTTTGCGGGGGGCCCCGAAGCCAGTACCGCCGCCACTGCATCTCAGAGACTTATGCTATGGACATTCCCGGTAGTATTTGAAACGAGTGGAAATTCAACTCAAAAGTTGTAATTTCAAAAGTAATAATAAGAAATGAAATATATTTTTCTTCTTTCTTTGTCAGTAACACAAAGAGATGTTTGAATTGTGGAATTATCCAAAGAACAATTTGTCAGCGGAGCGATTTGTCACAAATCACTCATTGCGATCACAATTGTCCATTGTTAAGTTATGAGCAAATTTAGGGATCTTCTGTCACATCTAGCTGGAAATAGTTACAAATTTCATACGAATTGTATCACAATCGGATCTCTTATAATGCATCAACAGTTTCAAAAAATCGTTGAAACTGGAATGAAATCGTCTGAAAGATCAGCAAAACCTACAATAAAATAACTTTTGCACCTACATAAGAAGAAACACACAAACTATATTTCCTTTAACGTACCGATTAGCAGTACCATTTGACAATATCAGATATTTGGAAACAAACTGCAAACTAAAAGTTACTTTTGAACAGCATTCACCTTTAAACAAAATTAATAACAAGTGTAACTTTTTGTGTTTCTCTCATCTCAAATATTTATCTATTTATTTATTTATTTATGTATTTATTTAACAATCACCAGATACAGCTCAGAGGCCATTTTACACTGGCTATAGTCACTATACACCCTGTGGAGGCATTAATATTCTCAAAATGGAACGGAAAAGTAACTGTACAATTATCAAAACATTTTTTCCGAAAGCAAATAATCCTATTACAAATTAGTTATTGGAAAACTAATTTGTATTTCTCAGTTCTTCACATAGTAGGGATTTTTTTTTCGAAAAATTTCCTTCCAGTTTTATCTCCAAGATTTCTAATAGTCCACCATTTTAGGCAAAACGAGGATTAGGCCAAACGAGTATCCTTATTTCGCCTAAAATGGCGGACATAAAGCTTATCTTTTATCTGGCATAAAAGTGTCAGAAAATTGGTTAGGCGAAACGAGGAATAGACCAAACGATGCAAGATCGTATCATGGTGAACCAAATTGTTCAAATGACCCTCATGTAAGTGGGATGAGCGGTCACAACGTAGGATATTACTCAGGTCAAAATTTCAAATTCGTAAGCTCTCAAAATACTTTCTGGGTCATCGTTTCAGCTATAGGCCCCCTCCATATTGGAAAAATTGGTCTGGATACTTCTACGGCAATAGAACCTATATTTACAGTAAAACATATCGGAGAAAACCCTTTTATTCAACTTGATACTCCATACTTCAACCTTGATAAACATAAATTGATTAGCTTTATCAAAACCACAAACATAGCTAGAATTTGGTATATTACATAAAGCTGAGATAGCTTTATACATTTACTGATAAAGCTGAGATCGAGAAGTCATCATTTTCCCTTTCTATGTGACACCTTTCGTTGAAATAGGATGTATTTATTGGTAGGCTGATTAATTTACAGTAAAACAAAATGAGTATTGATAAATAAAACAATTAGTTGTTTCTTAAAGTGTTCGGTTGTTTATCTTTCTCTTTATCTATCTATTCTATTTTTATTGTGCTCAAAACAGTTACATAAATATTAATGCTCAAACATGGTTGCTGCCTGTCAATTCTTCAGGTGGGTTGACACTAAAACTTCTTAAATATATATTTGTTCTAAAAATAAACTATAACAACTCTCTGTAGTTTGAATACTGTTCTCACGTTGCTTAGTTAATAAATTATATTATATTGTGCTTGACATGAAATAAATACGTCTGGATTTGGTATAAGTAATTGCAGCCTTATTTACATTTAATATGGCCGTTGTCGTAATAGTAAACGCCAAACCAAGTTCATGTTTAGTATTATTAGTATCCAATTTCAAATTAAAGCCGGCAGATAGACAACCAGCGAACATAGCATAGCAGCGATTGTTAACTACTAGGAATTAACTTTATGCGCAGGCACATGTTTTTATATTACAAATAGACATTGTGCGTCTCCAACACAAACATTGAATGAAACTGAATGTGCTAATGAAAATAGGGCAAACAGAATTAATCCTTCTCTCATGATCGTGTTTGTTCTTGCTTCAATGCATGCACCACATCGTTACTCATTAACTCTGCATAGATGCTGTTGTTCCTATCTTGTTTTAAATAATAATGAAGGATTTCATGAATTAGGTAATAGCATAGGTTTATATGTTTTGTGAATGTATAGCCCTGAGGATAGCACAGTTATTGTGAATTCCATTTTGTAAAAGCATTCAAAAGGTGTGCTGCATTACATTTTCTGCTACAAATGTAACATTTTTGCATGATATGACGTATCTAATTAAGCCTATAGGAAAAAAGTAAAATAATAGTGGAAACATTTAAAAGTACTATGTCTGCGTTAAATGAAATTTTTACTCCTAATGCCTACTGTATAGACATTCTGGTCTCAGTTACATGGTATACTTCTTGTAATCTAATATTAATCAAATAATCATGACGGTTGTATATATGTATGTTTAACAGTACGCATCTGCCATGCCAGGAAAACACCAGCAAAAGTCTATTTTCGATTAAAATACTTCGAAAGTGGTGTACAGTGTGCAGACCAAGTAGTTATATCACAGAGTGGTCTTTCGTATGAATTATGATGTGTCAGTCATCCCCTCGATAGTGTACAAGAAGACAGGCAAACGGTTCCTTCAGCAGAGGTTCTCCTTAATGGTTCTGTGAAGAATAGAGCATCCTCTAGGCAGAATGATCATTCGGACCGACATAACGGTGACAGATAGTGCAAGGAAATACAGAAGGTCCAATGTGAGCGAATCACTAGTGAAAATCGATTTTGGTTATCGGAAGCAGGTTTACGTTCCCCTGTTTCTCCAGCAGTTTCTCCATTGACAGATGCTTATCGCCGAGAACATCAGTAGTATCAGGAAGGACTGCACTGGAAAGGTAAATGAAAGGTAGTGGTGCTTAGTGATGAGAATTATTTCTGCCTCGGACACAGTGACGGCTGCATGCCTGTAATACTTCAAGAATAATACGTTGGTCTCTGCTTTTCGATGAAGTGAGTATAACCAGTGCGTAAATGTATATTTTAAATATGCCTTTCGCTGTCTTTAAATGTTTCTGTACATGTTGCAGAACGCTATCTTCCACATGGTAAAATGCATCCCCGCACCACCAGAATAACCCAGCCGGATTCCAGATACTACAAGTTTTATTATTTTCTTCATATGTACCACCGTTTGCAGAGTTGTGCATATCTATGAATTCCTACTGGTACTCCTCAAATCTCCTCGCGCCTAACATACAATATTTTGTTAAATTAAAATAAACGTATATATATATACGTTTATTATAGGAAACTCCACCGACAAAATTCGGGAGGTGATTCCCGACACCGAAACAAGAAAAAAAGTCCTGGGCCTATCTATTTGAACTTCTTGCGCGAGATGCATCCTACATTTCTGGAGGATGTGCCGTTGGTCTTACGACAACATATGTGGTATATGCACGATGGTTCCCCGGCGCATTTTTGTCGTCTCGTGCGTGAATATTTGAACACTGTTTACCCGGGCAAGTGGATCGGCAGTGGCGGTCCTATGTCATGGCGTGCCTGGTCGCCGGATTTAAACCCTCTGAATTTCTATTTATGGGGGCATCTCAAAACTTATTACAAAAATACTATAACATTATTACATATATGCAGACTTGTTGCATTTAACAACTGAATATAAATTCTTTAATTCAATGAGCTCAAATATAGCCTGCAAACTAGCAATCAACAATAATTAAGCTTTATGAGCTGTTATTAAAGATGAGACTGCCATTGAAGAAATGACTTCTTCTGAGACTAAATATTCAAAGAAAGTTAAAACTTACATTTCACATTCGGAGGTCTCTCTCTCAACTCGATGTAGCTTATACCGAAGATAATCATTGTTGAAGCTTCGAAAGAGTTCAGATCCAATATCCAAAAACGAGACGCTCAACGTTGGATCCAAGATGTAAGATGCAAAAGAGATAAATAATGTTCCGATTTTTAAATCTTATATATTAGTTTGCAAGACTAAAGAATGTGACAAACAACTTTTACGTAACAAGTCCTTGTAGCTTATTTTCGTATTAGGTTTTTCTGTAGTCGAAATGGAATTGTGTATGTGGGAACTGTCCAAGGTTCTCTATCAACCACATTAAGAGTAGCTGAGTAACAACCAATAATTTGAAATTCTTTGTTGTGACAAGAAAAACATATCAGGTGTCTTGTAGTACTGCAAATATTTTATCTTTCTGTTCTTGTTTTAAATCCGGGTTTATGTTAAATTTACTGTAATCGATATATAGCTTGATTCTTTTTATCCGTTTGGCAACTCTGTCTTGTGTTTGTTTTTTCGTAGACTCATAAAGTTTAGGAATTAGATACATATGCGCAATGTGTGTGTATCTTTTGGTAATAAAGCACCCTGAACAATATGAAGACGTTTTTGTAAATAGCGCTCAGAATTGCCTGGATTAATTATTGGTAAATACATATTGTTAGAATTTACTGCTGTTTGGATAAAAACACAAACTTGCTTATTCCTTATGATAGGTGATTGAATAATTAACTCTGTATTGGAAACTGGAGTGTCAAGGGTTAGGGATACATACCTTACTGAGTTCGGGCGTATCGCTGTACCTTGTCTAACATAGAAATTAAATTTACAATTTCTACTAACTTTCGCGTATAATAAAGTTTCTTGATCACTTTCCCTTGGAAATCTGTATATGTCTCTATAATTTGTAAGAGTGATTGTGTTCGCCTGATATGAAATATTAGCCGCGTGATTTGTTAAAAATTTGTTTGATAGCAGAATAGGGATGTTAGCAGTGGGTGAAATACGAAAAAGAACTTGAAAAGTTTTGCCTGCTTTAACAGTAGGAATATATACGGCTTTTGTCAAATGTAACGGTGTAGAAATTATGTCATAAACTTTAGTGCTTAGTGGAAATACCTTGCAATTTCTCGGTATCAAGGAGTAGTTAATTAGTGAGGTCATAGCACTTGTGTCGAGCAAGAAATGATATTGCTGGTTTAAAATGGTACCAGTTACATAAGGAAGTTGATTCTTAAATATCAATGGCACTGTTATATTAGTATTTGATTGGGTAGGCGAAACTGTATGGTGAGGAACGGCAGGTGACTCATACTAAGTACCAATTGTACGCGAAACTTTTTCGTGGTTGGTACCACTGGAGATTGAATTTATCTGTACATTAGAAAAACTGTCATGAGACCCTTGACTGAATTTTGACTTGCACGGAAAGTCAACTGCTTGCTTGGCTTGGAGAGTGTTAACACTCGCAGTATAGTTAGAAGGAATTTGCAAGCGTGTCTGTGGAGTTAGTATAAACGACAGAGATTTAGGATTTAATTTAGAATTTTCATGCAATAAACTATTTGGCCTAAAATTTGTAATACTATAAGTGGATGGAAAAGAAAGATCACAAATTTTTGGTGAATATATTGGTATAGTGCGGTCTGATAACGGGGTTGGAAACCGAAAAGATGTAGGGTACCCATCCCCTACTGATCCCCGTTTTTTGACAACGGTTGATATTCTAATGCAGGAAAAGAATTACGTGGGGGAAAGGAGCAATAAGGCTGCCCAAATGTTGGCATGTAAAACGGAAAAGGTGGAACAGCATAATATTGTTGAAAAAAATCGCTTTGAATTTTGCTTGTCATTAAAAAACTTATTTTTCTTTTTACGATTACCCTAAGAAGTAGCTTTACTAGAGTTACCGTTATGCTTATGGTTATTAGAATAGAACCTATTGGGAGAAGCACGCCTAGATTTTTGTTGATACTGTTTCTGCTTATTTATCGCAGGTGTTTTTTGTGAAACGGAAGCAACGACCTTGGTATCCTCAGCCCGTGTAGCTAAACGTACTTGTAACGCCTCAAGCTGTTTCGAAATTTTGTCTAGCTGTTCTTCCGAAGAAGAAGAAGTGGAGGGAGAGGGATCATGGAATTTCACATGTTTGTTTTCCTGCTCAGTTCTATATCGCAATAAAGCATCAGAATTTTCTATTATCTGTGCTATTAGCTTAGTAAAGTTATCAAATTGATGTTGGGTAAGTAAGGGGACAAAGCAAGGTTGAAGGGATATGATCATCTGCAGCAAAAAAGAATTAAAATTCATGGGGGGTGTAATTCGCTGAGATAAATCGTACATCTCATATAAAAATGGAATGAGCTAGTCTTTTTCTTGTTGGCGCTTTTGAAACAAAAGAGTACCCTCAAGGAAAGAGGAAGAGGGAGAAAACTCTTCTAAGAATTTTGCTTTCAACGCTAACCACTACAAGTTTAAATACTATTCGCTTCTATTTAGCCAAAGAGCTGGAAAGTGTGCCAACGAGAGTTTGAAGACCTGTTTCTGGGTGTCTTCATTCAATAAATGCAATCAAGAAAATCTTTCAAATTTTCGTATGAATGTTTCCGCGCCCTGACCTTCTAAATTTGAATAGGAATCTATAAACATAGGAGAAGCAATAGAAAGATTGCTTGAAGATGTGTTATTATTTTGCTATCTACGAGCCATTTTGAAAGGGTTGTAAATATACCTGCACTAAGTTAAAGCCAAATAAAAGAGAATGTAAACCAGAAATTATTAAGACATGTAGACATGCATATATATGTGGTATTTTGAATGCTGCTCATGAAGAATTAGTTTCATAATACCGGCGCGCACGTGTGAGAAACCTAACAAGATTCCTGTCATTGAGCAAAAATTCTTATATCTTCAGAGAGAGCATGGGTTAGGAAAATTAGTGCTTTGGATCGGAAGGAGATATCAAAGTTGAAACGTAGACTTGAAAGAAGAAGCTATACTTTAAATAGAGATAACCCTGACTGTTTACTTGTGGAAGAGCCAAGTTGTTCAACCGAAGTGTGTTGTGAAACTGAACCTGAATATAAACCAAATAACTCTGAGAAAAAGGAATCTCCATCTCCACGGCAGATGAGAATTAAATTAGGAGCTACAGCATTAACCTACGATCGATATGGAGTCAGTGTCCGTGCAGGTTCTTCTATAGCACCTAGTGTGCTAGAAGATTTTGGTATAATAACCAAAGTAGATACGTCTATCGTTATTGACAGGTGTAAAATTAGAAGGGAAAGGAGCAAAATTAGAAGTGACTTGCAAAACAACAGTGAAAATGATTTAGATCAACTGCGTGGTCTTTATTTTGATGGAAGAAAGGATGGCACCTTGGTTATAGATAAGATTGAATCCAAACAATTTCGTCATACTATTAAGGATTACCATTACTCGCTCATCAAAGAACCTGGTTCTGCATACATTGGCCATGTGTCGCCGAGCTCTGGATCTGCTAAAAACATTGTGTCTTGCCTTAATGAACAAGGAAATTCAGTGGAAGACTTGGATATCATCGGTTGTGGTGGTACTAATACAAATACCGGCTGGAAAAATTGTGTTATTCGTCATCTTCAGATCCATGTTGGGCGACCTCTGCAATGGCCTATTTGCCTATTCGATTTCAATGAATTACCTTTCCGTCATCTTTTTCAACATTTGGAAAGAGGAACAGTTGTCCCCACAACATTTTCTGGACCAATTGGAAATAGTCTAGCGGGTGTGAGAAACTGCCAGTGATAGATTTTCAACCAATAAATTGTGTAATTCCAGAAGTTGACAGAAATTCTTTGAGTAAAGACCGGCGATATCTTTTAGATACATGTCAGGTGGTCAAAAGTGGCATATGTCCAAGTGATTTATCCATTCGTGATCCCGGACCACTTTCACATTCCAGATGGCTCACTTGTGCAAATAGAGTTCTCAGACTATACATAAGTGAAGCAAATCCTTGAAATAAGTTAAAAACCATAGTGACTTTCATTTTGAAATCTTAGATGCCAGTGTGGTTTGAAATTAGAAACAGTAATACTTTCATAAGTGGACCTATTCATGTATATAGAACAATTGAAACATCTCGATACTTGCCTGACAATTTGAAGCAAGTTGTTTTCCCCGTCATTGAAAGGAAGTCGTTCTTTGCCCACGCCGAAAATCTTTTAATAGCCATGATGTTTGATAAGAGGAAGCACATTAGAGAAATAGGGCTTAGAAGAGTGTTGGAAGCCAGGCAGTCTGATTCGAAAGGAAAAACCATCAGAACATTTCTTACTCCAACTGTACATTTTGAAGCCTTAGATTACATTGACATGATTGACTGGAGTGAAACCAAGTATTCTTTTCCACCTCTTCTTAGAAAAGTTTCAAACGACGATATCAACTCTTTCATTCAACGAGGTGAAATACCAGATAGGGATATCAAGAAGTTCCCCTGCCATACGCAAGCCGTGGAGCGATGCGTGAAGCTAGTTACAAAAGCTTCGCTCAAAGTATGCGGATCCAAATCAAGAGATAGCTACATCAGAGCAACGTTGAAATCCAGATCAAGAGATGCCTGAGTTCAGAACAAAATCTGACTATAAAATCGCTTGAATTTTGTAAGTCTTTCAAAAAAGGAAAACAAATTTAAATATGTAAATATTGTAAATAGTACACACCTTTTATGGCATTTGTGTTAGCTTTGGAAATGATATGTCATAACCTTGGAACTCTCTCATTAAAACATTAAACATTATAAAACATATTAGAACGCATGTTATTACATCAGCACTATAAGTCATTAAAAATATCGCAGTTTATAATTTTTGATTTTTTTTTTAAAGATACGAACAACAGACATTTCTCTTAAACTTCATGGGCTTTGCACGATCGGAAGATATTCTCTAAAATCATAAAACAAATGTTTTATTATTAAATAAGACATGTTGTAACGTTTTATTACTATAGCATAAAAAATACAAGAGTATTTTATTTTAATAAAGAGTACGAGAAAATTAAGTTTTTCATGTTTTTTTGAAATTGTTCAGATGTTTTGCGCGATCGGAAGATATTAACCGATTTCGACACTTTTTTTTTTATTTTTCAAGTCATCACTAACCAAAACTTTTCCGCGGTATAGCAACTCGGAAACTAAAAAAAAAAAAAAAAAGTTTTTTCGATCCACCCTACTCTCCAGTGGTGGTATGTTCTGATCACTGAGAACTCAGAAGCGGTATGCTTTCATCACTGAAAAACCAGAGACGCTATAGTATACCACCGCATACCGTCTCACTTCTACCACTGTCTGTAACGTTAGGTGCCACTAAGGAAGGACTTTTGGAAAATTGGCAAGGAAGGGGAAAAATAGAGATGTCCATTGCTACATTAGAATTCCTTTATCTAGGAATCTCTGAAGGTTAAACAAAAAAAAAAATTGGTACTTGCATTTCTCATTCACAATAATAAGAAACGTGTTTCAGCGTTTTTGGATATTTGTGTTAGGAAGGAAGGAAAGGGGGTGAGAAGGAAAAGAGATGAGTACTACCGTTATTATAATTAGAAGTCCATATGTCGGTAACTCTTAAGGTTAGAAATATATAATTCTGCACTTGGACTTCTTATTTAAAAAAATTAAATATATGTTAGAGCATTTTTTACAATGGATCCAAAGGGGAAGAAAGTAATTTTGGGGAACAAAGGGGAACAAGTAGTATAATAGGAGTCAGTGACACGGAAACTTTGAAGGTTATATTTTTCAAATTTGATATTTACACTTATTTTACTAAAAGTAATAAGAAACGTGTTGTTGCGTATGTTTGTTATAAGACATGGACTGATAGAAAAGACGACGGGAGGAAAAAGCGGTAGGGAGTACAATTATTATAATAGGAAGTCCATTGATATATCGAAATCTCTTGAAGTTAGAGAAATGAAATTTCGGATTTGGACTTTCATTTAAAATAATTAGACACACCTTTCAGTGTTTTTTATTTGACCTAGGAAAGAAGAAAATTAAAGAGAAAAAAGGGGAATACAACCTCTCTACGAGACTACGTATTATAAAAGAAGTGTAAGTGTCTCACTCGTCCAGGCCATACTGCTATAGATAGAACTGGAAAAACTTAGAACTTCCTTTGTCACAAAGGAAAGGGATAAGGAAGAATTTCTGAAAATTCGTAGCCTAGTGGAGGAAGATGGGAAATTCGGTTGTAAGCTCTTAAATAAAAATCAGAAACTACGTGTTTCAGCGCTTTCGAAGCTAACAGATGTTGGAAATCAGCACAAAGGCAGACAATACGTATTATTCGTTTTTAGGGAGTGCAAACCACATAAGCTAGAAACTTCAAATTTGAACTTGATACAATTTGTGACGTAAATTATCACTAAGGAAGATTTTTTGGAAAATCGACAAGGAGGGGAATACATTACCACATTCTTCCCATCCTATTTTTTTCTGGATCAAATATTTAAAAAAAATCTAAGACACGTCTCTATTTTAAATGAGAAGTCATAGTTACGAATTTCATATCTTCACATTTATTTCATTTAATTTGAATGAACAATGAAATCTATAATGTTTCACGTTTATACTCTTTGTGCTAAAGAATGGATGATTAATGAATGATTATGAAATAGTTAGAATAAGAATGCTACCGGAAATGAGCAGGATGTTCTTCATACTTCCTAATCAGTTCTGAGGCACACGCTGATTCAGCGGTAGAGCGCTTATCTCTGGTGTATAGGGTTCCTAATTCGATACCCGGCCAAGTAAGTTTGTGATGGACAGTCAGTGTTGTCTCAATCTGTCAGTGTCTAATCAGTGTTGTCTCAACCATCTCCGTATACATATCAGATATACATGCACGATCAGTCAAGCAAGATAATGATTTTAAAGCATTCAATGAGTGTTATTCCATTAAGTAAGTTTTACACCACATCTTCTAACGCAAGAAGTAACACTATTAACTAAGCGAAGCGCAAAGTTTACAATATGTCATTAACAATTTCACATCTTTAAGTTACTATTTCGTTTACTCACGTCACATCTCGCATGACCATTAGCGTCATCTCATCTTTTGTCAGGGGGCGGAGGTAGGGGAACAAGATCGTGCATCGATATAAAAGTTAAACGACTTTTCTTCTTATCAATATAGACTTTATTAAAAGTCATGTGTTTCTGGAACTCAGGCTTGTTCAATTCCTCCCTATGCTTCCCGAAATGACTCTTCTGTGCATCACAAATTCATTCTTTGATTTTTGTTTGTAAAGCAACTTTTGTAGTAATGTGCTTGTAACTTTATAACTGAAAAAAAAGAATAAAAAGAAGGGACAACAGTTTTAAAAGAAGAACGCGAAATATTTCTGTAACTGGAAAAATGAGGAAAGGAAGGAGAGATAGCGAAAAGTCCAGAATAACAAAATTTCACTGCAACTACTTAATTTTGGAAGTATCCAAAATTTCTCTATATTAATATTTTACTGTACTGAAATTAATGTATTTGCACGTGGTTTAAATTTGTGCTCTTATGTTGAAATACTGTGTTTTATGTTCAAAATTGTACTTTTCCAGCACTAAAATTTTCTGTCATTATTAAAAATGTTCTTGTCACTAAGCTAATATTTCGTTGTAATTTATTTTTCTATAATGTTAACTAACGTTAGTTTTTAGACATCTACCTACCTTTCATTATTATGTTACTAGTTTTTATGTTTTGAATGTTGTATATCGAATACCCAACGAGTTGCAACGAAATATTATATGCTTTTCCTGGTAGATTATTTATATTAATTCATACTCTGAAACTTTAGTTTAGTGTCTTTCTTCGTTATTGTTATGTGATACAAGGTGTTGAATGCTCGTTCTTCACCCGCGGGAAAATGAGTTTATGGAAAACATTTAAAAGGTGTGAATGAACTTCCTCTGCTTTTACAATGGAATTATATTTCAACGGAAATGGAATGGTGAGAACTCGGCTTGGTCCAAGTTCTAAATTGGTTTACTCGTGTTCCTCGTTGTCTAACCACTCCAGTGTAATCTCTTCCTCTACGGTTCTAAGTCTGACGTTAGAGATGACAGACCTGATTTTCCTTCCTAAATTTGCTTGTTTCCTCACTGGTATTGTGTGGTTTATGTTGAAAGTACACGTCAGAAACAGTGAGAAATATTTTATGACTTGTGCAATGAAAAACGGATAATAATCAAATTTAATAATTGAAGGGTTGAATGCGAAAACCAGATGGGTCCATTTTTTTTCAGTGAATTTGAGATTTCTACGTGTTCCAGTAGGAAGAAATCAATCTACATTGTGTGCAAGAATCATGTTGATCCGATGATTATATTCAGTGTAATAATGTAAAAGGAAGTATCTATATACATCGTTCATCCTAAAGTCAGAACAAGAAACAGGCACCTCCGAAAAAAATTCTAAAAGTGGACATACCTGGTTCTTGATCCAACCCTTCAATAAAGGAATCCCTTGTAGAATCTTGAAATATTCTGTTTTTCTTTCTTTCCTGGTATACATTTTAAGCTTCTACTGTTCTCTTACAATACACAACATAATAACAAGAACCTAGAAGTAGTAAGTATGATATATAAAAATTCACGTGAATCAGTTCAACAGTTTGGCTATGATAGGCCCTAGATCACAAACAAGATTACATGTATAAGAAAATTCAGAATATTTATTCGAGTCGTCTAATGTAGCAAATAAGCGAAATAAATTTAATTATGACTGGTTGTGAGATATGATTCATCCCTTCAGTAATAGAAAGATGAAATATTCTAATCCCAGTTAGCTTCACGGAACTCTTAACCAACATGAGTTACAAAAACGGATGCAGTTAAAATTACGAGCTTCATAATGTAAAGCAAATGTTACGGCGAATACTGTGCGTAAAGAATAGCCATCTGAAATACCATTGACTCATTAGTAAGGCTCTATCTAAGTATTTATTTTCGAATTTACGTGATATTCTCATTCTACCAACTACAGTACGGCGGAGAAACTCTGGAAACTTTAAACATTATGTAATATGCATGTATATTTGCAAAACCATTTGGATTGTGACTTAACCTGTGATACTCATACGTTGTTCTTCTGCAAATGGAAACATTATTAATGAATGTAGTAGAAAAACTAATAAATTTATAGAACAACAGTTACAACCTTTGAAGTGTCCAGGTTCTCTCTACTTTGCAGAGTAACTCTGGGCATTGATGGGGAGCTATGGATAAAGTGCGGCATATCGTTGCAATGGATCTTTAATGCCTAAACATGATAAAGTTCGTTAATCTGAACCTTATTCTTTGCAAAATAAACATTTCTATCTTAAGATTTTCTGACAATAATGAAGGATTTTTTCTTTTTTTTTAAAAAAAAAAGTACAATTTGAGATTTTCAGGTTGTTTTACAAGAAAAAAATAGTGTTCTCTGCTTCTATTATGAAACATAATATATATATATATATATATATATATATATATATATATATATATATATATATATATATATATATATATATATATATATATATATAATCAATTTACACTGTTAATAAAACCAGCTCTAATCACAACATTGTTCTTATGGTTACTCCATTACTTCTTAACAAAACCAAATACTTTCACAGACCATCCATCTCCTTTAGCCCAAGAGGCATAATCACGGAACATAACACTAGAAATTTAATTTCATCACTTTCCTAAACTCTTGTTTTGTGTGCATTATTGATTGAGCAGCTCGAGCGAATATAATGCTAAGCGCTATTTCAGGTGAAATTGAGATATACGTAAATGGAATGGATTGTGATCAAACCACAGAAACATATGTAGATAGTTTAATTTTGGAAATGTACTTATAGAAGACAGGGAAATTTGTTTGGTATGTCATTGTACTGGACTGCGTGGGAATGATCAACCATATTTTCCAGTTTACTCGAAATTTCGAAAATGCGATATATCATTGAGTTTACACGAGCCACTTAATTATGGTACACCCTGTAAATACTTTTATCAACAACTATATGATAGCCATATGGTATGCATTGTCCTCTAGCTACTGTGTACTTTTGCGTTGTATAAACCTTCAAATCCATTTCTTGAGTTCGTGTGTGTAGAAGCGTACTTACACGGTTTATTTCTGTTATTTTCTATGCAGGTACATGTTCGATCGTGACAGTGCCAAACAAGTGGACAAAAGACTGCAAAACGCTTTATTCATCATGGCCGTTTCCAATTCCTGCATGAATCCTCTGGTGTATGGAACATACGCCATGAATTTCAAACGAGAATTCCGTCGTTGTTTTGGATGTTTGGGAAACGGAAGTTCTCTTAGTAGAAAGTCAACAGGTAGGTGTGGATTAATGTTTTTTTTTTTTTTTTTTTTTTTTTTTTTGACTTCTCTATCAAAATTCTTATTTTGTTTTAAAATGTAACATTCATCGACAAAGATATTGAGACGAAGTATTATATAATAGAACTTGCAGAGATTGATTTAATCAATATTGGAGTAGCACTCTTAATTAATTAATGGGAAGGTTTTAATTAAGTGTGAGTGTACTGCTTTGGACGTGTCAGAATTGTACTGATTTCTCATTAACGTGATTTCACATGAATTCTATCAGGATTATAAACGGATTCCTTTAATTTCTTGAATACTACAATATTTACGGTATTTCTAAGCTTTATATACTTTCTTGACTTCGCATAATATTCGCGATTTATTGAAAGACACTACTATCCATGGTATTCATCGTAATTTACTATTGTTTCCTTTCGTATTGTTTCTTCGTTTTTGCCCTCACATTCTTCGGCAATTGTAATGAGGCTAAATTTATAATCGAGTACTTTATAACATACTCAATTGCCTCATTTATTGTACTTTCATTTTCATAACTTTGTTTTTTCATGTTTATTAGTTATTCGTTTTACGCTGTAAATAAAGAATATAAGTAAAAAATAAAATAAATAGAATAATATAAGATATTATATAATAATTAATAAAAATTCAACCTCTCTCGTGACTATGTGGTTAACGTACGTGCTCTCGGAGAGGGATATCAATGTTTGATATCTGGTGGGAGCTCATGTGGTTCACGTCTCATATCATCTCTTTGTGAAACAAACGCTAAATTTCAAAACAACCCAACTAACTCAAATAATAATTCGTACGAAAAAGGAAAAGAAAAAAATCCATATTTGTACCTGATATTTGCTCTCTTCCCTACATACATTTCTCTGTTTTCCCTTGTAGATTCTACCTCTTACCTGCAGCTAGAAGGGAAACACCGTTTATACTAATAGTTTCATTTTAACTTTTTTGTTGCACTTATGCATATCGTATGATTATTAAATTTTTGTTGTTCTACATATTCCTGGATTTTAATTACCTAACAATCAGCTCACTATTTATTATGTTGTACTGCATACCCACAGCGCATCTTTCAATACATAACTTGATTTGATCCTATACCTCCATCCTTTATTACGTCATCTGAAATGTCTTATTTTATTTTTTTTCGATCTATTTTCAGTATTCACAGTTGTAATCTTCACTCGATGAATTTACAAAAACACGAATAGATGAATATGCGACAGAGGACGTTCTACCTTTCTACATAAATATGCCAGTCTGCAAATAAATTGGGAAACTTTTAGTAGAGCTATTTCGTTTAAATTAATTATAATTTTCACCTTTTGGATGTTTAATACGGCTTACGTAGTAATGAGAGCTATGTTAACGTATAATTGAAAACGCTTGAAGCTAAATTGCGTATCTATAGAAATAACAAAAATAAGTTAAACATATGTATGATAGCAACAACAGCAAACATTTCAATACTAGCCTTTTAGGCACTCTTATGCAGTAAAATTCAGTTAGCTATGCCGAGAGGCTAATACCTAATTTCCATTATAATTAGTAAAATTCTTGTTAATATTCGAAAGGTTTTACATCATAGAATTTTTACGTCACAGGCATATTTTGAGCAATGTTACAAAATAATAGTTACTTTCAGTCATGTTGACTGGATTACAACCAGTTTTATGAGTTCTAGCTTGCACAGTAGATACTATATACTTAATACCACCATATGACTCAGTAATAGAAAACATTATATCGGAATATTACTACGTTACAAAGAACACTGTTTATTACGTAGTTCAAAACATAATATAGTACAGACTATTAGATTGTCCTCACTATTTGTTGTTATTATATGAGCCCATATTTCTGAGAGATCTCTAACCCTAAAAAGCTCAGTCACAAATTTTCCTGAGATATTGTACTATAATCAGAATAAATTCCTATAAGAAGCTTTATTATGCTATTACAAATACAAATTTTAGTCTGCTCCCTATTATCCTCTCGAGGAGATACTCAGTTACATATCTAACACTGCATATATTCTACTGTATAATTCTATACATGCATATGTCTGTATAAACACAACAAAACACACCATTTTGGGCCTCTTTAAATATTTTACTGGAGTTCTAATGTAAGGTTGGGAACTGTTAGTAGTTTCAGTAGGAAATACAGTATCTAACAATAGACAAGCATTTCACAAATTCAATTTTATTTTACTTGAACTTTAGCCGATCTTTTTTCGCTTATTATTTTATTGTAAAATTCTACACAAACAACTCTTATTATACTGTGTATCCCATCTCACATAATAATTCCGTCTTCCCACTATCTTCTATATCCAAATTGCATTGATTTGCAAATATTCCGGAACACATATGCCTTCATATTACAAAATGATATTTTCTGTCATGTCTGGTTTCTGAAATTCTCTTTAAAATGATGTAGGTCTGCTCTATAACTGTCAATCCTTCCCAGTCTTAAAGATCATTGTTAATTTCCCTTATGTTGATAGCACAAGTTCATAGAAATTTTGTCATCTCATCGTATTAGTTCTGTTACCCTTTATTTATGAATTCTTGTCTATCTTCTTTCCCTACGAATAGTCCTCTTAGTAGTTTTGCCGTTTGTTGCTATTGTTTGCCCAATACATAAATAAATCGTTAACATTATTAATGTTCGTTCTGAAGATCGTATAGCTCAGCTCTTAAATCTGTTAGCTCATAAATTCACCTTCTACCCACATATTGATATTCGTACTGAATTTCGCTATGCTAAACAGTTTCTATGTATATAAGATGAACACAAAAAGTTTTAATACGATTTTATCAGTTTATTATGTACTTTAAAAATCTTACATACGCTTAGTCGGAAAATTATTTCAATAGTGCTACATTCTTATTAAAGTATTGTTTTAAATTTCTTAGTTAGGATCAGATACAATCTGTCACTCACAAGTAACTTTTCTGATGCTAACCACACGAGTACCCATTTCAAAAGAAAATATTGTACAAATGGTGCTGAAACCTCATTTCTATAGTGATAGGTAATTTCTGGTTTCTGATCAGGGTCTTAGTAGCTGGTAATTGGGCGCAGAGCTCACAAATCAACTTGATATCCTTCTTAAAATAGTCAATATATTAAAAGTTTCTTTGATAATGTTGATTAATCAGTATATTGAAACTCTTTGATAATGTTGACTAGTTGTAGTTATTTATAGCTATTATAATGTATTATAATAACATTGGATGTGAAGTTTAAGCAACACTACTTGCTTCTTGTGAATTACCTCAGAAAATATATTAAGAAGTTCTCCATGTGCAAGAAAGATGAACTAATTTTAGCTTCGAACGAGTCTTGCCATGCAAAGCGTGGAACATTGCCTATATATAATTTTCTAAATTGTATTATATTCAAGGGAAGAGCATAGCTGTAGCACTCCGTAGTGATTTAGTTACAGATTTCAAAATATTACTACGTGCAAGTAACTGAAATTGAAATTTCAACAACTTCTTGTAATTATGTTGTAATCAATACAAATATAAGTTTTGAGTTTGCATATGTAAATTCAGCAATGTCTGTGAGTATTTAACCATAATAGTTTCGTTAGTATTGTTACTAAACTATACTTTCCACGAAAGTGTTACATGTGTACAAGGCTCACTATGGTAGGTTTAGTTTGCAGTCATGAGTTGATGTTTCAAGATTACTATATAATTAAAGATTCATACTTTTTTATATTTGGTTAGTTTTTTAATGTGTATTTGTCTTTTTACTAAGGATCAGTTGTCTTGATATGATAAACGAGAATTTGTAAAATTCTTTTAAGGCTTTCTAAATAATGTTTCTGATGTTACAGGTTATAAGTTTGCTCATTATGAAACTGAGACAGATGAAGTTAGTAATTGACAATGATAATTGTGAATCCATCCAACCATGAATGGGATTAAAGTGCGAGAAATTTCCCAATAACGAAAGAAGAGATGACATTTGTAAAAGAAAGAAAGATAAGAATGACGCACTTTTCTTCATAAGTAATATACTACATAACATATTCGTGCCTGTACCACTTACTATTTTGAACATAAAATATATATTTCATAATTTGAGTTTTTCTTTTTGCTTCATGATATTCTTAACCTTTGTTTTCTCCATTGTTTTAAATTCAAAAAGACAAAAAAATATCATCTATTTATTTTTCATTTATTTGTTTCTGCTATGTTTACATTTCTAGATTGTGATGTCTGGGTTAAAAGGCATGGTACTGTATCAGTTACAATTATTACATGAGTAGTGCAACAAGTATTCGTATCCAACATGAAAATACAACAAGTAATAGTTTCCCACTTGGTTATTTCAAAACAGTTTCCAATTATCTCTCCACACTATGGCACATTTAATCAATGATTCACATACAAAGAATATTTCTGCTTTCTGACATACTTTCCTTTCTCTTGCAATTTCCTCCTCCAGTTCTTATTTATTATATTTTTAACCACAAACTGTTTACTAGTATTTATATAGCACCATACAAGGTTTCAGCATCCTTAAACTGGACAAGTACATTTTTTTCTATTGCATTTCTACAGCTAGTATTGATTAATACGTATGTCTCAAAGTAATATTAAAAGATGTGTTTAAGAATAACGTTTCTGAAGAAGGATAAGCTACAATTTAGTAGTGTACATTTGATAATAAGAATATTATATTTACACATTTTAAAATTTCTTTAAATACTTGTTTTGATCGAAAATACGGAAAATTGTACAGTACGTAAGCATGAACCGCACTGTGAAAGGTACTATAGATTATAAGATACAGACTATTTGAAATAAAAAATCAAATTCCACACTTGATAAAGAATATATACAAATTTTAATCAATATTGCGAGAAAAGAGTACTTTTATTTGATAAAAGAATAATGTAAAAAAATGTTCTGCATATCATTTTGAGAATGTGTGCAATACTGATAAGTTGGTTGTCTGATATCTCCAATTTCGCCGAGTTTGAATTTTTATACCATTAGAATCAGTATAGGATGGCGCACAATCTGGTGACACACCTATATCTCCAAAAATGGCTCTGTCATTTTCTCAAAGTAACACTCCGTATAATGAGACTGAAGCTAGTTTTTAAACAGCTTTTTGTCTCTCCTGGAAAATTGATGAAATGTTACTTACGCGGTATTGAATCTAAGGTTTAATTTTCTTTTACTGCATCGAAACGATATATAAATAACATGTTTACATTAGATTGGTTATGAGACAAAATTATATCTTTTAACAAGTAAATATCTTATCATTTCAATACTAAGCTATTACACAACCTTATGCAGTAACATTCAGTTAGCAGTGAAGAGGGTCTAATACCTAACTGCCATTATAACTGGTAAAATTCTTTTTAATATTCAAGAAGTTTTGCGTATCCCATCATAAATAAGAAAAAAGTTATATCAGAGAATGTTTTGCATCAAAGGCAAAGTTTGAAGAATATTTCAATACAGTAGCTACTTTTATTCATGTTGATTCGATTATGACCAGTTTTATCAGTTCTAGTCAATTAAAGTATTTTAAACATATAAAATTAAGTTTCAGTACTTTCTTCTTGTTGTTGGGTCAGCAATCTATCCATCGCTGGGCTTGAAACAACTTCCCATTCTCCCTATTCTGAGCCAAATTTTCATTTGCTTGTCCTTTTCTTTCCTACACCTTGTACTATTTTGCCAGTATGTTTTAATCGTTGACTTTATCTGGGCATTTTTCTTTCATATCCAATAGTGTAATTCCTCCATTTTTAATAATATGTCCAATAATCGCACCTCATCTTTACGAAATAGTTTCCAGCATTCTCCTGTTTACTTCCAGCAATTCCGATGCTTTTCCATATACACCTAATTTTCAACATTCTTGTGTAGCACCACGTTTCGAACGCTTCTATCCAACCTACGATTTTCCTCTCATCCTAGAGTTCATTCTTCATATCCATACAGCGCCATACTCCATACATGTGCTTCCATCAATCTTTTATTAAGTTCTATGTCAAAGTCCTCTTCAGAACCTTTGCCTAAGTTGTGCATTTATATCTTGCTATTTGCACCTATTATCTCGTGTTATTTTCTCCATCAATAGCAGGAATTATGCACCTTTTTTCATCACTTGGTGTATTTAGATCCTCATTTTTCCTGCTTTTTTTTTTTTTTGCCAATTTCATAGCTTTTGCTTAGACTTGGGTCCATAGCACTTACGGAAATGTCAAGGAGCATTGAATGCTAACAGATAACAGCATGGTTGATCTGCGTTTCAAATATACTTTTCTTAAATTTATCAATATTCTGAATTATTCAATCAAATTAAGGAGATGCTTCTATAAGTTTTGAATCAAGGACCGCGGTGGCTCACTGGTTGAGTGCTCACCTCTGGTCTGTGGGGTTGCAAGTTTGGTCTCAGCACTAGTGGGCTTTGAAGTGGATAAATACCGTCTGTGTTATTTTGCTCGGGATTCTCCCGTTTCTTCCTACTTTCTTCATTCCATAATTATTGTCGACTTCATAATCACCATCACTCTTAGCCTCAGTGCATAATGGTGGATCCTTATAAAACAAAAGTTTGAATCAATAATCAGAGGAATCAGAGGAAATCAGGAGAAAATTGTGAAGCTCTTTAGTTTTGTTTATTAGGGAAAAATTTAAGTTATTAGAAGTATGTTGCAAAGATGCAAAATAAAGCTTGCTCAACCACGAGTTAACACACACATTCCAACCAGTGTGTCACTGAATATCATGGGCGAAATTTTAGAATTTACAAATAAATGTTATGCCATCCAGGAGATATTTAAGCCTAGACTTTGAATAACATACTTTATTCTTACCATGAAGCATTTATTAATAAGTTATAATTAATTTTGAGACAGACTGTATCTGTCAACGCATGCAGCGGTAACAACAAACACTCACTTCTAACTTACTATAATCTAAATTAGCATAAGCGTGTTGCGTTGTTGTATGCATGCAGTAATGTATGTCATCAAGTAAAAGAGGTTCGGAATCAGCGTGTTATCAAGTACACAGACAGTTTTATGAGTGATTCAATTTAATTTGAGCAAAGTTTCAATCACCATATGTTTGAATTTCAATGAATTATTGCACTTTTAGTTTTACGTCCCAGGATCATAAGCTAAAAGAGACGGATGATTAATTAAATTGAGTTAATAAAAGAATTAGTGGAATGAGGATATAGGGGAAAACGGGCCAACCTCGTGAAAACGCACGAACACGATGTCCACTCCAAACTCACTGACCTGGGATTAAACCAGGGACAACTCTCACCAAAAATGAGCGCTCTCCTACTAATCCGTTGTGACCATCTTATTATTTTGCTGGAAGCTTTCACCTGTGAGGCGAGGAATCTGTAGATTGACTTCGGGTCATGTGAGTAAGAGAAATGTTGTGCAATATGTTGGCAATTAGAGATATTTTATAATCATCATATTACGGTTTACTTCATATTGTAATATGGCCTTCATAATGCTAGAGCAATTCTGTTTATAACAAGTTTCTGAGTAAATTAACTCAGATTGCTTATTCATCTGTTGTCTGAATTCTTGATTGAATCAGACTTGTAAAACTTAGCTGCAACGCAAGGCATGTCAACACAAAACATATCAACTAATTACATCCTGTTATGTTTTATTTAGTTATTTTTTATACAAAAGAAAATGACACTTTCATCAGCTACAAATACATTGTTTTGTTATATGGTTTCCGCAATTTAGTTTAATCACATGGAATTAAAATTGATATAAATGAGAGCAAACCAAACTTATGTTGAAGGTTGTTGACCTCGATATTCCTTGCTTAATACTTTGACACGATATGTAGTATTGTATACAGTGGAAGCTATGATTTGAATGATGGAAACGGATAATCATATTAATATTGGATTCAGACCTGTAACCATGTCAACATGTACAGTCTGTGGCATTAAACCGTTTCTATAAAGATTTTCAATGACAGCTCTTGCTTTAATTTTCTCTATCTGGTCGAAAGTCGCTCACTATACTGCCTTTCTTTAAACGCAAAGACACAAGAAAAGTAGGTGTTAACATAAAATTTGATACGATATTCTATGAAGATGCAATTGGTATTTATTAAATGTTTTACATGTCTGGTTATAATAATTCTTGGTTAGGCTTAGAACTCTTGTAGAACACCTTCTTGGGAAGTATATCTCTTGGAAAGTATTCTTCCTGAGCCCATATTGTGTCCCCTGAAGAAACAAAGTTAATTAAATTTTATATAGTAACCTGTGATAAAGCAATGAGTTGCCATGAATAAATGTCCACAAGAATTTTCAAATATTCCTCCAGGAGAGAGTTATATATCAAAATCGAACACTGGGAAAACTAATTCTAAAAGGGTAAAAAAATATGCGAAGCTTTTATCCCAAAGTAGCTCGCTTCAATTGACATTGTTGTGAGTATACTTTGAACAACCTCTTTCTATATGCTGACAGTAAATAAAAAATTAGAATAATATTATTATATGTTAAATTTATATAAGTGAATCTACCGTTTCTACTCGATGAAATGAGGCGCCTGGTATCAAAATCCGCCACACTCATTTCGTTTGGTTTCGAGTAATCTCGTAAAACGTGCAGTGAAGCTCCATATACACGCGTACAAAGTTCCATATTTGTACTAACTTTTTAGTACGAAATATTAAGCTTTTAAACAAAATTCTGTTTCCATGAAATTCCTTTAGATCAAACATATAACAAGCGATATATAACTCAATTTTTGTAAAAAAAAAAAAAAAAAAAAAAAAAAGACTTGGCGGCTTTTGATACTAGGCGCCTCAAATTAATTCTTCCTTAATTTTTAAGTAACATTTTGACTTTCATCAAAATTTATTAGGAATGAAACATCAATTCTTATTAAAAATCACAACATTAACGTCCGAATATATGCTCGCAAACTTGTCAAGGGAAAGTTCATATCTCACAGAAACAAAGAAAGTGTAAGGATTTAAATGGACATAAACTTTTATCATTTTAAATGATGCTCTAAGAAAAAGGTGTTTTTATCGTTTAGCTAATTATAATACGCCATTTCCGTCCTTGATATTTGCAATAATTCTGCTCACCTTCCCCAATAACTAATGGAGAAGTAAAGATCTTATAAATCTCTGTAATACCTATTTCGTAAAACGTTCATGACCTCCCATAATTATTCTTGGGTTTTGTGGTAATAGGGATTACAGTTCTCACTCTACTCTTCTCCTTACTCCTTACTTTCACAGACTGGACCCCGACTCAAGGCACAGTCTGTCCTGTTTGGAGACTCTGAACACAAACTCTTCCATAAAGGAATATAACTAAATTGTAAGGATAGGTTAAGTTTGTGGGTTACGTTAGTCAGCCGTCTCTCCTGACATCGACTTCTAGTTTCCTTGCACTCAAGAAATGAGTAATAGGTAAAAACTTCCAAACACGAAAATTGCAGTGAGACAACAAGTATTCGATAAACAGCACCTATATATGCTGTAATAGTCTTATTAGGGACTATATCCTCCATCACTAAGAGAGATTTTGTTACCCAAACCTGCCGAGCTCACTCACTCTCGAGACAGACCGCATGACATAGCTTACGTACTATTTCTTCTAAAAACCACAATTAATAAAATAGTCTTCGTTCAGATGTAGGATTACTAACTAAATAAAACTTATAAAAATCCTTAGTCATTATCTTGGGTTTTCGTATCTGACGGCAGAAGTTTACTTACCTCAGCGGGAAAACTGTATTGTAACGGACCTATTCATACAAATTACAAACAGTAACTAATCTAAAGGAAACTTTTTACAATACAGTTCACTTTCTGCATTGTAGAGGCTGGATGTAACAACTGAGACCTTGACTGCTAGGACTCCAGCTAGACACAACAACGAACGATAGAGAAGGTTGAATTTTTATTCGTTTTGGCGTGGACAAAAATTTTTAAAAATCCCTTCAAAGTAAAAAATTCAACGCCAGCCAGTTGGTGAAGAGCGAGCAACGGAGATGAACTAACGAAAGGCATTCCATTCGAATAGGCTTCTCAATTAATAATAAAAAACTAACAAGTGAAATAACTTATGAATTTAACTAACTAGAATATATATAATTTGAAAATACTTAAGTTGGGATCAATCTCTAATATATATATATATATATATATATATATATATATATATATATGTATACAAAAAATCTTACAAAATAAATACAATACCATTCACCATTATACATTTAAATATATGTAGGTAAATATGTTCCATACCTGGAAAAGTTAGCTCAAAACTGAACATATTATTATAAGAATATTTAATACACTACTAGAATATAAAATATTAACAGCAAGGTTAAGAATTATAGCTTGCAATGTCTTACATTTTCCATTTTGTACTTTAATTTGTGAAATGTTCTTTGTAGACATTTATTGAAGACGATTGTTGCTAGACATACAGCAATTATTCAATTTTTTCTAGCATTACTAGAAATGGATATCCAAGGGATTTATTCTTATATGGTTTGTTTAGGAAAAGCTTCGAGTATGAACGCTTGTTTAAATCATAATTTTTCATTCTTGAATGGAAATATAAAATGTATATGTAACCTCGAAATTATTTTAACTGAGATGAAAAACTCATTATTAAAAGACTATTTGATTGGTGCTAGTGAAATATTCACTTTGATATCTGGTAGGAAGCTCACACAACACGGGGAAGGAAGAACATCACAAACTGTACATGTCCACAAATAGTCTCGAATACCCTAACAGTTAAGAAACAGTGCATTTTTGAAAAGGTCGTTATGAAAGAGTCGATGAAGAGCACGATTCTGAGTGATTTTGCTTTATATCGTAAAACTGGGACAATCAGAGAAAATGCGGCAAAAACAGTAATAGTGTGTTTGTGTCAGGAATGGTGAATGAACGCACCATTACTGCATTTCGTTCCGATGAAACAGCATTGCAAAACGAGTCATATATGCACCGCTCAGCATCATATTCGAATAAGCTCGTCAGGAACATCATGAAAGCAGACCTCTGGGAAAATGTTCGCGCTATTGCAGATGAATCAGGCATATCACTGTCATTTTGCTGCTCCGTGCAATTGTTAAGAAGAAACAGTTGGACACGGATAGCACATGAGTTGACACCGGCCTGCAAGAATAGTTGAGGTTCTTTGCGTGTATGGAATAATTGAAAAAGTTTCCTGCGTCGGATTGCCACTTCGAATGAAAAAAAAAAATAAATAAAAACGGCTTAACTATGACATTCATAGGCAGCCAGAATAATGATTGAATCGCAATCAATGTCCAGGATCAACCCACAGAGATAAAAAAAATGTAGATATGCATAAATACCAAAGTTAGTGTAGCAAGATCAAGGAACAGGTTATCATTTATAAAGACTATTGGATATGCAAGGCTGTTTCAATCCTCGGAAGGGCCAAATGTGCTTAAGTTCTTGCTTTAGATACGTTTAACTCTTTAAACAAAAGGAAAAAGACCAAGAAAACCCATGAACATTTTGTTGTCCATAACAAGTTCATGTAGTTTGGAATAAAAAAGAAATAGAAACCCTTCGTAAGAGATGTGAATACTTTTCTATGAAACTAATGAACTTACGAAATAACTTAGAAAATTCTTGTTTAATTTAGTAAAACGTCATTCTAAAAGATGCAGTTGAATCTTGATTTCCTCACAGCAGCATTAACTAAATATATATATCCTTTCTGCAATATTAGCTGGTATCCTTTCTTTTGTTAATAGAATATAAAATATTTTGAAAATATTTTAAACATGTACGTCCTTTCGACTTTGGTTCTACGAACTCGTTGATAGGAGTCCAAGTTCATTGGAATCCACACCGTACAATTGCACATTAATTCAGTGATTTAGAGAAAGGTGCTTCTCCCTCATCTGCGTTTTGCAAACTTAATTTATATAAGTGAGTAAGATTCACGTACTCTTTATATCCAAAAGTTCTTTATGTCAAATGTTCTATGTCAATGTCCAACAATTTAGAAGAAATATATAAAGTAGCTCAATTCCTCCCTTTTTCTGCCCTCGTGGGGTGAAAAATGTCATGACTTTTATGTGTAATTGTAAGAAAAAAATATTTTAGCCCGGCATCTGACACATTCAATTAGATTCTTGTGGGTACGATATATAATTTCTTAATCCATACAATGAAAAAAAGGAATATTCCTATATCAAATTTTTGTCTTTATGTACACTTCAGAAAAAACCTTTAACAATAAGTTAAATTCCAATTTATCAAGTTTTCTATGATGGAATTTACACTATTATGTGAATAAAATATCTGTTATCAGTTTTCTTTAAGAGAAAAGTTTCTTGCTGTCGTTTTATCCATCATATTAAATTTATACTCTATTTCTGAGACGTAGAATTTCCAACATTAGTGCAAGTTAATGCGACTTGTTTACTCTGAGTGTCAGAACGACACAATATACTATATTTCGGGACTATATATGCAATTATTCAGAGGAAACGTGCTATAATATTTAAATATTCCAATCGTATTATCTGCTTAGATTAAATTTCAAACATTTATGTAAGTGAATTCGATATTCGGAAGTTGTGTATTAACAATCTTACATATGTGAAAATTCTTGTATAAACCGTTCATAGATAACTTCCATCTTTTTTTGTGTGCTTGTACTGAATCTGTCTTGTACAGGATCAGAATGAAATTTAAGTAATTACTACAATGAAAATGCAATCTTCATTGTTCGTATCAAAAATCCTAATCATTTCAAATTTCATTATTTCATTTCCATCGGTTCATACAAAGCTTCGCTTTCTAGTTCTCCGTCCACAGCATTGTTTTGCCCCTCTTTTACTCTTTCGAAGTTGAATTTCCAACAATTTGTGTAAAGGTACGTGTTTGTTTTCTAAATAAATAAATAAATAATAACATGTTCGAAGTTTAGTCTTTATAAATTTAGTGTTTTGATTTTTTAAATCTTTCTCCAGTATATGCCAAATGTGTTTGTGCTTGCAAATAATATGTTTGTATTTCATATAGCAAGAGTCTCACATATATCAAATGAGTTTTACGCTAATATGTCCAATGCTTAAAAGATTATATAATGTGATACCTAGGGTTAGGATTTTTAGGTGCTCATCTTTTTCTTTTACATCAAGAAAGGATTCTTATAACTTGCCTATGGCACCAAATGTAGCCTCCGGATGGGAATAGAGGTAATTCTCTACTACCTTTTTTCCCTTTGTTGGACTTTTTATAGCTTTCACACTATAATTTGCTCTATGTCTCCTTTTCCCTCCTTTTCACTACAAAATTTTAAAATCTTCTAGAAATGAAATCCGACAATCTCTATTATAAACTGTCTTTAAATAACTAGCTTTTTAAAGACGAAATTTACAAGAATATAGTACTGATTTGTGTACCACTCAACAAGGCGAACCACCTAGTCTTTAAGTAATTTGTCGAAAAATTCACATGGAAGTCTGTACCGATGACGGTACTTTAAGAAAACACAGTAATAAGCCACGAGACCAAAAGAATTCTGCGGAAAATGTCGTACTTCGATGGGCGAGTCTTCTAGATGAAACCACTGACACAACTAGAATCATGTATTTTGAGCAATTTGATGTTCCCTTTAAAGACGACGAAATGATGCCCATATCGTGCAAGAATGTAAATTGCAGAACACTAGTGCTAGCACCATATAGAGTTAAGTTTGTGGCAGTGTCTTGATGTTTACGGACCAGGAACTTCGTATATGGTTTTTGTAGTTAAGCAATTAAAATCTATGTTCCTATAGTTAAAGCCTTTAACAAGATTGGCACTTTTCTATCACAGGGTCTGAAAAATCATTAATAATGAATACAATAATGCAATTCAGTCTATCTCTACAGCGAAGAAAATCACAGGAACACATTATTCCCCACAAAGGAACCGTAACCTGATCCTTCCGAATTTTACGTTTATTACTGTCTGGAGATGACAAATTGAGTGGTTAACTTATTCTTCGAGAATTTTGACAGGATCATGTAGTTTGTGCATTCCCAGATGTGTGTTCTCAAAGAGCACGTTTTATCTCAAAATAGAAACAGAAGCTTAACAGTTTGAGAGTGCAGAAAATGAAATCTTTCAGTTTAATGCTCTTTAGGGTAAGGGAGATGGATGATTAAGACAAATGAATGACGATGGAAGAACTGGTAGAATGAGAATGTGAGAGGAAACGGGAGAATCCCGAGGAAGCCCACGTACGCGATTATATCCACCACAAACTCACTTGGTTGGGGATCGAACCATAAACCCCATGCACTAGAGAATTGTGCCCTACTACTGAGCCACTGTGCCCCATCAATATATTTAAGTATAGCAGCCTTATTCTTCTTTCATTTCTGTGATGATAACTAATATAGGCGTATAACTCTTTCTTTCTCTCTTCTTCTTTCTCTCTGTGTATACTATATACAGAGTGTTTCAAAACAACGTTTGGGAGATAATTCCTGATACCAAGATGACAAAAAGTATAGACCAACCTAGGTGCACAAGTACTTCCTTTTGAAGTTACCGGCTGCCGACAACATGAAAAAATGAAATTTAAAAGACAATAGCTCCAAAACTACGGCACCTACTGTAGTCGGGTCAAGACTTCACTTAGAAAATAACATGTGTTGTATTCAAATATCCAAGTTTCAGAATCCTGTTGTACTTCCGTAACAATTTTTATAGTTGGTGAGTACTTCAAATAATATACCCGTAGCCAGTCTCCCTCTATAAAAATTGTTTCGGAAGTACCTCAGGATTCTGACACTTGGATATTTGGATAGGACGCATTTTAGTTCCTAAGTGAAGTCTTGACCCGACTACGGTAGGTGCCATAGGTTTGGAGCTATGGGCCTTTAAAGTTCTTTTTTTTTTCATTTTTTCAGCAGCCTATAGCTCCGAAAGAAAGCATTTGTGCATCCAGGATGGTCTGTACTTTTTGTCTTATCTTGGTGTTAGGAATGACCTCCCAAACGTTGTTGGTGTTGTTTGGAAACACCCTGTAAATATATATATATATATATATATATATATATATATATATATATATATAGAGAGAGAGAGAGAGAGAGAGAGAGAGAAAGAGAGAGAGAATCAACGGATTTGACAGAAATAGTACCTTTTGTGCCCTTTTTCTGCCTTAAGCTTAGAACCGTTTTCCTCCTTTTTTGGCATGAAAACTCCTCTATAAATCCTAATCCTAGTGATAACAATAGCATAATGAATGAATAATATGCATTTCGCACACTTGTTTTATAGTTTACGTTATTCGCCAGTTTAATTAAGTCAAAGTGTAATAGTTGGTAGTTTATAAGCATTCCGAAGTTTCAATGAAGACATTTTAATCAAGTTTCTTCTAGTAGTTTAGACTAATTGACAGTCGATACATTATACCTTACCTATTAAAATTTTATTTCATTCGTGTATGTAGAAAATAATTTAAACTGCTAGATAATACCAGAATGCATTGTATTATTTGAGGAAAGCAAACGATGATGTTCTATTATCATCTAAAAGTTCTCAAGTATTGCCTACGTTCTTGATATAATTTTAACTAGATCAACCTCGATTTGGATATAAGCAAGTAAAAAGAACTGCTATGATATTTTTAGCTGTAAGTCTGGAGCCAATTAACAAGGTAATTTGAGACGCTTTTCAGTTACTGTGTGGAGAGAACCGGAAAATTAATGTGTAAAGAATCTCTCGGAAGTGAATCATTAAATTTGTTAATAATTTTGCCGCCTGGCAGAAATAACGAGGTCTTTTAATTTTGTAATTTTTTTGATCGAAACGGAGGAGAAGAAAGAGATAAAATATGTAATTGAATCATCATAAATTGAAATTATTTTATTCAGTTTGATAAGTAACTTGCAAGATAAGTCTTGTTTTATAGAATAACTTACTGGAATTCGACTACATCACAATATGATTACAATGACACAATATCTACCGGGGCTCCTAAGTTAGTTCCCACAAACAAACCAAAAAACAATTCAATTCATAGTTTCGTCAATAATACTCTTTAGAAGTGTTCTTAAACTGTAGTGCTCTTTTTCTCTTTCAATTTTTTTTGTATTATACTTCGCCTCAACAAAATATAGTTCTTCACAAATATCATCTTTTGTACTCTCTCGTCTAGTGACCCCTTTAATGCACAGTTCTGAGTTCGATTTTCGGTGAGAAAACCTTCAAATTTGAACTCATTACGGTGATCTGAAATCCAATAGAATGTACATCCACATCTCACATACCCTCGGTGCTGAAAAGAGACGCTAAACTTCAACCAATCACAACTCCTATCCGGGCATACTAAAGTAAAAGCAGGAACATCTGCGTCCCTACTAAAATTCTGTGTTACTGGTTCACTCCTTAGATTAAATGCGAATATTAGTAAAACCAATCAATTTTACCCTGATGTAAAGAAAATGTGAGTATGTTACAATTTGACTTGTTAGTAGTTTGGTCTTTTAAATTAATATTTGTACGCAACATAGGATTATTTCAGTCGTTTTCTAAACATTCCCTTTGTACAGTGAGTTGAAAGCTTCAAAAGAAAAAAAAAAAAAATAGGATAATGGAATGCAACTACCGTTTCCAAGAAAGTATATATATATATATATATATATCAAAAGATCCGTTAAGTATAACCAAGCAGTTTCCTTACAATAATAATGCAGGTGATGACGGAGTTGAGTTGATTTGATTTTGAGTTTAATGTCCCCTTCAGCAACGAGACTATATCATATGGCTACTGATTAACATGGAAACCAAACCCTCCGGGAATCGAACCCGGCTCTCCTACGCCAAAGGCGCGTAAGATAACCGCTTAGGCACAAAGGAGCTCAGGTGATGGTGGAGTGATACACTGATATACTATTTGTATATTTATATTAGTAGAAATATGTGGTTGCCACATTTAGAAAGTGAAAATTTAAGACGATTTGATATTCTAAGAACGAAAGAAATTAATTCTACCCGGAACTGTATCTACCCTTTCAAACTTTGAATTCGAGATACATTTGATAATGTAGGGTTAAAAAAATTCATTATCCTGTCAGAACAGTTCAATCTTTTAAAAGCAAAACATCAAGATAAATTAGCAATCTATGTAGAAAAGAAAACACATTATTCTACTCGAAAGAATTAATACTCTTTCAAAGTAAAAAGTCGACATACATTTGGCAACATAAGGATAGAAAGAGATATAATCTTCTACTCAGAGTAGATGCCACCTTTTCAAAATACAACGATAGAAACAATAACGATGTGTAGTAATATTTCAAAATTAAGAAAGCGACGCTGGCGAACTGGGACTCAATAGAAGAGCTGTCATATCTGGCCCGTAGGGTCCGGTAATGTGAGAAAATCCCAAGTAATATGCGTTTGTGGTTTACAACAACATATCCTTTCTCTTTTCATTCCCCCAATTATTTCACCAATTATTCACGTTCATGAATCGCCATGAATGTGAACGTTAACTTAAAGATTTCGTTTTTCTATGCTTGCGGGGACTTCCCTTCTTCGCCTTGATTGAAGTAATTATATTGGGTGTATAGCAGTCTGAACTTAAGAAAGTGTAGGTTGACAAAAGATGTACTTCTTATCAGCATTTAATTCTCCATCGACAGTATATACAAGACTGATTCACACATAAGACGCCGTGCTCTTGCCATTCACCTGCCATGCTTCATCCTTACTACGGCCGTGACCATTCACATGTACCATGCCGTGCTGTGTCGTCCTGCTACTGTTTTTTACACCATTTCCAAAGATGGATTTCTTGGAGGGGCAACTTCGTTCCACTTCGAGTACTCCAAAGAAAGCCGAAGCACTGCGGCCGTCGAGTAACGACAGGGGTAGTTTCTCTTCAAGGCGGCATGTCGGGGCACAACATCGGATCGTAACAGGCACGGCACGTCATATGTGAATTAATAAAAAGACAACTCAATGAATTAACAATGTCAAATTCTGAAAAGAAACGTCGTGCACTAGGTACGGACTAGACACTACACGGCACATTATGTGTTAATTAACCTATATAAATTATGAACCGCTTATTGCAGAAAGCAAATATAACCAACATTTACACATTTCCTTTTCTTGTGACGATAAACGTTTGTAATAGATCAATAGATTATTTAGCACTGAAATGACATTGTTTGCTTAGTAACAATAGGATTCGCGACGCCTTTAATTTTCATGTTATTGTGCAAATATCGTAAAGGTAGTTTTCCTCAGTTTTTTTTTCGTCATCATTTTCGTCATAAGTATCAACCTTATGAAGAACCTTGCACGCAATAAATTCTATTTATTTCTGTCTTTTAAGGAGTTTGGTTCATCCTACATGGCTATATTAGTACCCGTCTGTCCAGCAGAAAATAATCACAAAAAAATTGATTACTCACCATCAGTTTTGGTCAGTCTGTAGATCAGAAGTTAGAAATCAAGTTTGTTGATGAAGATGATATTGATGCTGAAAGAGATAGAAAGTAACCATCTTGGTATTAACTTTAATCACTATAGAGAAAAAGTGAAGGGAAGCTTTGTCGAGATAAGGAAATCGATTCAGCGTTCGAAGAATAGGTATCATCTTCTTCCTTAACCCTCTATTCAAACCGGAAGTGGTAGAAATCAACTACTTCTGGTTTTAATGTCTAACACTTGAAAGTAAAAGAGGTAATAGAATGCCAGAAGTGGTTATAGGATTTAGGATTTTGATTTCTGATCATTTATGGTCATTTAGCCCGTCGCGTTTGAGAGATGAGATTCCTCGACGAACACTATCCGAGGAAAGGGAAGGGAAAAGGAATTGGGGAAGAAATGAATCGGCCTGGGACCTATGAGTTAGGTACCACCCCGGCATTTGCGGGGTGTGAATGAAGAAAACCCAGGAAAACCTAATTCAGGGTGGCTGACCTGGAAAAAAAGTTTTATACTTTTTCGCCCCTTGTCCCCCCACCAGGAATCGAACATGGAACCGCTCGCACCGAAGGCGAGCAGAAGCGGTTTTGAGAAATAGAGTCCAATATATATAAACAAAATCTTTCCTCTAAACTACCTACTAAAACCAGAAGTGGTACAAATTATATTACTATTTTCAGTTTCATAAATAATCGAGAAAATCTCACATCATGTAAAGCATGCTCTTTTGCGGGTGTATACGTGACTTTGTTAGTTGTTACTACTATTGTTTCATTAATTTATGTGATCTTTCTACTGAGATTATCAAAGTAGTTTTGATTATTTAGTAACTGTCATTGGCTCGTGTAGTTTGTGTCGGAAAGAAATATTAAACTATTAAAAATGTAACAATAATTATGAGTTTCGAAATATAACCTTACAAAACAATGTTCCTTTAAACGTAAAATTTAGTTTAACTTACGCGCAAGGTATAACAATTTTCTTTAAATATTTTTAAACAAACAATTTTATATTTTTATTTTAACACTTTCCGTGAAACTTGGTTGAAAATTTAACTTTACAATATCCAATGTTTATACAATTCAATACTTTGCCTTTACTAAGTTTGCTAAAGCTTCTATTTTTAAGTGTAAAACTGGGTATTGAATGTTTGTTTTCTTCATCCAAAAGAGATATATTAATTACGAAACTAAGTAACTTATTTAGTTACAAGCGTAACAAATAATGGATAGAGAGTGTAAATGCAAATTTTCTTATGTACTATTTCGCAGACACTTTCAACGCTCATTTCCATATCGTGTTCAATGCAAAATAACTGGAAGAGCTTTATCTTAACCTTTTCTGGAAATTATTGTTTTATATGTAAACATAATTTACATTCACCGTAAGCAAAATTACCCATTAGCAAGCCCAATTAGCCATTTATGTATACAATCTTCTGATATTACAGCTGCAAGATACATGTATTCTATTGAAAGATGAATCGTAATAGTTCTAGCATGTACAAACATACATTATTCCCAACCTATTAATTCGAGAAGATACTTTTAGCTTTTCCGCTTAAATGAAACAAGCAATACTAAGACTCTATATTTTTCACTCAAAGGGCTAAAATCCATATATGATTGAATGCTTTGGCATATATGCCTGTTCTATCAACTAAATTTCTCATAAAATTAAAAACCATATTTTACACAAAGATAATGTGGTTATCTTTAAAATTTCCAATCCATAGTTAAGATTGCTCAAAGGTAAGGCAGTAAAACGGAGTTGTTCCACTCTGCTCAGCACTGAGGCTAAATGAGACGGGGATATACAATTTAAGGTGGAATCCATACCGACGTAATGCGTTCAAATTTCAAGATTCTCTCACTGGAAATCGATTTCGGGAGACTTGCAAAAAAGCCCCACGCGCTAACCTCTAGACCAGTGAGGACAGTAGTAAAACTGATAACCTCAATATGAATATCTTAGTAATTTACTAATTGTTACCCTTTCCTTAGGGTGGAAATTGCTTAAAGATAAGCTAAATAATATTGTCATCTTGTACGGATAATCCGAGTTCGATTACCGGTGGGAGCTCATGTGTTACGGATCCTATATGGAGCTATAGTTCCATGTTTCACAAAGAATGCATAGTGGAAAGGAATATTAAGAGGGAGATTGGAACTATTTAAGTATAATAATAGACAAATGTATCTTTCTGAAAACTAACGCAATAAATTATTTAACTTATAATGTTAAAAGATTAGTAAGTTACCTTACTACAACATATCAAAGAAATAAAGCTTTCTACATAACCGATAGTCAGAAGAAATATTAATGAAAAAATACCATAAAATTAATTTCACCAGAAAACAGACTATTTGAATCTCTGAAGAGGTTATTTAATTCGCTGTTGTACTTTTTTGTTATATTTATACTAACAAATCATACTATTTTACTGAATAAAAACCAAACGAGAGCAATTATTATAGAGACGAAAGTTATGAATCACGTGAGTTTGAAAGTTGTTAATGAAATATTCAGTTCACAAGCATTTACCACAAACAAAAATTATTTTCCCTGAAGCTAGTATTCATACCTCTCTCTAAATTCCATTTACTAAAACAGCGAATAGGAAATTGGCACTGTAGAATGTGACGGGCAAAGACGACGAAATGGCGTATGAAGTATACTAGTACAAACAGTGTGTCTCTCCGCACACACACACAAACACTTCAGTAAATATATAATCACACAACTTCGGCATTTTATTTGATGCATACAACCAACGTCAGGCCAAGAAAATACATGTTGTAAAAGATCTTTATATAAGAACATAAAGCTAAAAAGAAAATTTATGGTGCTGTTGTTCACATTGACTGAAATAGTCCTTTGACTCAAAGAGAATTGACTTCCCTAACTAACTATATGGCTTATGGGACTCGGAGGTTCAATGCCGCGTTCACAAAAGCTCTCCACTGACTTGTATCCTTAGCTAACTGCATCCAGTTTCAACTTTGTATTCCAATCTCTGCGAGATCCATCTTAATATTGTCCTCCCATCTGCGCCTAGGTCTTCCTAATGGTCGTTTTCCGATTGGTCTTCCACCAAAGACTTTGAAAGCGTTTCTACTTTCTTTCATTCTGGCTACATAACTCGCCCATCTAAGCCTCCTAGACTTGACAACCCTAACAATGTTGGGTAAACCGTATAAATTACATACTTCCTCGTTATGAAGTTTCTCTTGGGTCCAAATATTTGTCTCAGGATCTTGTTCTCAAATACTTTCAGTCTATGTTCTTCCCTCAGAGTGAGCGATCATGTTTCGCAACCATACAGAACAACAGGCATGATTATCGTTTTGTATATTTTAAGCTTCAGATTCCTAGACAGAATTCGTGACGACAAAAGATTTTGAACTGAATAGTAACACGAATTCCCTGCTTTTAGTCCACATTTAATTTCTTGATGAATATGATTTTCCTCTGTTAATACTGATCTTAGATATTTGAAACTATCTACTTTATCAAAAGTATTATTTAATATTTTAACGCATCCATAATTTGCCGTATTACGGTCCCGACGCAGTTTCATGTATTTAGTTTTCTCTGCATTTACTTCTAAACCCATGCCCCTGCAAGCGTTTAATAAAATCTCTGCATTTTTTCTATTGTTCTCCTATCATCCCCTATAAAATTTACATCATCAGCATATGCCATAACCTCGTGAATACCGTTCAACTCTAGACCCTGGTTGTTATCTTTGATTTTCCTTATAGCGTATTCCAGAACAAAGTTAAATAATAATGGCCACAACGCATCTCCTTGTTTCCGGCCATTTTCGACGTGAAAGCTCATGGACAAAAATTTTCGTACCCGGACTTTACTTTGGGATTCATTTAAACATATCTTAATTAATCTAATATGCTTTCTCGGTATTCCAAGTTCTGTAAGAACGTTGTGTAATGTTTCTCTCTTAACTGAGTCGTACGCTTTCTCAAATCAATAAATAGTTGATGTACCGGTTAATTGTATTCTCACTTTTTTCGAGTATTTGGTGAATGGTAAATATTTGGTCGATAGTTGATAGATTTCGTCTAAATCCGCACTGATAATCTACAATAATTTCATCTGCGTATGGGGTCAATCTTGCTAATAGAATATTAGAATGGATTTTATAGGATGTTGACAGAAGAGAAATGCCTCGATAATTATTACAGTCAGTTTTGTCGCCTTTCTTGTGAATTGGAACAATGATTTATTCTTTCCACTCTTGTGGCAATTCTTCCTTGTTCCAGATAAGGAGAATGAGTTTGTATTTTAGTCCAACTGTTTGTTTGTGTATTTTAGTCCACATTTTTTCGCCTCCAGCTAAAATTATTCAGCCGGAGTTTCATCTACACCCGGAGATTTTTGTTTCTTTAATTTCTTTATAACAGTTTCTACTTCTATTCGGTTGGGTTCTGGAATATACAGTTCTGCGTTGTGTATCTCCTTTTCTCCACACACACTAGTTTTTGATTGCGTGTTAAGCAAATCGTCAAAGAAATCTTTTCATCTATTTAAAATGTTATCCGTATCAGTGAGAACTGTACCGTCAGATTTCTTTAATATATAAGCACGAGGTTGATTGCCATTCTTAAATTTGCTGATCCCCTTATACATGTCTCGAATTTTTTTTCTTTTTACTATTATCTTCAAGTTCCTTAATTTTAGCGTTCAGAAAATCGCGTTCCTTTGTTCTAAAAGTTTTGGAAGTTTCCTGCCTGATATCTGCGAAATTTTGTGTAGTTATTTCATTCGGATTTTGTAGCCAGCGTAATTTTGCCTGTTTTCTCTTTGCTGTTAGTTTAATACATTCCTGGTCGAACCATGGTTTGTTCCTACGTATTTTCGCGTGTCCCAACCTTTCTTTTGCTGAAATTTTAATGCTATCTCTAATTTCAATTCAGGTATCCTCAACACTAGTGAACTCCGAATCTTCTAAAGTCGAAAATCTATTCGAAACTTCAATCTGGTATTCCTCTCTTGTCTCGCTCTCTTCTATTTTTTTAAATTGAATCTCTCCGTTTTCGGACAAAGAGTATTATCTTTATTCAACGATAATCTCTCTCGTATTATCGCTGCTACCAGGTAGTGATCAGTGTCACAATCAGCCCCTCTAAATGACCGGACATCAATTATGCTAGATTGCCTTCTTCTATCTACTAAAACGTAATCAATTTGATTGTGTGTTTTTCCGTCTGGTGATGTCCAACTGTATTTATGAACGTCGCGATGTGGAGATTTTGTACTCTTGACAATTAGGTTTATGGATGTTGAAAAGTTCACGAGTCTAACACCGTTGTCATTACTTTCCTTATGCAGACTTTCGTTCCCCATAATCGGTTTGAAAATATCCTCTCGTCCTACCTTCGCATTGAAATCCCCTAACCGCATTTTCATGTGTTATCGCGGGAGTTGGTTAAATATCCATTCCACTTCTTCGTAAAGACTGTTTTTTATATCGTCATTTTTATCTTCAGTTGGGGCATGTACATTTATAACAATAATATCACGCAATCGCCCCTTAAGAGTAATAAAAGAAAGTCTGTCAGTAACAAATTCAACCTGTTTAATTGCTGGTAATATTCGTTTGTGAACGAAAACCCCTGTTCCTAATTGGTGATTTTTATTTCCTTCCCCGTAAAAGAACGTAACATTTCCGGAATTCACCGATCCGTTTCCTCCCCACCTAACTTCCTGAACTCCTACTAGGTCCATCCTATATTTCCCTAACTCACTCGTTACGGATTTTAACGCGCCTGCCTTATAAAGACTTCTAATATTCCATGTTCCAAATCTCATGTCCATTTTCTTTTGCTGAGGTCGTGCCAAGTTATCAGTCCTTGTCCGAGGCTTTTGTGAATATTTCTGAACAAGTGCCTTTTTTTTAACAGGATGAGGTTTTTAGCCTTACCGAAACCCCCAAGCTGGAGGACCACTCCTAGTCGTCTGTCCGCGACTGCTTATTCAGTACATTCGCAGCTAACCTCTATACCTAGAGGCTTTCTCCTCGATCCGCAACCTGAGGACGCGCCATGCCGTGGTGACAGGAACCCACGTTACACACTGACTTCCCTAGTAAAAATAAACATATGAAACCAAACCGGTCAAATTAAGCTAACGGTTGCACTCGCTGAAAGCTTCTTTTATATGTTGTATTAATAATTCCTAGTAAAACTCTAATTTTGTGAAGATTTAAAAATTGTGATTAGAACTATGTTCTTATACATTCTTATTCAATTTTACTCATCTTTACTTATTTATAGCTCTTCTGTCCTCTCATCTCAGCTAAGTATATATATCAACTGTTAATTTAAGATCTTCTATATGGTTTTCCACAAGTATCTCTCTCAGACAATTATTTTCCATGTTACTTCGCAATGTTTCTTTATTCATCACATTACTTTGTACGAATATGTCTTTTAGTTTCGCCTTGTTTTTTTTTTCAAGTCTAAGTTTGTATATCTACACGTCTAATTAACATGTCAAAATAGGCAGTATGTATTCGTAGAGAATTTTAAGCTTTGATATTTTTTCAATATGAGTGTGTTTCTTTCGAACGCTCTCCAGCCTACATACGTAAGTGTCGTTTTAATATTGCTCAACATGATCATCTCCTGTCTCAGATAAACTCACGTATTCACTTCTAATTCCATATTCTGAACTTCAATCCTTAATGTACTTGTGAGTGTGTTTTCTTCAACACCACTGTTGTCTTTTTCATATTCATTTTCAACCCGACTTTCTTGTTCTTCTACTGTTATTTTGTGCAGATCTCTGTTGTTGTGTGCATAGATAAAGACATCGTCAGTAAAATTATTATTTATTATTTCATTCTCCCACCTCTAAAATTAAGCACATACTGAAGTTCGTTTGTGAAAAAAGCCTGGGAGAAATATTATCATCCAGGAGTACCTCCATCTCTACTCTTGTAGTCTTTCTGTAGGAAGATAGTTGGATATTTGCAGTAGCTTTTTATAGTTACTGTTTATAACATTTTATAATGTTCTTCTACATCACTTGATTCAACAGTGTGGATAAACATTGATTTGATTGATGCAACATACTCTCGCAAATTAACTTCGAACAAATTTACCATTATATATATTCCATAAAATATTATACTGTCATTGCATAGACCAAATCGCATTTCATAGACTTTATCGACGTAAAAGGAATTCAGCATCGCATAAATTTAATTATATAGAACATAATAATTAGAAATTTTCATATTTTTTTTCACAAGACATTTGAAGGAATATAATATACAATTTTCTAGGCTTCATGCTCGAGGTCGAGCAATACAAAGTCATATTAACGTAACTTCTTCATTCTTGATTGTCATCATATTCTCTTCTCGAATGCGGTTCTTCTTTGTTAGTGATTTCTGAATTTCCTCTTTTTCATCTCCCTATAAAGTGCCATTACATATTTTTACACATTTTTGTTTTATCAAACACTTACGAAACTGAAAGAAAAATGCTAACATTTCTATTTAGAACCTGAAAATTACTATTAATTGAAATAACTGCTCTTAAGATATATTATGAATTTCAAATGATCTGGGTATGAACCGATTATGACAAACACTTAAAAGATGGAATGTTAAAGATTGAAAACCGTCACAGAAAGCACAAGTTACTGTAGTACTTCTCTATCTCTTTGACTAAAAAGTAACTCACTTGAATGCTCATTACATACTAACACATTTACTTAATTTAGATTAGACTACAACATTGTTAGTACTATTGCAGGCGTCGGCTGACTGGTATATTCTGTCTCGAAATTGATTTCAACTTATTACTAAAGACTTTTAAATCTGTTGTGTTAAGTTTAAACTTACAGGCTTTCTGCCTGACATAAACTTTGCTTTTAAATTGTAAAATCTTGCTTCACAACTTTGGTATTGGTTGGTTTGATTGCAGTTTGTTCTTTATTCCAGCACCAAGGAAATATGAAAAGTAAGTCCACAGTTGGAGCAGGAATCCACACTATTGTAATGCATTTAAAGTTCTAGATTTTCCCATCACTGATCGAACCTAGGATTCCGTACACGAACTTTGCGCACTTTAACCACTAGACTAGTGGAAAAGTTACATCTCTCGTAGTTTTTCGACATATCGTTGGGGTGATAATTAAAGGAGTCGTACAGACTCAATAGACTAGGATAGCAATGGTTCAAAAAATATGCAAAGAAAATAATCGAAATTAACTCTTTCTTTTTTTTGAAAGAACTCGCCAGTCAAATACATGGTCATTAACGAAATCATGTTGAAACTTCTTGAAAAGCATGAGGAAATTATATTGTTAGCCACCCTAAGAGACACAGTAGTGCTAGGCCTAGTACCCAAAAACACTCGCTGAAAGTTCTCTTATGTCTTTTCTTTCCTTACTTGCATCAGGAAAGGCGATTTTATGTCTACCTTGTATTGAATAAACTTTTCACCATTTAGTGCTACACATTTAGTTGATCTCCATTTTAAAAACTTTCTCCTCTGAGGCAAAAAATACTCTGAAGACAGCAGGCAGAAAGTCAAGATGCATTTCTCGACGTCATTTATTCTTTCACGTGATGTTTTCTTTGCAAGAAATTAACATGGGAAAATAGTTTACTTATTATTTCCTCAGGAACAAGAAATCATAAAGTAGGATATAGCTGGATCAATTTCCATTCTTTCTAACATATTAAACAAAAATAATAAAGAACTGACACCAGCAAATCAAGATACAAATTTGCATTTGTGTGGCCATCTATACGTATGTCTTATATGATGAATATTGTATTTCTGATGTCGATACAACATCGTGCATTTTCTTGAAAACTTAAGAATAATCTTTGTAACTAGCTGTTGGAAGTTGTTCAAGTTAAAGAGGTAAGTTCAACAGAAACTTGAACGTTTTGACTATGTTGATATGTCAAACAAATTAATTTATTCTGATGACAGTTGCTACAGCATATCTTCTAGGATTAAAGTATTCACTGTACATAAACAAAATATGTAAATACTGTATATAAATATTAAGAGGCAAAATATAATTACGTAAGATTTCAATTTATTTCATATTACGATCCCCTTTTTTATCATATCTTTCTGTCAGCGACCCCATAAGTAATTTCCAGTTTGTAATAAGCTTTTTCATTATTGCTGATTAGCACTTATAGTTGTATATCTGTGTAGCCTAAATTTTGAACCGTATTTTAATATTCGTACTTTATTGTATTTGCACTATTCTTATCTTTCAATATTCAGTTTATCGCGTGTTTCATTCCTCTTTCATTCCAAATATTCTTAAATGATTCTTTAATATTTTAAAATTTTATTAATGTATTAGACAATGCATACAGGCTTAATAGTGTGTCTATTAGAATAATAAATTTAAAATAATCCTTAAAACATTTCCGCTGCTAGATGCTAATTACATAAATCTTTCTTTACCTTCGTTTGTGCCCCTAGTTGAAAAATCACTCTACATAGAAAGGAAAACATTATACCTACAAGAGTGCTGAACATTTAAATGTATTAATTGTACCACAAATTGCAACTACAAAAAATCAACTAATTTTCAAGGTAGAACAAATCAAGGGATGTTTACAGAAATCATTGGATGTTTCCTGCTGCTATATCGTTATATTGGTATAATAAATTCCGACATAGTAAAATAGTTTACAGAAAACACATGTAAATTTCATTTTATTTACTTAAAGTAACTTAACAGAACACTTGATCTAAATTCTCATCCAAAATATCAAGATAGATCTTTATCTTTTAATGCATGTGGAAGCTGTTTTAAATTGAAGAGACTGTCGTTCAGTGCAAAGACAGAGAGTTAAAGATCTTCAAATTAAAATTGATTATTGAGGGTTATCAAAGCCTAGCTCAAACTGTACGCCATTGATATTTTATAATAGTTTCGGGTAGATTCTTACAATCTGAAGGCTGCTTATAAAAAATCAATGTTCAATGTATTTATCACCAAAGTATGAAAGAAAATCACTTCTGCTATCAATAAAATGAAAAAAATATTTTGGTATTGGTAGTAATTAAACTATTTTCTAAAAACGAAAGTTACACAGTTGAAAATGCTGGTTTTCTGAATGTGTTGATTTAACAAATTTAGTATAATATTTAAGCGATTTCCGTCCTCTTTTAGGCATGAGTATCATATGAAAAAATGAGATTACGTTGACAAAAATTATCGGAATACTTTTACATTTATTAGGGATAAGAGTGATGGCTGCGTCATTTTATCTTGAGTCAAATGCATACATCCCAGAGAATTAGACTTTGTAGTAAAATATTTCTAGGATGTTTACTATAATATTCTTTCATTCTATAAACTTACCAATAATATTTCGACTTGCCTTTAATTGTCTCAAATAAACAAATAAACAAAATAACCGAAAATGATTCCCAATATTCAACTGCAAAGAATCTCCAATAGAAAGTCACATTTAGTTCAAGACACTCTTGTATGCATTACTCCAGTTAAATGCCACTAAATAAATCCATTAACCTACCAACAATGAATTTATGCTAAACCGCTTAATGTATTTTTAAATAAAATATTAACCAAACATTGCACACTGGTTTGTGTTTCGTGTCTTTCAGTCCACCTGCGGATGAGATATTACGTAGATTTGAACTAAGCTTCAAGTTATATAAACCTTCCATAACAAGCTTAAACCATTCCACGTTTAAATAGTTCCCTGCATTTATAAAGCCATTTTTAAAACTTTAAACAAACCTTGTTATTCGTTCCAGAGAGACTGAAACATGTTACATATCCTAGTTATAGAATAATCACGTATTGTTTATGAGTGCAAGTACTTCAATATTATCATTAAATTTAATATACATATGAATGTGCTTTGATCATGCCTTTGATAAATAATGTTAATGCCCTTTAAATAGCGCGAATGTTTAGTATCCACATTTGAGGGTTTGTATTGGAAAATCGCGTAGGTTTCCTTGGCGTACTCCTGTCCTCTAGAGGATTCACGTTTTAGTTAGGCACCATTGACTAAGCTCTGCTTTCTCTTCAATTAGTGTGAAACGTTGTACCGGGTTCGATTTCCAGTGGGAAACATTGAACAGGTTACGATGCATTGGATTTCACATTAAACGTTAGATCAACATATTCTATAGCCTCAATGTTGAAAAGGAACTCTAAACTACAACCAACAAACATAGAACATCGAACATGCCTTCCAATATTCAACTACGACGGAGTTATAAAATGAAACCTGATTTGGCTCAAGCCACTCTTCTATACATTATTTTAGCTGAACATCTGTTAGACCTATTCCCAAGGAAAAGAACCTTCTTCAGAGTAACAAGAAGCACAGATACACGGAGAAAAATGCATAATCCAATCGGCATGTAAATGTTGTTTTTACCAGGTTACGCGCGTCACCGCATTAAGTAATGTTGTTTCATCCGTAGTACGATCTACACCACCGTCTAGCGAAAATTTTGTATTGTGGGACCATCATTTCAAATCTAGAATTAACGCTATACCAATTCCGACGGCGGTAACTTACATCTATAATGTTGTTACCTCCTTCCAACGACTGTCCCCTTTTGGTTCTTTCTAAATTTGTGACTCCCTACCTTACGAGAGTAATAAGACGTCATATCATTCTGAGAGAAGGAAAGAGAGGAAAGATGTTTTTAAAACGAAATGCAGACGCCGAACTCCAGACTTGGCATGGTGTTTCCACCTGCTGTACTTTTATACATGAAATTGCATTACTTAATGAACGCACTCGTGTAAATACGATATATCCACACGGAAATCCTAGTCCTTTTTTCTCAGTGTATCTGTACACTATACATAACACATTAAAGATTAATGGTTTTCCAGCAAATGTATACACTGCTTTCCCTTATCGCTGTAGACGTACCTGTCATTAATTTCTATTTTACCTTGCATCAGTAATATTGAATGGTTGTTTAGGAGCACAGTTTCTCTTTAAAAGAGCTCTCAACTCCCTAACCTGAAAAGTCCATTGTCTTATCTAGGATTTTCTTTTGAGTTTGTGTTAGAAAATCATGTCCGCGAATTTTCTAGGTGCTCTCTCAACTTCTAGAGAACTCACTTATTCTGGTGTATTTATCATTGACCTAGCTCTTTCATCTTTTGAATCACTTCCAAACGTCATTGCAAGAACGATAATTGTTGTGAGAACATTGAATGCTTTATGTTGATCAGGATTATTTCCTCAACTAAAGGTTTGCGTCTCATATAGCCTTGACGTTGAAAAGGACGCTAAACTTCAATAAACAAACAGAGAAGTTAGTTGCTACATTCATAACTAACGGTAGCTGATTCAATTAAAATCAATACATCTCCTTCAATAGCCCGGAACATGAACTTGCAAAGCAAAAGTGTGTGGTATTAAATGAAAGAATCTGTATAATCTTACGTTAGTTACCTGCAAAAATGAACAAAACGGAATTTATATTTTACAGTAATTCAATGAGTCTAGCAAGCATTTGCAAAGATAGAAAACGATATTTTATCCAAATATTTTTATGTAGTAATAATCTACTAAATCATGTTGTTAACACAAATACACTTCTTTAGTAAAAACCATCTGGCATAAAAAAAGTTGAAAGAAGAACTTCAATTATTTATGTCTTCTTTGTAGAAGGAAGATTTGCGTGATTAAAATTGTTCAGAAGTTTTAATGGAAGAATCAGTGCCTTTTAGACGGTATACAGAAAAGTAACTTTCCTTTTGCGCTGTCTTGAACTTGAAACAGTGTCAATTAACCATTAATGAAAGGAAATAAAAAAAGATAGCGAAAACTCTAGAGAAGTAAGCTTTCCGGTGAGAATTAACCCAATCGTCAATATCATAATACGAACAACTCTCACAAATGGCATTGTACGGATTTTGAAATGTAATTATCTTTGAATAGTCAATTATTAGTTGAAGCCAAACTTTAATGTAAATACTTAGGAGTTGTATTTACAGTAACTCAATTATAAATCTGGAATATATATATACTAAACTTTTTCTATAAATGGTATTAGAAATACATATCGAAGTAGCAATTAATTTCTTTTGTAGAAGCATAGCGTGCGGCAGCGTATCATGCGATTAAAACTATGTTATAAGGAAGTTATAAAGAATTATTTGTAATACTTGCACTAATGGATTCCTTTTAATTTTACATCAACATATCATGATTTTTAAGTAACACATGGGAATTTAAAACGTACAAAAAATATAAAATATTATGGAAATTTACTTTATTACATATTAAGTGATTGTGTACGTCTGTATTCGCATTTATCATCTTAAGTAAGTGTTGGCAGAAAGCGAGTCTGTTCACATGGTCTTACATTCACTTTCTGAATTTGGTAGAAATTATTCATATAGTAAAGATATTCATGTTAACTGGTAGGACCTCTCCGTAGACCACCTTCCAGTTTAGTAACATTGGCTTGCGTGTGTGTATTCCTTATCCTACCAGGTATTTCTTTTTCACAAGGAATGGACATGAACATGTCATCCGAACATCCGAATCAAACCTAGTCCATTCGATAAGCATAACAAAGATATGTTCATGCACAAAACATTAGGTGTCATGGACAACCCAGTAATCCCCTAGGGCCTTTTAACCCTGTAAGTATAAAGAAAATCGTAGAGTTGTAGCGAAATCGCTATTGCATCAACACTCTTCATTGGAAAGTCATGGTTTATAGTTCATTCTTTTCAGCATTAAAAAGGCCTTCATGAGGTAATATGTATTGGGGCTCATAACGTACTCGAAGAGGGAAAATCGGGAGAATATCGGAAAAATTCCCTTCAAAAATTCCTCCCATGAACTTTAGCTCCCATCTGGAGTGGCTCCGGGTAAAAACACACAGTCCAAATGTATCTCGAAAAACCCTATAGCAGATAAGAAATATGTGTGTACCAAGTTTTGCATTGATAGACAGAATAGGTATGAGGGGAAAGCGTGTATTGGTACACAACCTTTCACCTCATATCTATTCAGTCTACCAAAACGAAACTTAGTACACCATTTCCTAATTTCTGTAGCATTTTTCGAGATACATTTGGATTGTGTGCTTTCACCCGGAGCCACTCCAAAGGGAAGCCAAAGTTCATGGGAGGAATTTTTGGAGGGACTTTTCCCTACATTCTTCCGATTCCCCCCTGTTTAAGTACGTTATGGGTGCAAATACATAGCACTTCTGGAAAGCTTGTTTCATTCCGAGGCGAATGAACTATAAACCATGACTTTTCAATGAACAATATTGATACAGTAGCTATTTAACTGCGTGTCTACGATTTTGTTTATACTAACAGGTTTAGAAGGCCCCAGGGGCTTACTCGGTTGTCCATAGCACCTAATGTTTTGTACATGAACACATCTTTGTTATGTTTATCGAATGGACTAGGTTTGATTCGTATGTCCGGATTACACGTTCATGTCCGTTCCTTGTCAGTATAGAGCCCGATCGCTCAAACATTAGAATTCATGTTTGATGGCTTGGGAAGATGACACCGGATCATTACTCACGTTTTTTTCGGAATGCACTCTGCGCGGGCTCGTAACAACTAAGTAAAATCAATATGTTATACAGTGAATACTCACTGTGCATTATTTAACGACATTGTTCACAACAAATGACATAAAAATGGCTACAAGATGACAATGTTGCGTTGTACTCTGACACAACAATTAGTTATATTAAGTTTTGATACATCAACTCACTCACTTCCACAGTCTGTATAATTCAGCCATTCTTGTAATGATATTAATAGAAAATGAAAAGTGAATGGTGTTGATTTTCCTGCATAATTTCCTAGCTCAATTCTGATGACGATCGAACTCTGCCAATGAAAAGTATAATCCTGTTCTAATAGTATAAAGAAATTCAATGCTATATACATAATTCTTAATTGATGGTAAATGATGTGTCTATCGTGAGATTTTGTGGTCTAGACAAAACCTCTACAGGCGTTTTCGAGAAAATTCTAACATAAAAATATCGTTCAGTAATTTTCTTAATTTTCCTTAAGGAACATGAAATATGCTATATCGTGAAGTTGTTCAGTGAAATATTTATTGATGAAATATGATCAATCATTAGAGATGCATTCGAGAAAATTTTCCTAAGAAAACGCCCCTAGTAGTAACTATCCTTTCTGGATTTGCCATCAAATAACGGCAGCCTATAGTGTCATTAATTATATAATAACATCTTTTATAATCCTTTTCTTGCGTGACAATATCAATTTGGAAGTTTTAATTCCAATAAACATAGTCATTTCTGTGCTAAAGCAAGTATTTGAGAACTTCCTGCCCAATCGCATAAACATCTTATGTTTAAAATTTGTTTTCGGTATTTGGAAAACTGTATATGTGTTTCTTTGCATGTATGAGTGAACAAATAGAAACAAAAACTAACCTTTTTGACTTATAATGTTAGTAAGACAAGTATGTGTCAAAGAACATGTATTTTTTTCTTCATGATTATAACCTTTTTTCACGTATAAACTCATTTGAAAGCTAATAATATTATGATAGAAGTGAGTTCAAATCACTTTAGTAAAAGATCCATACATATCACTACCGATTACTTTAATTTAAACATTTTCTTATAATAGCAGTGGGTTAAATATAGTAGCATGGAGTCCTAAATTACGTTGTTTGATCAGTATCAAGCAAGGAACACACTTGATAACCGTGACTGCAATGTTTACCTTGGGAAAACAGTGGATTATAACCCTTTTTTCCGTACCTAAGAACAGAAAGATAATGGTTAATATCGCTAAGCCAACAAATATATATCTAAACCCTTAGTATCTAATCAAAGTTAATATTGCTGATTGATATTTAACCTAATTAGAAACTTGAATGTAAATTGTTTTAGAAAAGGAAAACTTCTACATGTCAGTTCTAATTGTTGATATGTATAGCAACACCAAGTTTATAAAATATCAATATATAGTCTATTTGGAACGTATAGAGAAAAATATCCCTTGAGAACCGTAGTCATCAAGCCACGTAGAAATTTTCTAATATCCATATACCTAAGGATCCACACACAGAAATCGAACATTTTAAAAACTAGCATGTATCACTTTCACACATTAATAAACCATGGAAATCGATATGCACGCTTGTGAATGTCATTTGAATGTAAAATATTGTATTTTGGGGAGTGTACAGTTCGAGGTCGTGTTATTTTTAACAACTCAAGAAAAAATACAAAGAAAATGAAATCTTTGAGTTTTACGTCTTACGGTTATGCCGGTTAGGCTAAAGGAGACGGTGATGAGGAGAAATGAATGAAATGGTGGAATGAAGAAAGTGGGAGGAAACGGGAGATCCCGAGGAAACAAACGCACACGGTGTTTGTCCACCACATAGTTCACTTTTCTAGGGACTGGGATCGAACCCGGAACCCCAAGCACCACGGGTGAACGCTCTGCCTCTGAGCCATCGCGGCCCCAAAAGATACAAAGAGTTGCTTGTTAATTACGATTTAATAAATCATATAAAACATTTTACTTTATCAGTGGTTTGTCTTAGTACTCTACTCAGAGATGGTTTTAGTTAACCTTTCCCAGCTCGTTTCCTACTATATAAGCAGTGACTTTCCCTTATGATTCTAAAAGGATATGGACTAGTAGAGCTTATGTAAAATCGTAATTAATCGTTCTTCATTTGAGTTTTGTTTTACGTACAACTAAGTAACCAAGTATTCAGACGATTATACTTCTCAAGCTCGTAGAGCTGGCCAAGGTCTATCAACACACCATGTTTGACCCAGATTGGATGAGTTTTACTAAACTTGCACGATATATAGTGTCCTTGTCATTAGGATGAAAAGGATGAAAACTAAAAATAAAGAAATTCGAGTTGAAGAAAAGCTGAAAGAATTAGAATTGGAAGTACCAGACTTCAAGAACTAAATACTTATGCTTTGATTATTAAATACACAAATATTTACTTGCAATGACAATTACTACGTTTCCAATATAAGGTATTCTTGTGGTACCTTAGTGCTGTTCTTGTAGTAGTCTTTATAGAGATTACACTGCACCAAATGGTATGCTATTTCATGAAAGTGAGAACATGTATAATGCGTCAAAAAATGAATTTTAACATTTTTTTTTCATTGATTCATTTATGTTTCAAATGTATACTTGTCAGTGTATCTTGTCAACATTATAGCTATATCGAATTGAATTGGTATTTAGAAAAATTCTAATTGTATACAGTGTGTTCGGAGACAGCAACAGCAAGCATTGAGAATAGTTTCCTCACGTGAAAAAAATGACAAACATGAGTACACAAATTTAGTCACTTTTGAGTTGTAGCACACCGAAAATGGAGAAGTACAACAAAGTTAAAACATTTATCTCGAGAGCTAATACAATATTAAGGTCAAGTAAAAGAACAAAATTATTATTTTGAGGGTATATTCCATTAGGTAGCCAGCAGATATTGAATCTGCTTCAGCTCCTCATTTGTTATTTTTCGTTTGTAACATACCTCGTGACTTTTCTTCATTGTTTCTTGGCTAATTTTGTCACTGATCCTGTTTCAAATCCACTGGTATATTTAAAGAATCGAGGTTGAAGGTAATTACTATATTCATTTACTGGACATTTTTCTCGAATTATGACCCTTTTTATCTTTAGTACAAATTTTCGGCGGTTATAACTCAGAAATGACGCATTTGTGTATTGACATTGATCTGTTTTTCCCGTAATGTTTCTTTATATGGAATAGTTAAGTTTCTTGGTTCTGTTTACGAACACCTAGCATAATAATAATAATAATAATAATAATAATAATAATAATAATAATAATAATAATAATAATAATAATAATAATAATAATAATAATAATAAATCTTAGAGTAAAAAAGTAAATACGATTTGGATTAGTGTATAATTCATCATCATTACTAACTTCATTAAATACGACATTTTCCCCTTTATGTTAAGAAATTGTGAAATTACTGTGTAACGGTATTTCTAATGGAGAAGTTAAGTCCATGAAATCGCCATAGCTTTATGAATGTGATAGTTGCTTTTGCATTCCTTGAAGAATTTGAAGTAATACTTATTAAACTATATGACCAGTAACTGAATTAAGAATCCTGTGCATATGATGCTATTTTTCAAGATACAGTTTTTGAGTTCCTGTCATGGCACAGAGATCTTGTAGAGTTAGTAAGAATATAAAGGTACTACATCGTAGAATTACTCAGTTATTACATTACAAACGGAAGAAAACTGTTACTCCTATTGCGCAGGGGCGTAACTACAAGAGAAGTGATTGCAGCCCCGTACCCTTAAACGATCTTCTAGTGCGCAAATAGTAATTTGTTTCGTGTTATGAATTTACCGCTACATGATTGTATAACAGTATCCATATCAGTAAGGATTACTCTAACAAATCATTCCCATACAAATCCAGTCAAGCAAGTGGACTTTCATAACAGTTTTTTCTTGTTTCTACGTGGAAAGCTTAATCGTACATTTTCTATGAGCTGTGATTGTCACGCACTGTCAGGACACATGTTTCGAAAAAAGTTAAAATGCTGAAAATATAATATCCTATTGATTGGAATATAAGGGTCCGTTTTTTTAAATTATTGGTCTAAAATTCTTGGGATTCCCTTATAATCGCCTAGTTACTGTTCAATTGTTGTTCTTTCTTTGCCAATAAAGCAAATGACGAAGGGAAATGAGGAACGTAAATCCTTTGTTAATCACAAAATACTACCATTGTTTAATTTTTCTGTGTTAACGGAGTTCAAAATATTATCAATCAACGTAAAGTTCTAATTTTTCAGTTCATAACACTTCATGTATAATTCCAAATTTGTATATTTCAGAAAGGATAGAAGTACTACCCAACCTTCTCTCTGGAGTTATACCGGAGTGCAGACACCTATATATTAAAGGATTTCTCAAAATAAACATTAAATTTTTAGGAGGTTATGTTTATGTTCAGGGTGTTTATAATCTAGAAAATACAGTAATAATAAGTGTGTATGATTATGATTTGTTAAAGCTTTCATATTCTGATAGAAATCTTTTGGTTTGCGTTTAGTAAGTAAAGAGTCCAGAAGTCATGAAAAGTCACTTCCTAGCTAGAACATCTTGCTGGCTACACCCTTGCTAGATTTATTGATTACTTTAAGAAACAATTATACTTTATAACAATTAAAAATGTAGTGAATGTGATGCTTTATTTGCTACCTGGCGGTCAGATTTTACACATTTGCCGCTATTTCAGTGTATGCTACACTTAACTTCTACTTCCACTTTAGAATTTACTTTAATTTAACCCGTGTATTATTGCAACCTTATTAGATTATTGCAACCTTAATAGTTTCAATCAACTTGGTAAGTTTATACTTTCCCTACTAGGGGCTTCGACTTAAAAATATTTTTAACACTTTGCGAAAGTTTCGTCAATTATTTAACTTTTACTATGCAGATAGCGAACATTCCGGCAAAACATGAAACATTATAAAATCCAATGTTTCAGAACAAATATAGTTTTAAGGAGTAAATGTATTCTCAGACAAAGAAAGTGTTTTACGGCAATTCTACTCACGTAATTTCTCTTAAGGGAACGATTGCACAAAATTCATATTGTAGCACAGTCCGTAAGCTTATCCAAAGTACTGTAAGTGACATCGATGATGGATAGCATCCGCCTTTGAATTTGCATCGTTCTAACTCCCTGCGGTATTTGCCTCTCTCTGCTCATTATCGCTCAATTCGATTTCAATCCTTCCCAGTGGGGCAAGAAAGCTATTAATTTCCACAACTGTATCAAAAGAAAAATCATGACGTTTTAAAAAGAATATATGTAAAAGGGATTATGAAAATACTTTTAAAAAAACAAATTTATTATCTATCTATACCTATATCTATCTATCTATCTATCTATCTATCTATCTATCTATCTATCTATCTATCTACACCTAATGGTTACACCTAAGGAAGAAAAATATTTTAAAAAATAAACCATATCAACATCTTAAAATAATTAAATCAACTGAAATAAAACATCCACCCTGTTACTATCATTCGCCTAACCGGATGTAGACAGTTGCATATTCATACATTACAGAACTATTGCATAACTGTGTTTGCATTTGATCTAATTTTTCTCTTCGATTTTCATTTTCTATCTTTACTATTTATATTCACATAAATTGAAAAAATCGACTTCCACAATCAACAATTGTTTCTTTATGAATAATTTATTGTTACATTTTCCACAATTTGGCGTATTTGTGGGTAAAGAAATACTTTAATATATATATATATATATATATATAAGTTATTAATTCTTTCATAGTCCAAAGAGAAAGACATCCGGTTTGCTTTTAGTATGTACAAAGCCAAACTCCCCGAAAACATCATGTACCCCTAGAAAAACTCGCTGGTTATACCTACGTCAACAATATAATCGTTGCTGTCTTCCAGCGTATGCAAAGATGTAGATGATAACGATGAAGATGGTCAACCTCTTCAGCTGGCCTTCTGCATTTTTAACTTTGCATTGTCATTTTCACAGCTTCAGGTTCAAACTTCATTTTCTCAATGAAGTTTTCGCTATTGATAATATGAGTTTCCCTTTTGATTTTTTTTTTTCATTTTTGGTTCCTGATTCTTTGTGTATGTAGTATAACCTGTTGTACTTGGTAGTGATGGTTTATGGTCATTTGATGTAGACTTGTCACCTTTTGCTAAGCCTGAGACACACTTAACGAAAATATGCAGATAGCTGGTTCCTTATAACTAAATTTATACATGGTAAAGTACAATATATTAAGGATAATATAAAGAAACAGATATTCATGAATGAAAATTGGAATGCAAAAGTAAAACACACGAAGCAGAGAATTGTAGTTGCTAGGTCGTTGACGGTTAGTTGAAAGAAGCTAAGAACTATTGAACCGGTTTAAGAATAACGTCAACAGCGGTGATTTTAGTGCTACCAATCATTGGTGTAACTAGGACATTTTGCTAGGGAGGGCCATGGTCCTTACTCCTGAAACAACCACAATTTCGGTCTCTGACCCTACAGCATTCTATATGGAGACAAACGTAACATTCTAAAGCGGATCTGGCTACCCTTTATTTACGCCTATCTGGGCAACACGAAAAATTTAGCGATAGAACCATCGATATTTCTTTAGCCATAGGTACTCATCATGGGTCCAATTTACAAGCATGAGTGTACTTTGTAAGTGGTTTCGATAATTTGGCGTCCCAGCGTAGAATACAGCACTCTCGAGCGTATTTTTTTTAATTCGTGGTGTCTCGCATAGTTCGGTACAGCAACTAATCAATTTGGAGGTACTGAAGTATCTTTGGATATACTTCGGTTTAGATATACTGTTGGAGAGAGTAGTTACACATTATATCACTGGACGAAAGAGTATAGTTTCAGAGTTAGCAACACTTTATTACATTTTGAACATTACAGCAGAAAACCGCACTATCTGTCCATCTCCGATTGAGACGTCGTACTCCATTTTGTCGAAGTGAACATTTTTCAATATATCTAACAAGTCGTAGCATTGACCTAAATATGCACAATAGCTACAGAAGTGTATTATACAAGTTTTTCAAAGAAGTACTTATGACTAGTCACTATGTATATATAATATATATGGCGTGAAGAGAGAAATTTCACTTACTTCGTATGCTCTAAGAGTTGAAAAAATGTTGTTTCTTTACTCTTTGCTTTTTGGTGAATGCCACTCTTACTTCTTCTCATACTTATAGTATCTCTTTAACAGTGAAACATCTGCACCAAGAGTCTAGGCATTATTGTTAATCACATGATGCGCCAACTGTCAGCATCTATTCTGAATATAATTTGTACTATACATACACGAGGATGTAATTTAATTTTTTGTTCGAACGTATCTAAATTGACACTTGTACATATCCTTTGTTCTTGATTTCGAGCTTGAAATCTTTGCTTGTGTAATACCATAGTGACAGAGCCAGTTAATGTTGTTTCAGTCATAAGTAGATTTCTACTGAATCAATTAACCAAACAGATGCCAATGTTTGCAGAAAAATGAAACTGGTATTTGTAGCTGTAATAACGATGCTGGGATATTCTCATTCTGTAAACGTTTAACAAATTTGTTCACATTATAAACATAACTTCTTTTACTTCAGGACAGAATCTCAGAGGAGACATTCCGATGGTGACCGTAGACATGCACTCAGTCCCTAACAAGACCTGTCACCTGCTTTTCTGTAGGAAACGAAAAAGACCTTAGACGATATTTAAATGCAGAAAATAATAAAAAAAAAGAGTCATAAAAATCATCAACCTTATGGTGGCACAGTGATGTGAGTTTGAAGTACCAGCTACAATATCACTTCTCTATTCCAACGGTGGATAACATTCCTTACACAAGACGGGTGAGTCATTATTTCTCTCTTTATGTGACTAACTGTATTCACATGAGTACTTCTATTTTGTTTGTGTGTGGACAAGTATATGTTAATTTTGCTCTGTGATTGGTTAGTTAGTATCACTTTTTTCCTTTAATCATTCATGAATTTACTCACACAAGTAGTATTTATTACAAAGAAACAAAAGTACTCACCTAAATAGCTCATATAACCAATACAATAATGAAAATTGTAATATCATAACTAACAAGAATGCATTGATGGTTACACAGATGAATTTTACAGAAATAAAATGAGCTTATAAGGAGTCGACTTTTATCTTATAAAAAATAAACTTAAGTTTTCTCTGATATTCTTTGGAATAAGAATATACTGATCAACAGCGAAATATACAGAAAAGAAAGCTTTCATGCACCATTCAAACAACATTAATTCATTCATAATTCTTATTGTTTCTCTAAAAGTAAATTTTCTTACATTGAGTAGTTGTGTACCTAGTTACCATTTAGTCACATTACACTGTTGTAGTAGGAAATAATATTATTGCATCATTTCTTACTTTCCTATATAAAAATAGACTGTAACTCTAAATATCTAAATTTTTCTCATTATATATTTGTCTTCCACGGTATGTAATGCCTTATAGCAAGTATATATTTTATTGCACCATAAATTTACTTTAGACTTGAATGTTTTAGATTCCATATGCTTAATATTTTATATCCCAGTACTTTATTAATATAAACTATATGGACAAGAGTAATTACACACCATATGGTATCATAGTAACATTTATTTTACCTTAATAATTGATAAGGTGAAAGTTTGTATAATAAGTACAGTTTTCACTTTTATTTTTGAGAGGTATGTGTGTGCGTGTGTGTTCATTCCATCTACAAAACAATAATCAACTATACCAGTGAATAGATGGTATTAACTTAAATAATCTATTATTCTCATTAACTCCATAGGTTAGCGACTGAAATGTTGTGTTGGGGGTCTGAGCCACTTTATATATATAAGACAAGATTTTTCCCTCACTGTTCTAAAGTTATCTCAACTTCTGAGAACTTCTTTTGAATTAGGAAGAATTCGTTATTACTACAGAGCTTATAATTGTCAACGTGGTATGCGTCAATAAACTTCAGTGTTCATGTAAAGGACCTACCCGGCTGAGGCAACCTCATACTACAGAATCATTATTTTCATACTGAGTGTACACCTAGTCCTTCTAATGCTTTCGATATACAGGGTGAGCATAAAGTCTTGCAATGATACAAGAAATTATTACAGAAGAACCGGTTGACATAATAATGTAAATACAAGTACTGATCAGTTACATAGGTTAGTATTACAAGTTTTTTTTTTAAGACCACTTACGTTACTTATGTTACTGATGGGTAATTTGCTTTCGTGATACCAAGCACGCGTTGCGCTTTCCCCTGCTTCGATCCCATTTCGCCAACTAATCCACGCGCGCCACGTAACGTACTGCGTCACTCTTGGGTAGCACTAGTGCCATCTATTGGTCTTTAAAAAACTTGTAATATTAACCTATGTAATGGACCAGAATTTACATTATTCTGTCCAACGGTTATTTCGTAAAAATTTTTATAATCAGGGCAGGACTTTATGCTCAAGGTGTATAAATAAGTAATGCATTTGAACTCATGATAACATTTCCCACTATGATTCCAATATTTTTGTGTGTGTGTTTGTTATAGACCTACCACTCTAGTCAATGTGTTGATATTTGAGGATTGCGTTCGGCTTTAATATACTAGATCACGAAATTGGTTAGCAAAACCCTGCAATTTGGTGTTCATATGGAACTCCATTACTTTGATGTACGTAGTAGAGCTTTCTTTTACGTAAATCCTCCATTGCTCTTGAACAATATATAAAGTTTTTGATCATTCTGGAATCAGATCCGAGACGCGTTCGGAATGTAAGGTTAAAACGGATAGTATTGATTTAAAAAATATGTATTTGAGAAAATATCTACTATTACATATTTAATAAAACGAGGGTTATATTTCGACACAATCTGGTATGATAGAACACTTGAATCTCACAGCTTTTGTATCTCACAGACATAGAATTGTAGTACGTGGTGCTGAAACTACGTTTCTACTCTGTTCTTGAGTTCGTCATCGTTGCGGAAATGTTGTCCAGCACAATGTTTCCTCAGGTAAAGGAACAAATGGAAGAAACGCTTCGAATATCCAATGATTGCTTATCATGTGCTTGGAAAAACGAAAGGAGCACACTTCGCATTTGACTGCATAATGAATGTCGCAGCAATTTTAAACACATATTACTCGCAATAGACTCCAGGTAGGAATGAGAAACAGGCTTAAGAGAGGAGTGGAACGGAGACAGTGAAAGCCAGTATAGCCAACCTACACATAAAAAGGTTACTTGTATGGTTACAGGGGCTATAACCTTATTTAATGGACATTCCTCGTATATTTAAAAAATGTTCGCCTACTAAGAGCTCACGACAGAATCTAGAATCGATTATATCTTATTATGTCAATTTTGGATTTTCTACCTTCCGTTGGAAACTCTTTATACTCTCTTTTCAATGTCCAATATCTTAAGTTACAAGACACTATATTTCCACATTTAGCTAGATATACTGTTATGATATAGCCTATCTAGCACACTCCTGTTCTGGTATGTACAGGGAATTTTTTTAAAACTCACGGATTTCAGTTGGCCAACGTCACCAAGGTCAATAAGAAACAGGAAACTGAGCCGTTGTATTGGAAAGTGTGCTGTACAGTTCTACGCTAGCGTGTGAGTATGATTAGGACGCAGTGAGAATAGTTTACTCTTTGGAGCAACATGAGTTTATTGTTAACGTTTTGGGAGAAAACAATATGTTGTTGCTACGCCAAAGACTCTTAGAAACAAATTTGCCTCACTTTCCGCCCCAGACAGGAACATAATATGGTCGTTAGTGAATATATTGGAAGAAACAGGATCGTTCCTTAGTGGGAGAGTGAAGTATCGGAACCCGCAGGCGGATGCTATGGAGCATGTCCATTATCTTCTCCTTGGGTCCTCTAAAAATGTCTCCGTCGTTTGTCGCAAGAAACTGGTTGTAGTTATTCAATATGTGATTTATGGGTGTTACCACTAACACTTACTTTGTATTCTCACTAAGACATAATTTATGTTCTGCAATTTTTCTATAAAATCCAAAATCTCATTCCAATTGTAAAGTACATTGGAGAATATTTGCTGTTTTTCGTGAGGCGTGGTCGATATTATCCCAGATGAATTTAAATCAGTAAACATAGTCCCATAACTCTCCAATCTTTTCTCGATCAATTGCTACAAACCGCTCGAAAATCGGAATTTAGTTAGAAATTCTAGGCCCAAGTGAAAGCCGTGAGTTTTAAAAAGGTCACCCTGTATTATTATGCCTGACATTATTTCCAAACACTTATGCTTGACTCAAGACAGTCCTGTGGTATTTCTTTAGTTGTGATCGAACAACAGGTTCGGAAAGGCGCCAATTACCATGGATTGTTATATCTCTAAATCTCGGTCTCCTAATCTTACATTAATAACTTCTACTTGATATTTATATCTAAAATGTCAATATTAGTAGTAGTGGTTTAGTAACTCGAGGAAAATATAGAAAAGTAATGATAATTTTACCATTGTCATTATTTAAACGGTGAAATTGCTTAAATTTTTACCATATCATACTATAAATAAAACTGCTTTTGAAGGGAATAGTAGTGTCAGATTCTATTTTCCAAAATGTCTTTCTTTAGTTTATCTTTTCAAATAACAAAATTGGTACCTTGTTTATCTTAGAATAAACAATAATTTACCGACATATACTTTACGAAATTTATCGCTATTACTCTGATGGGTTACTTATAATGTTAGGTCTATATTTGTTTAAAAATTTGAGAAAAAAAATAAAGCATGTTTCTTTTAATGTATTTTTACGTTACATAAAGCGTCACACTAAAAAAGTGAATTATGACATCTATGATGAAGGATTTCCCAATGTTTAAAGAGTTGATGATGCTTGGCGTTCTGAGATGACCTTGTTATGATTTAAACTAATGTCAAAACTGTCATATTACGAAAGTATGAGAGCCGCCGTGGCTCAGTGGTAGTGCGTTCATCTCTGGTGCATGAGGTCCCTGATTCGATCCCAGCTCGCTCCAAGTGAACTTTGTGGCGGAAAAAGTTTGGATTTCCTCGAGGTTCTCCCGTTTCCTCCCACATTGTTCATTCCACAATTTTAATTGACATCTCATCATCACTATCTCCTTTCGTCTAGCGAACATAACCGTGGGAATTAAAACTCGAAAGATTTCTTTTCAAAGATTTTACAAAAGCATGATATATTTTCTTCTCTAGGAACTGTCAATATTTTTCCTCAGCTGGGAAAATGACAAGTATAAAGTGAACAACTACATGTACTTTCTATTTTAAATTAACATTTCTTATTAATCACGTAATTAATGACATAGTTAATATCACGTAAATCGTTTAGCTCAGCAAATTAACACTTTAAGGAGTTTGTAATGCACTTACAATGTAATTTACATGTACATGTAATTTTGATAACAATTATATCAGAAGAATATAATCTACGATTTAGATACGCTCCCTATTTGATACTGGTCAGTGAGGCCACGTTGCTATTCAATGTACAAGTTTCGTGCTCAAATAAATGATACTATTAATATTTTATATTAATTATAATCCCACTTCCAGAAAGAAAGTAATTGTAATGAACATAGTTCAGAGCACAATTTTCTAAAATTTGTGGGTTCAGCTCTACTTAGTTATCCTCTTATACCTTTTTTTTTTCAAAAAAATTCGGAAATATATTCATTTTCACATATGTGAACTATATATGAATACACTACCAAATATAGAAAACTGTTTATACGTTTCACAAATATGGATGTATAAACACTTTTCTCTTCCGTTGTTTTTTGTCAACAATGTGGCAATCAATATTTACAGAACTCATGTTCTCATCGATTTCTTCGTCTACTTTAGCCAAAGGGCATAACAATGAAACTTAATCTAGAAAAAGAAAGAGTTCGCTTCGCTTTCAGCTATTGTTATATGTGGAAATTTGATATTAACATGAAATATGGTTGCTACAACTATTAACTGAACTTAAAACAAAATGTAATATAAGACTCTCTCTCTTGTATTGAATTCTGTAATACATAGGGTTTTAATGAGAAAACTAAGATCCAGCTGTATCTTTCATCGTTTTAATTTATTTAAAATTTAAGCTAAAATCGCCATATATATTTTTTTTTAAAGATCTGAGTTTCACTTTTGTCCTGACGATTTTTGTTTGTAAGAAGTATCGAGCCAAATGCCCCTGTCTTCCATGAATTGTGATCTCCTTGGCATAATGTTGGCAAATTTATTTATTGTTTCAAAGTCGCTATGTTTTATAGCCGAACTGAAAATCAATTTAAAAAAAAAAATCTCATGTTAATAAAAATATATTCATATCATTGACTCGCGATATTTACTTTTTTTTAATATTTCTTTTACCCAGAATATAAAAGTAGATGCTATTTATTTCAAAATATTAACCTTGATTGATTGAATGTTTCGTATTTTCGTCCTTTGTCAGCAGCGAAGTTATAAAGAACAACATTTACAGTTTAAAGCGGACTATGAAACACTGTAGTTCATTTCACTCTCTTCCCAATTTAAATTGTATCCACAGAACATAAACATCAATTAATTTTAGTTTTACAAGTACATTGCATTTTTTTTTAATATGGACTATAAAAATGTTATTTTTGTGCCACTGGAAAATGCTATACCATGAAGACGACTTGTACCATTGGAAAATATACTATGACAACATTATCATGACTACTATTATTACAATCAAGCATATAACGAGAAATGTGGCTGCTACAAAAGTAAAACTCATTTGAATTTTATTGAAAAATCTTAGGATATACAAAGCATGAATATGCATAATTTTTCATTTGTTTCCAATGCAATATTCCTAATACAAATACCTTAAAACTGGCGTTCGCTTATACAAATCGAGTTTTTTTTTTTTTACTGTTATTGTTAATGAAGACATGCTTTTTCCTATCAATTTTGTAGGTTGCTTGATTTTCGCATCATCAGTACAATTTTCTCAATATATAATTTAAGTAAAAATCCATATTCCAAGGGTCCATATTTTGATAATCATTAGTACATAATTCTGGACAAATTGATTGATATGTATTCGCATTTATATCCTTTGTTACCAGTAAATCTATAATAGATGAGATCTATAGTTAAAGTGGGATCTTTAGCACTGTGATGAATTACATGCTATTCCCTTCGGGACTAAGAACTGGACCTTGTACAGTAAAAGCATACGTATTGGCCACTAAACTAAAGAGGAACTAAATATCATACTATATTTAGTTAAATTCAAATACTGCTTAAAATAGTCTAACAATTTTCTAAGTTGTTGACTTCCGTTATTACGTATTCGAAGCTTTACCTGTAGCTATCCCTTTATTATAAGTAATATCAACATGATCATTAGAATAATATGTCACTGGTAGCATTATATGCGTCATTGTGAGGAGTATCATCTTTAGAGGAAGATAACCTACAATATATGCATAATATGCTAGCTATGAGTGTATTTTTACGTGTTTGGTATATAAATAAACAAATAATCTGTCCAATATTAAGGTATACAAGGTGACTCAGTGATAGAGCGCTTACCTCTGGTGCGTGGGCTGTCTGGTAGAATTCCCGCCAAGTAAGTTTGCCGTGTACAACATCGTATCCTTGGGTATTCTCAGGATACTCCTGTTTCCCCCAACTATCATTCCACCAATTTTTCATTATTATTCACTTATCTTAATCATCTGTCTCTATTAGTCTAACGGACATTATAGTGGGATGTTAAACTGAAAGACGAAAGACGTGGAACGTTCACTCAATTGGGCCGCGGTGGCTCAGTGGTAGAGCGTTCACCTCTGGCGCTAGGGATCTCGGGCTCAAACCCTGCTCCCGCCAAGTGAACTTTGTGGTGGACAAACACCGTGTGCGTGGGTTTCCTCGGAGTTCTCCCGTTTCCTCCCACTTTCTTCATTTTACCATTTCATTCATCTCTCATCATCACCGTCTCCTTTAGCCTAACCGGCATAATCGTGGGACGTAAAACTCAAAACTTACATTTCATTTTTCGTTAACTCAATTTAATTTTTGTTCCAAATGAATTAATGCTGCCAACGGTAATAATTCATTTATCTCGATTTTCTCAAAGTTGCGTATGAGAATTTATCCTAAAATTTTCATTTTATTTAGTGATATGGGATCCATGGATTAATGTGTATGTCATATTGAGGCAACATTATAATTAAATAAAAAGTAAAGCTTGATAGCTCGTAATAATATTGAACTATAAACCATTAACTATACTGCCATCTTTTGCTATCTGTCATAGTATCTTATTAGAAAGGGTGATTAGTGTATACTTCAGCATTAGTTTAATCTTACTAGTTGGTGTGATTATTGTACAACTTCAGTTTTTAAGTTTACATAAAGCATTTTTCTCCATTTACTCAAAACCTACGCATGAAAATTTACACTCATTCATGTCACTTTTTAGTTCAATGAGAATTATCGACTGATTTGTCTTTGTTCTATGTACTTTTTCTCGTTAAACACTGATAATATTGAAGATTCTTCTACTATATACTCTGTTCTTTGGAAAAGAGCTCAATAAGAACCTGACATGTAAGGAACAATGCTGTATATATAGATGGAATGCTAAGAACGTGTTTTCATTATCTATGAGAAATCCTCAGCGGACCTCCTTTACAATAGGAACATCAGAGGCAAAACCTTCTATCAGAACAGCCTGTACGGACGACTTGATTGTTCACTCGTCTGTTCCCTGCATTCGCATTTAAACGTCACCGTCAGGGAAGAACCATTATTGCCATATTATGTTGGACTTCAGAGCAGATAGCCCAACTTCAATATATGCGAATATTTTAATTTTCTTCGCTCTTCAATATGCTGCCATGTTGGGTGAGAATAGCTAAGTGAAACACATAGATGTAGAATCGTTCCATGACTACTACTCTATGTCTTTAAGTAATTACAACAAACTAGTATGTAAATACTATTACGTACAATACCACAATATCTGAGGTTTCGGATAGATTATCTC